>NC_092875.1:269867350-270242350 GCF_028372415.1 Notamacropus eugenii
AGTATATTGAGTATGGTATGAATTCCTTGTGGTAAACTCCTCTTATTCCTTTAAAGGCAAGAATCTACAACAAATGATAAAAGGGCAGTAGCATGTGTCAAATGTGAAAATTCCCACATTTGCAATAAATATTTTACTATAGCCTTAAAAATGTATGTAATTTTTACATCAGAAATATATTTGACTTATCCCTCTTTCTCATTCCTCTTATCCTACCTGTTCCTGAGTGTTGTCTTAATATCTTTCACAGCTATCCTTTCATCACACTCTATTCCCATTTTCAGCACCCTAATTCAGTCACTGATTATCAACTTATTGGACAAAGAAGTTATATTCATGAGAATATTCAGGAATCAGAGGAAAGGAATCATAGTGGAAAGTATTTGGGTGAAGATCAATGGAAAGACAAGTGGAAGTGATTTTGTAGTTGGAATATACTACAGATTGCTTGGACAGAAAGAAGAAATAGATCACAAGCTTGGCAAAGAGGTATTATAATGTTATAGTAGTGATGGGGAGCTTCAAAGGTTTGGACATCTGTTAGAGTTACCTCTCTGCTAAAAGCAGAATAATTAATAACTTCTTGATTTGCTGAAATGATAATTTCATTTTTCAAAAAGCATAGGTACTAACAAATCAAAATTCTTCTCTGAATCTGTTCTCACAAACACAAAGAAGCTGCTGGCTAGGAAGGAAATGATGGAAATGTTGGAGGAAGTAATCACACCCTCCTGGAGTTTGGAATAGGGGAGAAGAAAACCTTCCATTATATGACATGTGCCTAGACTTGAGGAGACCAAATTTCAAAGGCTTCAGATGGAAGATAGGTAGCATCCCACTGACTAAATTCTACAAAAGCAATTAGTCCAGGAGGGATGAAGAGTAATTTTCTACAATTAAATAACCCCCAAAAGCAAAAGCTCCAATAAAGACAAAAAAAGAAACATATGAATATAAAGATAATTCATTAATCAACTTAGATTTTAAAAGATATATACATATAAAATAGAAGCAATGGGCAGCATTGGAAGATAAATTCAAGGGCATAATTTTATATGAATAATGTTAGACCTAGACACTCTGAATTAAAAGAATTAAAAATGGAAAGGAAACCAAAGAACAACAAAAATTGTCATTACTCATTTTTAGTTATGTTAAAGAGAAAATGAGAAGCAAAGAATGGAAAGGACGCTACTCGGTGTGATCACCTACAACATAGAGGAAGCTGAGATGCTTAGTTCTTTATCTTTCCTGTTTTCTCTGTCAAAGGGATTGTAAATTGAACTGGATAAGCAAAAATAGTTAATAGGAAGTTCATAGCCAATATGCCTGGTTACCTGCTTTTTGATGTTTACTGTAGCTACTATTGTGGCAATAACCCAAATCATGTGCAACACAAGATGAATTAGGGCAGAGTCTAGACAACTATGATACCTCCGAAGGTACCTGGGATGATACAGGTTCAACAGGACGGAAGCTGTGGTGTGAACCAAACCAGAGGAGACTTATGGAACTATCTGCCATTCTGAAATTGCCTCCTTCCACTTACATACTGATCAAATGTGAAGCTTTATCCATTCCAAACTCACACCCAGAGGCGTGATATATATATATATATATATATATATATATATATATATATATATATATATATATATATATATATATATAATGCCTCTTTGCCAAGTTAGCTAACAAGCTAGCTACAGAATTACTAAACTAGAATGTCAGGGTACTGTTGTAGCTACAGTTTACTTAGATTTTAGCAAGCATTTAACAACTTCTCTCATATGATTCTGGTGGAAAAGAGAGAGTTGGGCTAGCTAACAGCACAATGATATGGATATAGAACTGGTAGAATGGCCAGACCCAAAGGATCATTGGATGTTTCATTTTTCAAGGTCTCCATTGGAGAGTAAAAGGGTAATATACATGAACCTGTGTAGAACATTTATATCCATGTTTGGATAAGGGATGAATGGCATCTTCATCAAATTTGCAAGTGAAACAAAACTAGTAGAACCAGATAACACTGTGGTTAACAAAGTCAGGATAAATGAAGATGTTAACAGGCTGGTAAACTGGGATGAACCTAGATGAAATTTAATAGAGTTAGACATAATTTTATGGAGATAAAAACAAAGCCTAACATTTTGGTTCAAGTAATCAACTTCCTAAGTACAAGCTGGAGAATTCCTGGCTAGGTAGTGATTTATCTGAGAAAGAAGAGGGAGTTTTAATGGACTGCAAACTCAATATATCAATAGTGTGTTGGGACAAGCAAAAAAGCTTATGCTATCTTACAGTACATTAAGAGAAGCATAGTATCCACAACTAGGTGAGTGATAGTCTTCCATGGTTAGATTGTATTTTTTTCAATTTTAAGGAACTTTCTTTAGAAATTGATAACCTAGAGATCTTGAGGAGGGCAAACCAGAATAGTGAAGTGAACGAGTCCAGGTCATATGAAAATCAGTTGAAGCAAGTGGGGATGATTTACTTTGAGGAAAAAAGAGCAGGAGGGATGCGATAGCTGTCATCAAATACTGGAAAAGCTATTACATGGAAGAAGGTTTAGACATCTTCTATTTTACACAGAATGCCAAACTAGGAGTATGGCAGAAGTTGTGAAGGGACAAATTTAGGCTAGATGTCAAAAAAACAACAGTCACAACCATAATTTCCTAAAAATTAGAACTATCTAAAAGTTTAACTGGCTGCCTTGGGAGGAGATAGTTTACCTCTCATTGGAGATGTTCAAGAAAAGAATGATCATTTGTTCCTTTTTTTAATGGAAGGAAAGGATTAGCAAACTATTGAAGTACCATCAAATTCTGAAATTCTGTGATTCTCTCATCCTCTTAATAGATCTTTCAGCCTATACTTCCTCCTACCTTCAATCTAAATAAAATGCTGTTGCCAGAGTACTTTTATTACTCACAGATTTTGTTTCTGTAATGCCTCTACTAAAGAATCGTCAGTGGCTATCTACTGTCTTCTAATTAAACTTCAAATTCCTTTGCCTTACATTAGGGATCTTCCATAGTCTTCCACACCCATGCCCTTCTATCTTCACATCTTTTTGCTTCCATCCATGCATATATAGCCCAGGCAAACTGGTCTACTCTCTTTCTACAAAACATGCCCTATGATTATGTCATTTCTACCACTATGCCTGGAAAGACCTTTTAGCCAATGATTTCCCATTCACCTTTTAAAGCTCCATTCCCCTTTCACAAAAGTTTTGCATAATAACCTTAGTTTATAGTAAACTTCTCCCCTCAGACCTCATATAGCAATTTTTTTTGCAATTTTATATTGTGCTCATCATATATTATTTTTATTAGGTAATCTGTGTGACTTTCTCTCCTACAATATGCTCCAAGAGGACAGAAATCACCTCTCACCTAACTTTTGTATCACACCTAACCCTGAGACAATCATACCTATTGTTCTATGCTGTTAATAAATACTTCCTGAGTGATGATTAAATGAATCATTGATTACTATATGATACATTTCAAAATTTTCAAGCAAAATCTTGATGGCTATTTGTTAGGTGTAATGTAGGGGAAATTTTTTTAAACCTATGGATTGAACTAATTTAGATACTAAGTCTGATCCTTCTAACTTTGAAATTCAGTGATTTAATCAAAGGATTTGACGAAGTCTTTCATGCTTTTCTGGGGTAAAAGATGGAACTATGGGTTAGATAACTGTACAGTTAGGTGGTTTCTGACAGGTTGGTTGAATCGGTAGTCATTAATGCTTTAATGTCACTTGGGAAGGAGAACTCATCTTAATTGTCTCCAGGATCTGTGTTTAACACTGTGTATAATGATAATTTAAGGTTAATTGTGGGTGGGGGAAAGAGTTAAAAATCTTCCCTGCCTTTTAATAGGCCTCAACAACTTTTGTTTATTTTTGTGGAGGCTCTGGGTCAGAGGGTCCTGTCCTCCAACTCTGAAAAGTTTACAAACATTCTGAGGTGAGGTTTTACTTTGGGGCTTAGTTTTTGCAAGAAGGTTTATGTGCCAGATGAGACTCTTGGAAGCCACTAAGGAGACTCCCCCCTCTCTAGCTTTCAAAACCCAGATGTTAGTACTTCTCTCTCTGAAATTATGTATGTATGTAATGATCAGACAGTTGGATCTGTCTGTTTATCTGCGATGCATATATTATTTACGGTCAGTTGGAATATCTATCTATTGGTTTTTATTTGTATTTTCTCTGAAGTTCTGGGTGCTGACTTTTCCCCCTAAACTAAGTGAATGATATATGTACTTGATTAAAGTAGATTGTTGACCCCTCAAGTGCCAGGCTGGATGAATCAAAAGACAGAATTAAAGTTGCTAGGAGTAATATCAACAATCTCAGATATGTCAATGATACTATTCTAATGCCAGAAAGTGAAGAGGAATTAAGAAGCCTCTTGATAAGGGTGAAAGAGGAGAGTATAAAGGTTGGCTTGAAGCCTAACATTTAGAAAAACGAAACAAACTAGCATTGTGACATTTGCTGGTAAATAGAGGGAGAAGAAATGGAAGAAGTATCATATTTTATATTCTTGGGCTCAAAGATCACTGCAGCTGGTAACTGTAGCCATGATATTAAAAGATACTTGCTCCTTGCAAGGAAAGATAAGGCAAATCTGGACAACCTACTAAAAAGCAGAGACATCACCTTGGCAAAAGTATAGTCAAAGCTATCACTTTTCAAATGACTATGTATGGGTGTGAGAATTGGACTATACAGAAAGCTGAGCACTGCAGAGCAAATGCTTTTGAATTGTGGTGCTAAAGAAGCCTTTTGAGAGTCCCTTGGACAGCAAGGAGGTCAAATCAGTCAATACTTAAAGAAATTAATTCAGGCTGTTCACCAGGAGGGTCAGATACTGAAGTTGAAGCTTAAATACTTTGACCCCATAATGAGAAGACAGGACTCATTGGAAAAGACCATGATGTTGGGAAAGATTGAAGACAAAAGAAAAAGAGGATGGTAGAGGATGAAATGGATACATAGTATCATGGAAACAAGGAACATACACTTGGATAGCCTTTGAGAGACAGTGGAGATTAGAAGGGGCTGGTGTGCTATGGTCCATGGCGTCATGAAGAGTCAGACATGACTGAATGACTAAACCACAAAGTTTGCTTATGAAATTTACAAAGGAGACAAAGCTGGGGGCCATGGTTAATGTGTTGGATCATACTTAGAAAAATCACCATAAGCCATATTGGACTCAATCTAATAAGACAGAATTTAACACTAATAAATTAAAGTCTTATACATGTTAAGAAAGACTGGTTTCAAAAATACAAGGTAAGGGAGGTATTGCTAGACAGCAGCTCACTTAAAAAAAAGATTTAGAGGCTTTGACGGACAAGCTCAATATAAGTTAACAGTGTGTAATATAGCAGCCAAGAATGCTAATATGGTTTAAGCTGCACTAACAGGAGCACAGTACTGAGGACTAAGGAGGTGACAGGCCCCCTGAACTCTACTTTGGACATACTTTGACTGGAATATTGTATCTGAATTGGCAGTTCTTCATTTCAGGAAGTGATACTGATAAGCTGGAGGGTATACAGAAGAGGGCAAACAGACTAGTGAAATTCCAAGAGTTTGTGCTACATGAAAATTGATGGAAGCAATTTAGGATGGCTGGACTAGATTGCCCCTGAGATCCCTTTCCTCTCTAAAATTCTGTGACTTTTGTGTTTGAAATGTTTTGTAGATGTATCATAGGAAACCACTTGTGTTTCATGTCACTGTAAAAATATCATTGTCATCATTTCAATCTCAATCCCGTCCTCCCATGACATCCCCTCCCCCTTTTGTTATATTGTCATATGAAATGGTTATTAGCATGGAAGATACATGATGCTGAGTTTTTAAAATTCAAACGAACATGACTCAAGGATGAGAAACTGCTTACAAAAAATCATTCAATCATTCACTAGCTCATACATTCAATAAACAAACATTTATTGTATGTCTATTTCATTCATATATAATAGTAGGGGGCAGCTAGGTGGTACAGAAGATAAGAGTACCAGTGTAGGAGTCAGGAGGACCTGAGTTCAAATCTCACCTCAGATACTTGACACTCACTAGCTGGGTGACCTTGGGCAAGTCACTTAACCCCAACTACCTCATCCTGGGTCATCTCCAGTTATCCTGATGAATATCTGGTCACTGGATTCAGATGGCTCTGGAGGAGAGGTGAAGCTGTTGACCTGCACAGCCCTCCTTCACTCAAAAAACAAAGTCAAGTGCAAGTCACGTCATTATTTCTCTGATGACATGGTCTTCTTTGGCAACGAAGGATGAACACACATATAATAGTAGATGTATAATGGATTGAACTGAAAATTTCATCACTAAGAAACAAAATGGATACATGACTATCTCATTTCACCACACACCACACAGGCATAGTTTTGCTACTTCATTTAATAGCTAAATTCCATAAATGCATATTGCACAATCATGGGCTGAAGGAGATCTTGGAAAGGCATGGCATGAGTCTCATCTGCCTTATCTGTCCCCATCCCTAAATTTTATTTTTTTTTACCTCATCTTCACTTTTAAAAAAGCTCCCTGTACACAATCTAGCTGTATATTGCTTACAATGAGGTAGCACAATGAATAGGGCCCTAGACCTTCAGGCAGAAGACTAGAGTTCACATGTAGCCTAATAGCTGTGTGACCCTGGGCAAATCAGTCACTTGACTCCTATCTCCCTCAGTTTCCTCTGCTGTAACATGGGGATAATAATAACACTTACAGCTCAGGGATGGTGTGAGGATATGATATGATCATATTTGTAAATTCCTTTGTAATCTCAAAAGTGTTATATAAATGGTATTATTATTGTTAGTATTATACAAAACCATTTAAGCTGTGCACTCAGTGGACGCACTTTTCCTCACCCAACAGATAAAAATGAAGCTTGTCTGTGTCCATGCTAGCACATGCTAGTTTTCGGTCTTTTGTCCTTCACTTGGAGAGGTGAGTCAGACTTATTATCACTGAACTTTTAAAAAATATTTTCTGGACAGGCACTTTGCCTTCCAGGGGGCATTTCAGCTGAGCATTACATAGTAAATCACAATGCCTCTGACAAAGAATTCTTTTCTATGGTTTCTACAATTATTTTTGTAAATGTGATTGAAGTAAGTGTCTGAATGACTGAATAGTTAGCATTTAAAATCACAAAAGGGATAGACAGTGCAAAAGAAAAAAAGAATGATTCTAAAAGGGCTTGAACAAAATATACAAGCCTTTTGGCTAACACTGCTTGGAGTGTTGGAATCAAAATTAAGGGTAGTCTCAGTGTTCAGGATTCTTAGAAACTGCTACTAACTCCTAGAAGAGTGAGGAAAAGAGGAGAAGCATTAGAAGGAATCATTTTAAAGGTCATACTTTGATTCAGAGGGGCTTTTAATTTTTGAAAGGACTGGAATCATAACTAAGCAAAGAGTTTTAAAAGGGGACATGTTTCCAGAGCCTGAACAATCATTCTTTTACACTGATTTTTGAATAGACATTGCCAGAGGCTACTCTGGCCCTAATTCTAAGAAATGAGGAAAAAATGATAAATATGACTTGAGTTGGGGGTATCTCAAAAAACTTAATCATTTGCCTATCATTAGATATAAACTTCTGGATTATGGCAGTTAATAGACATACATCAAGAGGGAAATGCTTAGTTTTGTTACTGCAGTTGCTTTATAATTCTGACAATCAAATTTGAAAATCACTCTTTAATTAATGGTATATTGCCCTAGGAGGTGCATCAATTATCTTTCTAAATCTTTGGCAAAGTTAACTCTCATATGCCTCAGTGAGCTTTTTTTTTCGTTTTCTAAATGATGACTTTATTGCTTAGAGAATTGTGACAGATCAAAACAAATTTTTAATGAATAACCTTAGACTCTTAAGGTTCAGAGAAATTAAAGGAGTTGTCTATGTTCACATAAATGGTAAGCATCGAGGCAGGATTTGAATCCAGATCTTCCTAGCTTCAAGTTCAGTTCTCTTTCCATTACACTCATTTTTATAGAAAGTTTTGTAATATAACACATCTGCTCATCCCACACCTCACCTAATTTCTGGTTACCACTGCTCAGTAACACATAGAAGCATTGCTCTAAAACAGTGAGATATACATCTGCATTTATCTACACACTAAACCACACACACACAATACATATAACTATAGAAGTTTAGGCATTATGTATTATATAGTATTCTTTAATCCATGAAGGCAATACTTTGCTGATGATTGCAATCTTTGCTTAGGTATAGTTGATAAGACTGATGGAGGAATCAGTATCTTTCCCATCCTGCACAGGGGAATCAAAGTAAAATGGTGTAACAAAGAGATTTGGGGTATCAAGGTCTGGGAATCAGAAGATATAGATTCTTGGTCCTGGCTCTGTGGTACTGTGACCTTAAGTAGGTCACTTATCTTTCCTTAGCTTCGGTTTCCTCATTTGCAAAAAGACATGATGACACTAATTGATCTGTGCGGTTCTTTCCAGCTCTAACATCCAATGATTTCTCTCATCTGTACATACACCCATACTTTCGTTAGTTTCATGTTCTTACCTTTGAAACTTCTATTTTCTCTAACGGTCAAAAAAATACTTTTCTCATTGTTTGTCTCTTCATACAAGTTAGTTTATTGACTATTGTTATGTTTCAGAAGCCCCCAGGACCAGGTAGAGTCACACTTAAAATTGTATGTTGAAGCCATGTTTGAAGCTCTGTTTGAACATATCCTTAAATGACTTCTTTTGCTTTCAATTGTCCCACATAATTTTACCAGGTGGTAGCTACTTTTCTGTGAGTCATTCTTTCTCTACACATGGTCAGCCTCAGATGTCTATATTGTGTTCAAGGAGGATTCAAAGTCGATAGACTACCACTAGGGGAGAAGTATTTCCTTCCATTTATCTTCATGTTGGGTAAATATGCCTTTATAGTTTGCCTCCAAATAATATTTCCAGACTGATGTCACATCCTAATTCCCTCCCCCACCCCCATCCCCCACCCATGATTCTTTTTTCAGGCAAATTGTACTAATTTATTTACACAGTATTCTACTTCCAACTTTCAGGATTATCCACAGGCTACTCTTCTTCAACCCATGCCTGGAAATCACTTCCTTCTCATTTTTACCACTTGGAATCCCTAGTTGTCACTTCAAGGTTCATTTCACTCGCCAATTCCTTTACGAGGCCTTCCATGATTCTTCTCACCAGAGAGATTGGTTATTGCTCTCTACCCACCAAAAAAAAATCCTGTGTGAATGTTTTATATTTCATTATTTGTGAAGATGTTGTTTTCCCCAATAGACTGTAAGATACATAAGGAAATGTTTCCTTCCTTCCTCCCTCCCTCCCTTTCTTCCTCTCTTTCCCCCTCCTTCCTTTCTTATTTCCTTCCTTCCTCCCTGCTTATTGAGTTGAATTGAATGGTCCAAGTCAACTTTCTTGGATTCTTCCAATCATACTGTGAAAATACTTTTATATCAGAGAAAAAGTACAACATAAATCTAGGGTATTATTGCAATTGTAAAATTTCTGTTGTAGTCATTTGCTGATCCGGACTCTGAATGTGTGCTTACTTTTTCATTCACATGATAAACATACATTTTCTAATAAGTAAAAATCGAGATTTTGTTCAGAAGTATATTTTCACACTGATACATAAAAGAATAATGAATTTTCTTTTCTTTTTTTCTTATGTGTGAAGAAAGGGGAAAAAAACCAGGGAAACTGGCCACCATTTGAAGCTAGGATTCATAGATCACTTACTTTTCATCTATGCTTCTATTCAATGAAAGACTAATGATCACAAAGCTCACATTAAGGCAGACTCAAGTAGCAATAGGGACCTGTAAACAAGGAACAAGGATAAGAACCTGCTGGAATTCTCTATGCTAAAAGAAGAAAACTGAAAAATTCTTGTATAACGTTGATAAATTTATTTTCTTGCTATTCTGGACTGTATTCTAAAAAATAAACAAAAAACTAAGCCTCAATGCTTAGCATGGGGCATTGCACATAGGCACTATACATATGTGCACCCACATGCACACACATACGTATGTATGTATGTATGTATGTATGTATGAATATCTATCTATCTATATCTATATCTATATCTGGAGAGAGACAGAGACAGATAGATTGACTACAGTTGAACTGAAGTAATTTATGGCAAACAAGAGGAGTTATGAGACAAGAAAACAAGATGGTATTAGGGATTTATTTGGGTTAAAGGAAATTTAATTCTAGATCTTCAAGTCTACATGGCTTAAGCCCAATCTCCTACATGTTCTATAATTTTATTTAAAATACTAAAAGCTATGGCATCTGTGGTATAGAAGAGTGCTAGATGTGGAGTCAGGAAGATCTGGGTTCAAATTCAACTTCAGACACTTACTAGCTGTGTGATCCTGGGTAAATCACCTAACCTCTGCATATTGTGGATTCCTTGTCTTTAAAATGGGGATTGTATAATAGCACCTACTTCCCAGGGGTTGTGAAGATCAAATGAGATAATATTTGTAACGTACATTATAAACCTTGAAGCTGTATATAAATGCTATCTATTATTAACATTCTTATTCATAATAAATCTGAAAGATTGCACTATAAGAACCTGAATAATTTAAAAAATTGTTAACATTTTAGCCTACTTGATAAAATACAGTGGGAAGAGCACTATACTCAGAGTCACAAATCTCAAATTCTAGTGCCTGTTTTTCCATGTTTTATTGTGGATCTAGGACAAGTCATTTCCCTTTTATGGACCTCACTTCTCTCTTTTGTCAAATGGGGAAAATTCTACTTGCTTAGTCTATTTCACTGCATCAGATGAGATGCATGAGATAGTTTCCAAAGTTTTAGAATTACAAAGTTGCAAAGCCATGTGAGATATTACTATAATCCTCCAATACTGTCAAAGCATTTCCTTCAATCTTGCAGATCACAATCTTTTCATGCCTGCCCTTTCTGTGTAACTCTTTTCCATATCCTATAAGATCAACACCAGGAGGCACTCATCATGCTGTGGGTTGGGCTTCCTTGATTTCTTATGATGTCCAAAGGATATCAAGGGAGTGTATGAGAAATGAATAGGTTATCTCTTGCTTTTACTGTGCAATCATCCCATCATCTTTTTTTCATCACATATTTTTCAGTGACATCCTTAAGTCTTATTTCTCCTTGTAATTCCTTATTTGTAATGTGTGTGATGCCTACTCTTAACCCACAAGGCAGCTAGATATGACCCTTTGGGTGATATTAGCTTCTAATTCTTTGGAAACTTAAATAATTTTTAATAATTATTGCTTTAGAAATATTCTTCAAGAAGGTCTCTAGCATTTATCAAGTGATCATCTTTAGTTACCCAGGAAACTAAATTAGGAGAATCCATTTTCTGCATATTTCAGATATTTCAAGTTTAATTGAGGAATCTTTCCTCACAGTGCAAATAGATCACTAGCTCTTAAGATGCGTAACAACATTAATCACTCTTTACTTTAACCACATGCATGTAGCACTTTAAGGTTTACAAGTAATTTTCTTCAAAATAACTCTTGAGATAGATAGTGTATTATTTCCCCCACATTCTAGAGGAGGTAATTGAAGTTCAGAAACTTGCTCAAGGTCTTATAGCTAGTAAATGTCAGAGTTCATATGTAAACCTAGATCTTCTGACCCCAGGAATGGAACTTTTACTATGACATCACCTGCCTTCTCCATTATACCATGTTACTTGACCATGTCAGTGTCACTGAACTAACAATAAAAATCTCTAGATTAAATTAAACATATTCCCATTCGTCTTGGAAGCACTGGTAAAAATCCATACCTCTGCATATTTAAGCTGTCTGACTTGGCGAGTTAATTCTATTTCCTTGTTGAGTGGCCTCATTTTCAAAATATCTTTGAGTACATGGCACCAAATTATCCATAGATGCATGCATATCAACTAAAATGAATAAGCTCACATCAGGGGTCATATGACTATGAATTAAGAGTTGTAAGGAATCTTAGAGATGCTCTAGTCAAATCCCACATTTTATATATGAGCATTTAATCTCAAATAATCAACTAATCAATAAGCATTTATTAAGTGCCCACTCTGTGTCAGGCACCATTGATAAAAAGACAAAAATGGAAGTGTTCCTACCCTAAAGAATTTGCATTTCACCAGAGGAGAAAATACATACACATCTAAGTATATGTAAAGTAGACCAAATAGAAAAGCCAATTTTTTGATTGTAAGTTGATTAGTTGAGGGGATCAGGGTAGGCTTTCTGTAGAAGGTGGAGCTTGATCTGAATTTTATAGTAAACAATTCCAAAATGTGAGGGTAAGGATAATGTGAGATGAAGAGAAAGTCTCTTTCAGGTAAGGGGGATAGTCAGTGCAGAGGTATGGAATAGGAATTGTGGATAAATAATAGAAAGTCAGCTTGGTTGGCTCACAGAACTGGTGGAAATGTAGGTTGGGACTAGATTGTAAAGGCTCTTATGTACCACAAAAAGAGTCTATTTGATCTTAGAGGTGATAAGAAATCCCTGAAGATTATTGAACATGATAGTGACATGACTACATCTACCTTTTAGAAAAAATACTTGATACCCATGTAAGTGATGGCTTGGTGAAGTGAAGAACTTGAGTCAGGAGGACCAATTGCTTTGACCAATTAAGAGGCTATTTCAATAGCCCAGATGAGAGGGGATAAATTCCTGAACTTAGCAGGTAGCAATATGAGGAGAGAAAGGGGAAGGATGAGAGCAATATTATTATTGAATTAGAATCACCATAATATCACCAGGACTCAGCAACTCGGGGGCGTTGGAGAATGAGAAGTAGAGAATGACTGGGATCTTAAAGATGGTGGGGTCTTTGAAAAAACAGAGCTCAAAAGAGGATTAGGCTCAGAGAGAAACAGAATAAGTTTTACTTTAAACAAGTTAAATTTGAAATATAAATGGGATATCCAGTTCAGAATGTCAAAAAAGGTAGTTTGTGGAACAGTATTTGAGAATGATTAGGGCTAGATATATGAATCTGAGAGTCAGGGGTCTGGAGACAACAATTAAACTCATTTTAGATGATTAAGTTACCAAGTGAATTAGTTTAGAAAGAGAAAAGAGAATCCAGTTATTGGGTGTGATCATAATCTAGCTTCCTCCTACTTTTTCAGTCTTCTTAAACCTTAATCCCCACCACGTACATTCTGATCCTATGGCACTAGACTCTGGGCTGCTCCATAAGCAATATGCTCTATTTCTTGGCTCTAGGTATTTTCTCAAGCTGTCCCCCATGCCTGGAATGCTCTTCTTCCTCAGCATTATCTAATCACTTCCTTGGCTTCCTTGTAAGTCTCACCAAAAGTTACATCTTTTATAGAAAGCCTTTCCCAACTTCTCTTAATTCAAGTACCTTCTTTCTGTTAAGTATTGCCCATTTATTCTGTGTATTCTGCTTTGTCTATATTTGTTTGCATGCTGTCTCTCCCACCAAATTGAAAGCCCCTTGAGGACAGAAACTGTCTTTTGTGCACAATGATTGGTATAGAATTGGCATTCAATAGATGATTATTGATTGGTTGCAATGATAATTTAACAAACAAAATCAAGGAGTAGTCAGATAGATAGTAAGAAAAAATCAGGAAGTAGTCAGATAGTAAGACAACTTAGACAGAGTAGTATATCATGAAATCTAAAAATGTAGAGAGTATCCCCGAGGAAAATGTGATCAACACTAAATTCTGCAAAGAGATTACGAAGGATTAAGACTAAAAAAAAATTCAGTGGAGTTGGCGACTAAGAAATCATTGGTGATTTTAAAGAGAGCAATTTCATTTGAATAATGATGTTGCAAACCAGATTGTAAAGGAATAGTAAAGAATAAAGTTAAGAAAGCAGAGGCAATGAGTGCAGATAATTTTTTTCTAGGAGTTTGGGTCTGAGAGAGGGAGAGAAATAGAACATGATAGCTTGAGAGAACAGTAGAGTTTATTGAGGGGTGTGTGTGTGTGTGTGTGTGTGTGTGTGTGTGTGTGTGTGTGTGTGTGTGTGTGTGTGTGTTTTAAGGATAGAGAGACTTGGGCATGTTTATAGGCATTAGGGAAGGAAGAAGTTTGTAGTCTGTGTTCATCCTTAAGGTCAAGTGTACCACTATGTCTAATAAAATTGTTTATGATTTCCATCTAGCTTGAACTTGAGGATAGAAGTCATGCTGTCCATTCCAAATACCAATATTTTACAAGTTATTAATACCAACACATTGGGAATATAAAAGTACTGCAAGGTTGACAAGGTTATGGCAAGAAGTAAACAGAACTCTTCTCTTACTGAAGGTGAGAGACCTAAGACAACCTTTGTCACAATCTCTCAAGGCTTCCTCTAAACTTCTATCTCATCTCAGGTCTTTTAATTTGCTTCCTTTCATTTCTGTATCTAATCCATCTAGCCATGGAAACCATAGATCATAGTAAGATATATATATATATAATATATATGTAAATATACATGTATATACATACACACATATGTGTATATAAAAGAAAATATACTAAAATAAATTGATAGAACTCACTTGCTAATTATCAACTTCTTCTTGAATTTAGATATACTTTTAGAATAGATATTATACTATAAATACCCTTTGTGCCTAGTACAGTCCCATGCATCATGTAGATATCTAATAGAGGGATAGCAACCAAAAAACTGCTAATGCAATTTATAATAGATTGCACCTTACTAAAAACATAGGAATCAGAAGCAGGGACACCATAGTTCAGCTGGGCTCTGCCATGGTTTTAACATATACACCATTCTGGATACCACAGTTTAAGAGAAACACTGACAAATTAGAAAATGTTCAGGGAAGGGTGACAGGAAGGGTGAGGAAATTTAATACCCTGACATATGAAGAAACTGTAATTTCAGTTAAGATGGCACCATATAAGATCATAGAGGAGCCCAACTCTCCTACATATATTCCTGCAATGTTCTAAACAAAATGAAACACCAGATCAAACAAGGAACAAGAAATTCAAAGCAAAGTATAGTAAACTCCAAGATTCAGCCTAGGAGTACACAAAAAGAAAACCAAAAGCCTGGGAGCATTGGGGAAATGATTTTACCAAGTAAGTTATCATGAATACAATTGAGCGAGTTGCCAGTGCTCTGACCAGAGATGCTCCAGGAACATCCGAAGCTTTCAGTGCTCTGTTCTGGGGAAAAGGATTCAGAAATCTCTGAGTGCTTGGATAAAGAAGTTGAGGAGGAACCGTAAAAAAAACCTTCCAGTACTCTGGCATAGTGATGAGGAATCCTACTGAAATAAGACTGGAAATTGTAGACCCAAGAACAGAATGACTTACAGGTTTCTAGAATTCCACAGCACGATGACCAGAGACATTTCAGATAGCTCTAAAGACCACACTGCTCTGACCTTAGATGAATCAGGGTCGTCTGAGACATGACAGCACTGTAAGCACAAACATACTGGAGTGAGATGGAAGCTTGTAGAAGGAGCACAGGTAATGGGGATCAGAACTAGAATGAGGTCAGGACCAAATATGGTCTGACTACACCATCCAAGAGTGTGGGAATGAACTAGGCCTGACCTTGGCTTAAAAATCCCAAGTCAAGTATTAAGGCTGGAGATGTGAAAAGACAGCAAACACTATAAAGAAATGTTGTGTCAAGAGAAACTCAAAAGACAAATACAAAAGGAGAGACAACAAAATTTATCAGCTGAACTTCAGAGGGAAAAAAAGTGTGCTAGGCCCTAGGTTTAAAGGCCCTAGGTTTAAAACCTGGTGGTGCCACTTCATATTTGTATGACCTTGGGCGAGTTATATAGACTTTCAGGGACTCAGTTTCCTCATATAGAAAGAGAGGAGGCTGGATTAGATGCCTTGTGAGATTCCTTCCAACACTGTATTGATGATGGTATGTTCCTACAGCTTAGCCATGAGGAGTTCAAGAGCACTTGGAAGAAATGAAGCAGAAATAAAAAATGAAACTATATGGGGGGAAAAAGAGCTCTGGAGGAAGGAAGGGGAAGGAGAAGAAATAGTTATGAACAGGAGAAAAACATAATGAACATCTTGAAAATTTGAATGTAATGAATGAACAACTCACTGATTCCAAGAGAAAAAAAGAAATATCAGAACAAAATTGAATTATTGTAACAAATGAAGAAAATCTAAATAATGAAATAAATAATGAAATACATAAATACACAATAAAAAACTTAACTTACTTAGAAAACAGATCAAAGTGAGACAATTCAATGATCACTGGGCTAAAGAGATAGCTTGGCATAATGGTTAGAGAGTGGACCTCAGAGCCGATAACGTATGATTTCAGGTCTCCCCTCTAACACATGCTAATTGCATTACCCTGAACAAGTCACTTAACCTCTCCTTGGCTAGACAACTTTTTAACAGTGTAAAGTTCAGAGAAGGTACAATTTTCTCACCAGTATTTCTCTATACTTATGAAATCATTAGACAAAAAAACAAGACTATATAATTCCTGAAATCTATGATGAAGCAAAAAATTTGGTTACTGCATTTCAAAAAATCACAAATGAAAACAACTTTTATTTATTATAATCATATGGGAAAGTGAAAATGAAAGAATTTACCTACACCCTATTAAAAGAAACCCCCAGATAAAAACTTCCAGGAGTTTCATAACCCCAAATACTAGCATCCAGGTCAAATAAAACATACTCTAAGCAGTCAGAAATGGTATAGGTATCACTCAAACAGAGTCAGGATCACACAAGATGTGGAAACAATAGTCAAAAGGAGACAAAATCACGGAATATAATATTTCACAAGGCAAAAAAATAAAAACTTATAATAACGACTAATTTATTCTGCAAGTCTGAGCTTAATCCTATAGGAGAAAAAAAATGACCTTCAGTAGAATAGTAGACTTTCAAACATTCCTGATAGAAAGACCAGAGCTAAGCAGAAGCTTTAAAATGGAAACTTAGGAGTCAAGAGAAAACTAGGAAAATAAATACAAGTACACTCTACCAGGCATTAAAAGATAATTCTAATATGATATAAACTGTTTGCAAAAGAGGGAATATGGGACCATACCAAATTCCTTTTATGATAAACCTATTTCAGTTAATAGGCATTTATAAGCACCTAAAATATGCCAGGAAAGGTGCAAAGCGCTGGGGATACAAAGAAACTCAACAAATAGTCCATGATTGCAAGGATCTCATACTCTAATGGGGGAGTCAACTTGCAAATAACTACTTACAAACAGGATATACATTAGATAAATTAGAAATAATGAAAAAAGGGGGATTAAGGAGGGTAGGAAAAGGTTTCCTATAAGAGGTAAGATTTTAGCTTGGAGTTGAAAGAAGTCAGCAAATCCAGAAGGCAAAGATGATGAGAGATAGCATTTCAGGAATGAGGTAAAGCCTGTAAAAATGCACAGTGTAGAGATGAAGTGCTTGGTTTGGGGAACAGCAAAGAGGACAGTGTGACTAGACTCAGAGCATGTAAAATGTAGGAAGGTTGGACAGGTAGGAAGCATCCAGGTTATGAAGTGTTTTGAACACTATGGAGGATTTTGTATTTGATCCTGGAGATGATATGGAGGATTGGAGTTTATTGAGAAGGACAAAGGTGACATGGTTAGACCTATACCTTTGGAGATCATTTTGGCATCTGAGTAGAGGTGTGGGTAGAGACTTGTGGCAGGGAGACCAACTGGCAGGCTAAGGCAATAATCCAGGTGTGTAGTGATGATAGCCTACACCAAAGTGTTAGCACTATCAGAAGAGAAAAGGGGGTATATTATAAAGATAAAATTCTTAGGTCTCCACAACAGGTTAGATAAGGGGCATAAGAAAGAGTAAGAAGTTGAGGATGACATCTAGCTGTAAACCTTAGTAATTGGGAAAATGATGGTACCTTCGACAGTACAGGAAAGTTAGGAAGAGAGGAAGATATTAGAAAAAATATGATGAGTTTAGTTTTGGACATGTTGAGTTTAAGAGATCTCTATGACATCTACTTTAAGATGTCCAAGGCAGCTAGAGATGTGAGGTTGTGGGTCAACAGAAGGATTAAGGGCTGGATAAATAGATTTGAGAATTATCACCTGAGACGTTAATTGAATCCAAGCGGTTTTCTTTAGCAAGAGAAGGGCTACTTTGTCATGTAAGAAAGGGGTGAAGATGGATATAGTGGAGATGTAATGTGAAGTGAAGAAGAGAAAGCTCTTGGTGAATGCCCTCAATTTTTTTCAGTGAAATGTTCTTAACTGAGATGGTAGAGGAGGAAAAGCCTTGGGGCATGTGAAGAGAGATAGAGACACTTGGAAAAGATGCTGCAGTGAGTGGGAGAGAGATTCAATTAGGGAGGTGTATTAGGGATTTGTAAAAGGATTGCCTAGTTATAGTGAGGATCCATTTGAGATAACAGAGCACAAATTTGTAGTGGATCCAGTCAGCACAGTTTTGTGATTTTCTCCAGTTTCATTTTGAGGTACAGGAGTAGGAGCAGTCAGTATGTGGTGGGAACAATCGAAATCTGAGGGCTTTCTTTGCAGGGCAAGATCAATGAGAGGAGAAGGTGGCAACATGTTCAGGAGACAAGGACAGGGGATATTTGAAGTGGTTTAAAAAGAGGTCAAGAAAGGAAAGGGAGGAACTAGTATATTAGTTTTGGCCTGAGAAAACTGAAGGATCAGGGGATTGAAGGTCATGGTGAGGATGCAGAATAAGGTTTGGTGCTACAAGGCAGAGGGAGAGGTGGAATGGCATCAGGTTGTGATCACATATGCTCAGCTCTTTTTACCTAAACCAGGGAAAAACAACACAGAGATAGAAAACTATGGACTAATATTTTTTTAAATGAATATCGATGTAAAAATATTAGCAAAACTGAATCCACTACAAATTTATATTATTTAATTTCAACTGGACTCTCAGTTCAACTAGGCAATCCAGTTCCACCTCCCTAATTGACTTTTTATCCCACTCACTACAGTAGATTTTCCAAATATCTCCATATCTCCTCATACCTCCTAAGGTTCCCCCTTCTTATTCCCTGTCATCTGAGAAGCTTGCCTTATGTTTCACCAAAACATTAAAAAGTTTGCACAATGTGACCATATTAGAATTATACCAAGAATTTAGGATTGACCCAATATTAAGAAAACTATAAATATAATAGACCATATTAATAACAAAAGTAATAAAAATCACAATTGTATCAGTAATAATCATAGTTAACATTTATACAATTTAAATTTTGTAAAGTGCTTCACTTGCGTTATCTCATTTGATACTCACCACAACCCTGTGAGGTAGGTGCTATTATTATACCTGTTTTGAGTTGAGGAAACAGACTGAGATCAAATTACTTGCCCGGGATTATACATCTAGTAGTATTCTGAGGAAATATTCTAGTTTAAGTCTTACTGACAAGCTATCTCAATATATCCAAAAGAAAAACATAACACCCATTTCTGTTAAACACATTGAAAAATAAAGGAATGAACTAATATTTCCTTAATATTGCAAGTAGTGCCTATCTAAAACCAAGAGCCAATATTATATACAATGGAGAAATTATAAGGTCTTTCCAGTTGAATCAGGAGTAAAGGAAGTTCATTAATACCACTACTATTTGATACAATTCTAGAAATGGCAGCATTAAAAACAAAACAAGTAAACAAAATTGAGGCATTGATTTCATTGATATAGGGAACTTCTGGATGAAGAAAACCTTCTACCAGTGTAATATGTCACTTTCTTGGCAATTTGTAGTCTTAGAGAGTTGCCTAGGACCCTGAAAGATTGCCCAGGGGGACTTGCGGCTCTTAGACCAGATTAAATCCACCATACCATTTTGCTCCTTATAGATTAAGGGAATAAGATTACTGCTTTTTCCATGAATGAATGGATGAAAAAGTACTTATTAAACCCTTAGCTTGTGATAGATATAGTTCTAAGTACTGGAGATGCAAATACCAGAAAGAAAGACAGTCCCTGTTCTCAAAAAGCTTACACTCTAATGGAGGATGATAACACATAAAGGAAATCTGGAAGATGGGGTAAGTGTACAATGATTTGAAAATAATGACCAGGAAGTGAAGATCCAGCTAAAAATCTAACCTTCTGTAAGAGGGCTTGCCAATTCTCTCTTAATTGAAGTGCCTGCCCTCTTTTGATTACAGTTATCCTTTCCAGATTGCAACTTTCCCCATCATGGTTTCAATGTATCATGGGAAATAAGAAATTAAGTGGGAGTTTGGGAGAAGTTTTGCAGAAGCTGCAAATAACAAATGAGAAAGCTGCACACAATATGGGATGGCCAGTAGATGACACAGAAAAAGTTTAGAAACTCAGGAATACATAAAATATATATGTAGTATTGTATAATATCAATACATTTTATATTTTAATACCATAACAATTCAGACTTCTATGATATGAAGGGAGGGCCAAAGATTTTCACACAGATTTTCTGGATTACAGCAACACTGTGTCCCTAATCCCTGTGATATGGAATGTGGAAGGGATAACTGCATTTCAAACTTATCTTATATATTGTGTGTTTTACATAGTTGTCTGCATGATGTCAATCTCCCCTCTCCCCCATTAGACTGGGAATTCTTTGAGGACAAGACTATCTTTTGCTTTTTTTGTATACCTACTGCTTAGCACAGTGCCTGGCACATAGTAGGTATTTAAAGCTTATGGACTGACTGGATTGTGAACTTAGAGAACCATAGTGATTAAGTTAAATTGATGGAAATAATTATAATAATTAATTACTGCAGCAAAGTGTCTGGGTATAAAAAAAATTCATGGAAAGAATAATCATTTCTATATATTTTTAACAAAACCCAGGAGAGAAACAGAGAAATTCCTTCAAAAATACAGAATGTATAAAGTATTCTGGAGTCCACCTTCCAAGATACCTAAAGGAATTCTAGGAATGCAACTACAAAACATTCTTTTACCAAAATAGGGATGAATCTAAAAATTAAAATGTATAAATTGTTCATTATTTGGTCATGTTAGTGTAAGAAAGATGAAAATAAAATAAACTAATGGTGCTAGCTAATTTATTTTTACTTTTTTTCACTACTGTAGAAACCATCCTGCCAAATGTTTACAAAGCTACAAAAATAATAACAATATCCAACTAGACAAATGATCAAGAATCTCAAGAGAAATAATAATAATACAAAGTGGAAAGGAAAGGGGCTTAGCAGCACCAGATGTGAAAGTGCTACAAACCATCAAATGATCTGGTACTGGTTACAAATGTTAAAAGCTGATCAGTAGAATAGGATAGTTGTACAAGATTCAGAAGTAAGTGAACATAATAGCATAGGTTTGATAGAAGACATCAACTATGAAGGTTAAGATTTCCTATTTAGCAAAAACTGACTGGAAAACTGGAACACAATCTGGCAAAATGGGGTATGGTGAATGTATTAGTTTCACTTGCCTATGCTTTTTAGTTACTTTGGAGGATATTTACACATTTCAACCCCTAAAATTAGAGGTTGAAAATTAGAAGAAAACATGAAATAAATGATAGTGATGACATAAGAAAAAGTCCTGGTCCAATTCTGAGATACTTCTCTATCTGGACTTTGAAATATGGCAAGTGAAGACATCACCTTTCTGATGTCCTGGGTCCTCTTCAAGAATGAAGGACTCTCAAAAGGACAGCTCATCTCTTTTTCTCTGACAGTTTCAGAGAATCATAAAAAGGGCCTTAGAAAACATCTCTTCATCTCATCATAGAATCATAAAGAGGAAGGTCCATCTAATCCAACCTATCAGCTGATGCATGATTCTTGTTATCTTTGGTCATCTGGGCTCTCTTCTAGGTTCTCTTTAAAACTTCAGGGAGGTTAATTCTAATGGTAAGAAGTTCTTGTACTGAGCTGAAGTCTGCTTTCCTCTAACTTGCATACAATGGTCTTGTTTTTTCTTCTGAAAACATATAGAATAAATTGAAATCCTCTTCCACATGACCATCCTTCAAATATTTGCAGCCGGTTATCATGTACCTTTCTTTCCAATTCAAATTCTTTCAAGTCCTATCTTTTCCAATAATGCTTCATATGAGATTATCAAGACTCCTTGCCATTCTAGGCTTCCTGGATGTAGTCTTCTGGAAATACTCCAGGTTTTCATTTCTGTCTTTACTTGCATTTATAGTGAAATACCTAGAACTCAGAAAAAAATATTTTAGATATGTAATGTTTGACAAGTAAAGGATATTATCTCCCTTCTTTTTCTACATTATGCCTTAGTGTGGCATAGTGAATAGGACATTGGACTTGATGTGGAAGACTTAGGTTTCAAATCCTGTATCACATTCTTACTAGCTTTGTGTTCCTGGCAAAGTATCTTATCCTCTCTGTGTGTCAATTTCCTCACTTTTAAGAAGAGAGACCTTTCTAGTGTAAAGCAGTGACCTTTTGATTAAAGGAGAATCCACTTTTTGTCAGTCATATTACTGTTGGTTAATACTGAGCTTGTAGTCAACCAAAGCCTTTGAATACTTTTCAATTTGAACTGCTAGTCCTCCATCTCCTATTTTGATTTTTTTTACCAAACTAAGATACTTTATATTTATATTCCTACCAAATTATATCCTATTAAGTTCATCTCATCATTCCAACCCATCAATATCTTTTCACAGCCTAATACTGTCATCCAGAATATTTGCATCATTGGAAATTTTGACAAGCATGCCATCAAAACATCTCCAGCACTTAACACAGTTCCTGGCACAGATTTTTAGGGACTTTAAAAATGCTTGTTAAATTGTATTGATTTGATTCTTTGGTTTGAGCCAAATGATCACAAATAATGTTGAAAAGAATAGTGCCAAGGATTAAGCTCAATAGTAATCTAAGAGAGACCTTTTATCAGTTCGATATTGATCAATTAATCAATACTCTTTAGGTAAGGTCATTCAATTGGTTACAAATCCTCATACCAACCCACATTTCTCCATCTTGTTGATAAATAGATCTCCTTTCATGAACTAAAGTCTTGTTCTTATGTCTCATTGTAGTCCTACATTTTTGAAGGCTTTGCAAATGTAGCTAGTGCAAATTCTGTTAGATTCTACAAAATTCAAAAGTTTTATATTAGTCTGGGATTGTGTGTTGCCCAATGACTAGCTTTGTTAAATTTGGAGAAGATCATTACCAGGTTAATTATCATAACAATTTCCTTCCATAGCAACTAATGAAGACTTCAATGGAGTATAAACTGCATCTATAAAGAGAGTGCCAGCACTACAGAGACTATAGATCGCTGAAGTGTTTAAATGTAAGACTACATAGTTATACTTACAGAATCTGTCAAGTCCTCTGTTGAAACCAGATATATTTTGTCTATGGCATTCTCCTGATCAAGTAATTCCATTATAAAAAAGATTTTACCCTGGATTGACTTGCTCTTACTGAATATGTGGTTTCTTTTATTGATCACCACTTCCTTTTCTAAAAGGCTTACAAATCATCCTGTATTTTTTTTCCTGGAGATTAAATTAAAACCCATTGGTGTATAGTTTGGGGAACCTCCTTCCCCATTTAAAAACGGGTACCTCATTTGCCTCAGTTGACCAACACTTCTGTTCTCTATGGTTTCCCACAGAATACTGACAATGATCAGGATGCTTTAATATATCCATAGATTCTGTTAGTGCTTTGCACAGTGCTTAGCACATAGTAGGTACTTAATACATATTGATAGATTTCCACACTCTGGGGGATATTTCACCCAGGTCGGCAGCATTAAATTCATTTGGGGCAGATTAGTGTTTATTTCCTATCTCTTTATCTGTCTTTATCTCCAGTTCCCTCTTTACCATGGTTGATCTGTTCTTCCCAGCCTTAAGATCATATTTCATGAAAACAAAGATGGGAGCAAAATAGTAGTAGAATAGTTTATCTTTCTGTTTTCCATTATAATCACCCTAGTCTAGTTATTCATAAATATCACCTTAATCTAGTCAATGTATTTCAATTCTACAAACATATTAAGAATTTGCTTCATGCAAGCTCAGAGACAGAGTGATAAAGTACACAGAGCCAGCCTCAGAATAAGGAAAACCTGGGTTCAAGCCCCACTTCTGACACAAACTGGGCAAGTCCCCTAATCCTTTGTGTTCCAGTCTGTAAGACATTCTCTAAAATTGTAATTTGTAGAACAGTTTCTATTCTGCATTGGAAGAAGGAATTTCCTTATAGGAGCAGTCACTACACCAATAAAATTACAAGTCCAGACAAAGAAAAATGTGTAAGCCCACCCCTCTCTACCACTTATGATCCCTAGCTATCACTAAGCTTCTATAGCCTTCAAAAATCTCCTAATGTTACATTTTCCAATTTTCCTATGCCTCAAATGATTTTGGCCTCTAGCCTTCCTGTTGTTATTCTTAGAACTTCTGGCCACTATTTTGTGTTTTATGTGCTTCCTTCCATTCTCTATATGTGCCTTTTTCAAATTAAACTCATCAGAGAGCTCCCTGTAAAGCCACATCCTTAGATGACTAATTTATGTCTCATCAGAATCACTTGAAATTGTGGCATCAGAAATCTCTCACTGAGAAGCTGTCATTTATCACAGACTAGCTGTGATAAATTTTAGAGTCCATTGTGGAAATCTGTTCACCTAAAATCTCAGACTCATTTCAGATCATGCTGAGCAGCCTAGAGTGTTGAGTGTGAAGTCAGGAAGACTTGGGTTTAGGTCTGGTTTCAGATGTTTACTAATTGTGTGCCCCTGGACAAGTCACTTCACCATTATCTGCTTCCTTTTTCTCAACTGTAAGTTGGAGATAAAAATAGCACCTCCCTTCCAGGTTGTTGTGAGATACAAATGAGATATTTGCAAAGCATTTAGCACAATGCCTAGAAGATAGCAGGGGTTAATAAGTACTAGTTTCCTTTATTCCAGCCTTCATTCTTGTCTTTGACTATCAGAGAATCTGAGATGGTACTATCACTTTATCCCAAGGGTCCTACCTCCTCTATTTCACCAATCATCTTGTTATTGTTAATCAGATTTAGATGCAGGTTTGCAGTTATTCTCAACACTCTCCCTATCTGCTGAGAGATGCATTCCCACCTTTTACTTAAGGTGAAACTGAGATTCAGGGAAGTTTTATAAGTAGTCCAAGGTACACAACTACATAATGACCCAGTCAGCATAAAAATCTTTAATCCTGGTCCACTGCTTTTTCCATGACACCCACTGTGAAGCAGCAGAAGTGCAGTAGAAATAGCATTGGCTTTCAACCCAACAGATGTCAGGATTTCATGGAAAGAAAACTAGCTTTAAGTTAACAGGAGCTGGGTTTGAATCAAGAACATACTACTCATTGCTATCTGTGAGACTTCAGGCAGATGAATTCCTCTGGGATTCATTTTCCTTATTTATAATATGAAGAAGCTGACAGATCTCTTCTACCTCTAAATCAGATCTGTAATCCTATGTCTTGGGCTTATATCCTGGATCTTTCACTACCTAGCACAGTAGCCTTGGGCAAGTGACTTCTTTCTGACCTTTAGTTTTGTCATCTGCATAATGGAATAATATACAACTTACTTTGTGGAGCTGTTGTAGAGATCAAATGAGGTCGTTTATATAAAGCAGCACACTGTAAGCTTTAAAGCACATATGGATTGTTAGAATTATTACATCAAAATACTTCCCTCTATTTAGCATGGTTTTGATAGGTTAGGGTGACTTCTTTTTCTTCACTATCCTGTGTTGTTGGTATCTAGTAAATAAACCCTTCTTCCCCTCTCCATGTGAGCCCATCAGAGGCAGCTAAGTACTGCAGAGGATCTAGAGTTTGGCCCAGAGTCAGAAAGACCTGAGTTCAAGTTGGGACTCGGAAACTTACTAGCTGTATGACCACTCCCCTGCTATCTGTTTCAATCACCTCAACTGTAAAGTGAAGATTATAATAGTACCTTCCAGGAAATTTTTAGGGGTCAATGCCAAAATATTTGGAAATTGCCTAGTAGCACTTCTGGTAGGTACATCGTAGGCACTTAGTAAGAGCTTGTTCTTTTCCCCTTTCCTTCCCCCGTTCACTTCAGAATAAATGCAAGCTGCCAAAAAAGTCAACTACTTGTCTATCTCCTTTCCTCAGGTTCCTGGACAGTCAAGCAGCCTAAAGGCAAGTACTGAATTCATAATGGTAAAGATGATTGACTATTTCGATCTGTTCTAGTCATTACCCCCCCACCCCCACTTTATCTGAACCGGATTTAAATGATTTAGGGAACTTGGGTGATGAAATTCCCCGTACCAATGCAGATAGGCAAGTATACTGCACTTTATAATCTTAGAGATTTTTAGTTTTAGACAAGTTAAGTGGTTTGCTCCCCAGTGTATGTCAGAGGCAGGATTTCAAGACTGAGGATTTAACAAAGTTGACTCACTATTACAACCATACTGCCTCTCAATGACCCATTATGGGTTAGAATTATATGGAGCACACATAAAACATGGTTCTTCCCTCTGGGGGACATACATTTTAAGATTATTCAATACACAAGATTTATAAAAACCATAAGCAATATTTTTCTATATATAACAACAATTGGGAGCAGGTTAATTTGTTTATTTTTCTTTTGAGGGAATGGATACACATTTCTGGGGTTTTTTAGACATAAAAACCCCGCTAATCTTTAATGCAAAGAAGTTCTAATTTTAAAAAAGCAAAACCTTTGAATTAGATGCTAAATTTGACTATGGTGAAAAATGTAAATTGTCATAAGGCTTTTTCTTAAACTTTACATCACAGGAGAGCTAAGAACAAATTGGAGAATTTTAACTCAACAGGACAAAAATTCACAAAAGTTCTAAGTGACTAAAAACAGGAGGTTTTAATGAAAAGCATTTTGAAACCTGGCATTCACCACTAAAAAAATGTCATAATAACATATTGAGTTGCAATGCTGGAGCACAATGAAGTGAGTTAACTCAAAATACTCTATGATTCCTTGCTTCTAGGAATTATGGATCAACCTTTGATGTTATTTGCATGTAGGCTTCTTTTTTTTTTTGGTTTAAAAGTATATAAGCATCTGTCAACAGAAGCCCTTTATTTCTCATAACAAGAGAACTCTGTTTATAATGTGACACCAGCTGCTCAAGCAAAATGGCTTCTATTAGAACTAATTTAATTTTACATAAGTTGATCTATTTGCATTTTGAGTCCCCAGTTAGAGACCTAGGTACTACTCTACAGATTGATCCGGTTCCTAGTTTCAGTATGTGGACAGCGTTTAATCAGGAAATAAACATAATCACCAAATACACTAATTAGGCCTAGAAAATTTTGCAACATGTATACACTGTATGAATTAACAAGGCAATTCATTAAAAATCTTCATTATGAATATTATATTTTCCGTACATTTTTTTCCACACTGCTTCAGAGGAGTTCGGCAAACATGCAACTCCTTGACACTTCTTTCTGAGTAAATTTATATGAAATCATGACACATTTGTGTACCATCTCTTCATTGGAGCCCTCTGTGGAAAACATGCTTTGTTACTTTTAACCAGATAAACTGACATCTCTTATTAAAGGATTTAATGTTAAAGAGGAGAGGAAATCAAATGTTAATAGGGCTTTGGAAATAATAAAGATTAAAATAAAGAGATACGATACAATGTGTACAATAGTTCCAATGCATACCTGACTTCTACAATAATATTTTACCATATTAATTTTAAAGATGAAACACTAGAGACACCCTTTAGTGTTATATGTACTACAGAACTTTGATTGAAAGAAAATTCATCCAAAAATTTTTTAAAATAGCTAAAGCATGTTTACAATATATATTCCCATTCACCTGCCAACCCCAGTCTTTTTAGAGTGTCACTTTCATCCCAGCAGACACCAATTAAAAAGTAGAGCCAGCCAATAATACACAAACAAAATTTCCACTATGACAGAGACACAAGTAGAATGATACAAAGAATGTTATGCAGTACTAACACAGCAAGAATTTCAGGGTTCTACATCAACCAATAGGCTTTTGTTTGTTGAGGAAAAAATTTAATTCTCTCTATTTTGATAGAAAAAAAATATTTTTTGAGGCATTGAGGTTAAGAGACTTGCCCAGGGTCATACAGTTAATAAGTGCCAAGTGTCTGAGGCAGGATTTGAAATCAGGTCCTCCTCACTCTAGGGCTGGTACTTTATCCATGGTGTTACCTAGTTGGATAAATAATTCTGACCGGAGATACAGAAGCCCAAAATGGAAGAATTTAGACTTATAGTTGTGTATTTTTGCATTTTGCATATTATTCTGTTGTATATAATTACCAGTTTTCAAGATAACTTCTGATTTGCAAATAACAATCCAATCACATATTTTTATCCAATAATAATAATAATATTAATAGCTAGAATTTATAGTTTATTTTGAAGTTTGCAAAACATTTTGTATGTTACTTCACTTGAAATGGTTCCTTTAATTTGAAAACCTATAGCATAACTGAAAATAGTGTTTACTATTTCAGCAAATGAGCTATTTTTTGTTTGTTTTGGAAGAGAATTTTAAAAAAAATTTTCATATTTATATCATATTCATTTACACGTATTTCTACCTATTAAGATAAGAAGATTTTAGGATTAAGCTTGAACACTGAATATTTTCAATTTTAAGATATCTGTATAGATGTGATTTTTTTTTTCCAATTAGGGAATCTCCTTTGTGTGCACATGTATAGGTGTCTGTGTGTATGTGTGCATATGTGTGTGCATGTGTGTGAAAGAGAGAGAGAGAGAGAGAAAGAGGAATACCATCGTATGATGAGTAAAGAGAAGGCCTTGGAATCAGGATATCCCAGGCTTAAGTTTTGCCTCTGATACACACTTAGTGTATCAAGCTAGAAAAAGAATTTAATCTTTCATTGCTCCAGCAAAATACCCATTGATCTTCATTGGTAGAGGGAGTTTGTTTCCCTGGGCAGGAATTATCTATACCAATGAAATTATACACACACACATGCATATGTACATGTTCACATGTATGTAAATGTAATATGCATGTGTAATGCACTATTATGTATGACAATATGTATATGTGTATATATGCAAATTAGGACCTGGAATTTTGTTATCATGATATAGTCCTAGTGTGGAAAACCTCTCCACCAATGCACATTGAGAATTTCCACAGGCACTAGGAGATTAACTGCCTTGATCACTTTTCACAAAGCATTATGTGCCAGAGAAAGGACTTGAATCCAGGTCTTCCTGATTAAAAAGCTGACTCCATCCATTACCCCACTTTATATTAGTATATTCTCTAAATACTCCAATGTTACTATCACTGCACTTATTTTACAGAAGCTTTTCATTTCATTTCCTTAATTATAGTAGATTTGATAATTACATGGAGTTGGATAGCTGAGAGCACCAACTGAATTGTGTTGTACGAGAACTGTTGATTTGAAATGAAAAATCACTGTAAGAAGAACTATGTCTATACCTCCTTTTGCCCCCACCTGTGAAAACTTCAAAAATACCTGAACCTCCAAAGCTCAGTCAGAATCCTCATGAGTCAATGAAAGCTTTTTGCCCTTGTGAATAGAAATTGTGCCCTGACTTCTATTACCCAGATTACGATATTGTCTATTACGCCTTTTTAAAGAAGTAAATTATAAGCAAAATGAGACAGATGACTTTTGTTAAAGTTCACTTCAAGTTTAAATTCATTTGTTTCGGTTTATCAGCTCTGAAGTAGTTTTGTCTCAGTGCATTTGGTGTGTCATATCATCAAGCCCTGCAAAATTCAATCTGTCATGAGCTGAAGGGCCAAACAATCATAATTTCTTCATTACTGCATCTGAAGTACAGCTCAAGTAGATTCTATCTGGGGTAAATTATTATCCTTCTAACTTAAAAGTTGTGGGAATTATTTATAATATATATGCAGTGATTTCTAAAAAAAACAAAGCAGCTTTTGTTCACTGGGACTAACTAGCACTTTGCCCTTATCGAGAAATCATCCCTTCTTCTGTGCCTCACTTGTCTTAGAGGAAATATATATTAAAAAAAAGAACCAAGGCAAAAACAAAACAAAACAAAAAGCCTGTCAATTCACTGGGAAAAATCAGACAGGCTGATGATTTAGTTTTGTATAGAGGCAAAAAAAAATGACTATTTACTTGCATTTTAGACACAGTCAAAGACAGCTTTGGGTTTCACCATACAGAGAATTCTAAATAAGACCTGTCTTTACATAGATTAGCTAGAGGGAGAATCTGTTGTAGTGGAAAGAACACTGAACTGGGCAATTCATAAGGCCTGCGTTATAATCCAGCTGTGTGAGATTATGCCAATTTTACACTCTTTCTAGGTCTTATTTACTTTACTTATAACATGAAGTAAATTGACTAGATGGTCTCTAACTGCTCTGCTAACTCTGGAATCATCTGTGATTCCATCGATCAATGAGGGTGACAAGATATTTGTCTAGTGCCTTAGATAGTTGGTACCTTTCTGGGTAGAAGAAGGTGAGTTGGGTGTGGCAACTTTATTTTTCCACCAAGGCTTCTTAGGCTGTCATCAAGGTGACATCATGATCAATGTCACAACTTCAGAAGTTCAGGTCTTTATCAAGGTCCAGGAATGACAGAAGTAGAAATGGCAAAACCATACTTGTTTGTCATGTGTCAAATATTGCTATGAACAAGCATATGAGGAATTTAAAGAATTTTCTCAATTTTATTCTGTCCTAGGATGCATGAAGTGCATTTCTCTGTTTCATGATATGCCCAAATTTCAGGGAGATGCTATTGAATAGAGTTGTTAAATGTTCTGGGATAAAAGCATGAAATATGTAAAATGTTGCTTATTAGGTTGGCATAATCATATATGTATGTGAAAAATAGACCCTTTATACTCTGTGCCTAACTAACATGATAAATGTTCACCACCACCAGTATCATCCTAAGAGCATAAGGAAAATTTTAAATAATGCAAGTATCTTTGATAACACTTTGATGCCAAGGTTGTCTTGAAAGATTCATTCTTTTTATCAGTTTCCTTCTTTTTTTACAGTTTGTTGCTGAGATGAAGTTGCTTTTCTCACTTGAAGAAAAGGTGACCTTTCAAGATAATTTGATTTGTCAACACTGTTTTTGTAGGTGTTACCAGGACAACTAAGTGTGTGATCTCCATTTGACTATCAATAGGGCTATGATAAACTTTAAAGTGTAGAAAGCAATGATGAAAAGCAAAAAGACAAATCATACCATTTTACATGATTTTATGTAAATGATTAACCACCATTCATGTAAATATGTGAAATACAGATTATAATCTCACACTTGCAAATATACTACAATGTTTTCTCTATGGAACTTTATTGTAACTAAGAAAGGGATTATACTAACTACCCACTTTTTTTGATAGGTTTGGCTGATAAGATGAATTCAATACAAGATTGTTTAAAAATGATAATCCAATCCAATCAACATTTATTAAGCACCCACTTGTTCCAGGAACTGTGTTAAGTGCTAGAGATACAAGAGATAAGAAGAAAAACAGTCCCTGCCCTCAAGGAGCACCATGAAATGGAGAGGCATGGGGAAGACAATTCATAAAAGGAGGAAGGAAAGTATGTGTGTGGGAGTTGTGAGTGGGCAGAAGTCACAGGGTACCAGTATGGGGGCAACCAGGCAGGGCAGCAGATGCAGCAGTTGAGTCTAGTTTCCATTCTCTATAAAGGAAGGCATTGGGAGGAGCTGGACACCCAGCTCTCCGACCCTCCATTCAGAAGGGAGAGGACGTTGAGGGGGGTGGAATTAATTAAGGCTCGAGTTAGCGGCACAATAGTGAGATTAGAAATGAGCTTATTCTGGGAGGGGCATCTTGTTCAGGAGGGTCAAAACCAAGCAGGGCAGCAGATATAAGGCAGAGATAAGGTATGCCCCCAGGACCATACTATTTGACTCAAGTTGCTCTTGTGGAATTTCTGCCTAGAAGCTGAAAATTTCTCAGCCATATTTAATTGCTTTCAATTCAGTAAATATTTACTGTTCACCATACTAAGCACTAAAAGAACATTACCAAAATAAATAAGGTCTCATACTATCCCTCAAAGAACTTATGGTATAATTAAATGCACTTTTCATGCTTTCCCTCCTCCCCCTGTGGACTTATTCCTTTACTGCAATAATTTTCTTCCTCAACATATCCAGACCTAATTTCAGAATCTCTGAGTTTATTAATCTTTATTCCAACCTGGTCAGTCTCTGTCTCCTCATTTCTTCATTTCCTAACTGCTACAATGGGCAGCTAGGAGGTGCAGTGGATAGAGTACCAGTGCAGGAGTCAGGAGAATTTGAGTTTAAATTTCACCTCAGATATTTGACACTCACTAGCTGTGTGACCTTGGGCAAGTCACTTAACCCCAATTGCCTCATTCTGGGTCACTTCCAGTCATCCTGATGAATGTCTGGTCACTGGATTCAGATGGCTGTGGAGGAGAAGTGAGGCTGCAACGAAGGACGAACACACAACTGCTACAATCAAATATATCTTCCTTTGTAACCTTGTTCCTTTTCTCCCAAATAACCCATTACTAGTGGTGTGGAAAGAGTATTGGACTTTAGAATTGAGAAGACCTGGGTTCAAGCCTGAGCTGTGTTTCCTTGGGTAATTAACCCCATTATGCTTTAGTTTCCTCATTGGTAACATGGGAATGTAGCACTTCTTCTGGGGCTATATCTCAACTCCCGCTCACATTGTCAATCTAAGCAGGGCAGGTGCTGACTCTTTTCCCCCTCATGGTTATCGTGCTAACTCTCAGGGGTGGCAGGTTTTCTATTAGTATTCCTTTTTGCCTTAGTTCCTCCTCTGTAAAATGGGATAGAGAAGGAAATGGCAAGACACTTCAGTATCTTGTAAAGAAAATCCCCCCAAATGGGGTCCTGAAGTCAGGCACAACTGAAATAATTGATCAATAAAACAAGTCTCCATCTGGTGGGACCCTATTCATTATCAGACAGCCAAAAGGAATTATCTTTTTTTTTTTTTTATAGTGAATCAAGGTTTATTGAAAAATGTAAAGCTCTTTATACATACAATTTTCAATTGAAAATTTATAATTTTTTGAATTAAGCAATATTACAAGCTATAACAAAGTAGTGTTTACATTTCAAAAGGTAAAATTGTCAGAAGAAACTCAAATTACAACTTGGATCCTGGGCGATTCAAGTGTTTGATCCCAAATGATACAGGGCAGGTCCCATCTCTCTGTGAAGTCATCTTTCTTTAGTCACATCATACTTCAGGACAGCTGGCTAATGCTGCTATTCCACAATGGTTATCCTGGTCCCTGGCCATTACAATATATACATAGTTGCCCCAATCTTCCTCATAGCTATTCTTGACAATCCAGTATTTCTCTACGTGTCTTCAGCAGCAGCACATCCCACAACCAATACAGCATGATTTAGATTTTGACTACTGCAGTGTGGTTCATAATAAACACCAGACTCATTGAACTGGAAAGATGGACGCTCTGCATCAGTAGCAACCGAGATGGGACCCATGGTTGCCACAGCCTCTGTGAGAGTGCTTTCCCTCCCAGATGGGATGTCCACATATCCAGTGACATTAGCAGCAGAGGTTTCTGGCTTATACCAATAGTTGCCATCCAGTCTAAGACAGGGATAGGATTCCTCTGTATCAATGCTTCCATTTTCCTTCATATATTCAAGGGCATGATCCATTAAACCACCATGACATCCAATGTTGATATCATCCCAAGAGCAGTCCATCAAATTCTGTTCACTAAGTGAAACAAGTTTGTCACTCTTATAGAACCACTGGCCTTTCAGGGAACCAGTTGTACTGAACACCCAGCTAGAACCCTGATCCTTAACAGAAGTTATATAGCCTTTGTCTTTCTAGTCTATAGGTTCAGGGATCTGTTCAAAGAGATGTTCTTAAGTTCCTCTGGTGTTCATTTGAAATCTTTCATGTCTTAAGCCATTCCTCACTTGTTTGAATTCCTCATTGGTCATATCTCCAAACTTGTTCATTTCCATCCAGAAACTACATTTGCCAGTCTCTACTCCAGATTGTGCATTTCAATCTTTTTCAAATTCTTCTCCCATGTTGCTCTTCATTCCCTCCATAGGTCCTTCTGTTTTGTGAATTTCATTGGTCCCATTTATCATCTGAAGTGTGGTCAAGTTGTGGAGCAGCAGCTGCTATCCCCAAGCACATGGAAGCTAAACACAAGTAGGAATTCATGTTCCTATCCTGAGTGTCTCAGCAATGGTAGGACCTCAAGAAAGTCAGACCTCTAAGGATACTTGAGGGTGCTTATGAATTATCTTCTTTTTTTTGTATTTAAATTTATTTATTTAAGTTTTCAACATTCATTTCCACAAAATTGTGGGTTCCAAATTTTCTCCCATTTCTCCCCTCCCCCATCCCAAAACGCTGAGCATTCTAATTACCCCTATCACCAATCTGTACTCCCTTCTATCATCCCTCCTTTCTCTTATTCCCATCTTCTCTTTTGTCCTGTAGGGCCAGATAACTTTCTATACCCCATTACCTGTATTTCTTATTTCCCAGTTGCAAGAACAATACTCAACAGTTGTTCCTGAAACTTTGAGTTCCAGCTTCTCTTCATCCCTCCCTCCTCACCCATTCCCTTTGGGAAGGCAAGCAATTCAATATAGGCCATATCTGTGTAGTTTTGCAAATGACTTCCATAATAGCCATGTTGTGTAAGACTAACTATATTTCCCTCCACCCTATCCAGCCCCCCGTTTCTTCTATTTTCTCTTTTGATCCTATCCCTCCCCAAAAGTGCTCCCTCCTCCCACTGCCCTCCCTTCCATTATCCCCCCCACCCTGCTGATCCCCTTCTCCCCCACTATCCTGTATTGTAAGATAGATTTTCATACCACAATGAGTGTGCATTTTATTCCTTCCTTTAGTCGAATGTGATGAGAGTAAGCTTCATGTTTTTTCTCTCACATCCCCCCTTTTCCCCTCCACTGAAAAGTGTTTTACTTGCCTCTTTTATGAGAGATAATTTGCCCCATTCCATTTTTCCTTTTCCTCCCAATATATTTCTCTCTCACTGCTTAATTTCATTATTTTAAGATATGATCCCATCCTATTCAATTCACCCTGTGCTCTCTGTCTCTGTCTCTGTGTGTGTGTGTGTGTGTGTGTGTGTGTGTGTGTGTGTGTGTAATCCCACCAATTACCCAGATACCGAAAAGTTTCAAGAGTTACAAATATTGTCTTTCCATGTAGGAATGTAAACAGTTCAACTTTAGTAAGTCCCTTATGGCTTCTCTTTGCCGTTTACCTTTTCATGCTTCTCTTGATTCTTATGTTTGAAAGTCAAATTTTCTTTTCAGCTCTGGTCTTTTCATCAAGAATGCTTGAAAGTCCTCTATTTCATTGAAAGACCATTTTTCCCCCTGAAGTATTATACTCAGTTTTGCTGGGTAGGTGATTCTTGGTTTTAGTCCTAGTTCCTTTGACTTCTGGGATATCATATTCCACACCCTTAGATCCCTTAATGTAGAAGACACTAGATCTTGTGTTATCCTGATTGTATTTCCACAATATTTGAGTTGTTTCTTTCTAGCTGCTTGCAATATTTTCTCCTTGACCAGGGAACTCTGGAATTTGGCCACAATGTTCCTAGGAGTTTCTCTTTTTGGATCTCTTTCAGGAGGGGATCTGTGGATTCTTTCAATATTTATTTTGCCCCCTGGTTCTAGAATATTAGGGCAGTTTTCCTTGATAATTTCATGAAAGATGATGTCTAGGCTCTTTTTTTGATCAAGGCTTTCAGGTAGTCCCATAATTTTTAAACTGTGTTTCCTGGATCTATTTTCCAGGTCAGTTGTTTTTCCAATGAGATATTTCACATTATCTTCCATTTTTTCATTTTGGTTTTGGTTTTGTTTTGTGATTTCTTGGTTTCTGATAATGTCATTAGCCTCCATCTGTTCCATTCTAATTTTGAAAGAACTATTTTCTTCAGTGAGCTTTTGGACCTCCTTTTCCATTTGGCTAATTCTGCTTTTGAAAGCATTCTTCTCCTCATTGGCTCTTTGAACCTCTTTTGTCAATTGGGTTAGCCTATTTTTCAAGGTATTATTTTCTTCAGCATTTTTTTGGGTCTCCTTTAGCAAGGTGTTGACCCACTTTTCATGCTTTTCTTGCATCTGTCTCATTTCTCTTCCCAGTTTTTCCTCCATCTCTCTAACTTGATTTTCAAAATCCTTTTTGAGCTCTTCCATGGCCTGAGCCCATTGAATATTTATTTTGGATGTTTGGGATACAGAAGCCTTGACTTTTATGTCTTTCCCTGTTGGTAAGCATTGTTCTTCATCATCTGAAAGGATGGGAGAAGATATCTGTTCACCAAGAAAGTGACCTTCTATAGTCTTATTTTTTTCCCTTTTTTTGGGCATTTTTCCAACCAGTTACTTGACTTTTGGGTCCTTTGTCAGGAGTAGGGTATGCTCTGGGAATCTGTAAGATCTCAGTTCCTCCAAGGTGGCACAATCAAGCCTGTACTGGTCTGCATGCAGACAGGGATTTTTTTGCCCAGAATCTTAGCAGTTACCTCTCCACAGCCACCTGGCCTCCAGTTCCTCCAAGTTAGCACTGGGGGTTGATTTTCAGATAAGCTGGATGGGCAGGGCCTCCATTTAGTGTGAGACAAAGATCAGCTCCCCCAGTGCCTCCACACAGGGCTGATGCAAGACTCAGCTCCTCAATGGCCCCCAGGGGTTTTTACGCTCCAACAATGGATCCAGCTACTGCGCCTGCCAACGTGGCCTCTGTAGCAGCTGCCTAAGGCCAGAGCTATGGAAGGCCCTTCTTCCTTCCTGGCCAGCTGAAAAATCCCCGTCACTGACCTTTGGTGCCTGTGGGTTGAGGGATCTGAGAACCTACTGCTGCTAGGACTGGGGATTTTGTGACTGGAGATTCCACCCCTGAGGGCTGTTTGCGAGCCACACCATGTGGCCAAGGCTGGGCTGGGCTCCACTCCGTGTCTGGTGCAACAGACATTTCCCGTGGGCCTTTCAGGTCACCGTGGGCTGGAAATCTCCTCCACTCTGTTGTTCTCCACTTCTGCTGCTCCAGAATTTGTTGAGACCCTCTGTATGTGTGTCTTTCTACTCTGCTATCTTGGCTCTGCCCCCTGAATTATCTTTTAGAAAGAATCATTTGCTAAGATGTGAGAACCTTAATTCTTTTAGAATTATTAAGAACAGTTGGTATGAAATCAATCTGGGACATACACTCCTACAAGTACACACAGAGTCCAGGAGAAAGTAGGTTCAAGATTAGAAAGCATTTGTGACAAAGGATTAGCTCCTAGCTATTGGTTGGATGGAAGTCCTTTGCTTCTTTTGTGGAATTCTTATTCTCTTGATGCATAGCTTTCTTTTGGGCTCTAGGGGTTGGTACCTCTAACGAGTTCATAGCTATACTGTTGTCAGCCTAAAGAAATCATGTACTGAAGTTGCAAGTTCCCTTTCTTTAATATGTTTAGTTTTTCCTTTCATAGCTGCCAGCTGGATATATTGTCTATTATAGGACCAGTCTCTCCAATGATACAATCATTGGGAAGAAGGGCAGTGGAACACTCTGGGCTCACTTTCCCTTACCCCTCCCATTTGGTTACAGGTGCAAGGAGCCTCTCTCCCAAAGATTAACTCTTTCTCTTCTTGAATTCCTTTAGTGACATACATAGGTTCAAAGGTATATCTGATTTTTCCAACCAGTTCCAATTTATCTCCTGTTTATCATCATCTGATTTCATCTAATGAATCAAAAGCACCCCATTCCTCACAGATTAATTAGGCCTTGTTGGCACCTACTTTATACATTTGGTTGGCTCTGATATTCATGATAATTCCTGATAATAACGATGATGATATTAATAATAGCAATAATAATGGCTCACATTTATATGGGGCTTACTATGTGACAGGCACTGTGCTAAGCATTTTATGCTATTATCTCATTTGATCCTCACAGCAATCCTGGAATGTAGCTCCTTTTATTATTCCTATTTTATAGATGAGGAACCTGAGGCAAACAGAAGATAAGTGACTTCTCCAGGGTCACAAAAGTTATGTCAGGGGGCAGATTTGAACTTAGATCTTCCTAATTTGAGGTCTAATGCTTTATCTACTGCACTACTTAGTTAGTTTCATGGAACAGAACAACTTATTAGTTACATTATTATTCCTAATTAATAGAGGTTATTCTTAGAACATGCTTTTCCTGCTATATCATACAGACATGCACTTCCTGGTGGATTACATAGAGCATTTGCAATATAATCAGTCCCATTAATGGAAATAACGAGTCCTGTGAAGAGGTTGTATTATTTGAATTCATACCATTTGAAATTATGACCACAAGTAAAATATGATCATTGGTGCCAGACCAATGAATTAAATACTAAATACAAAATTTTAAAATCTGAGTACTTCGTAGGATTTTTCATTTGAACTAATTGCAAACTCACTGTATTTCCTAATGGTTTTAGTCTAACATGTGGAGGTTTGGTGAATCTTCTTTTGACTCTGAATGGGCCAATGAAGTTGATTCTAGTGATCTGCTTTACCTAACCCAGTAATAAATTGACTTGGTAGCCAAGACACCATTCCTTGCAAGCAAAGAAACAACTGGTTCAGTGGTTATGCCATAGCTTGAAGTGAACTTGATGGAGACTTCAGTAAGGGAGAAAAGAACTCTACAGGCCAGGAATAATCCTCAGTCATACATTCACTACATGTGTGTGTTGATACTTTTGAACTTCAAATTTGAGCCCCAAATTTTCAAATGAGTCCTGACGATAGAGTGCCCCTCCCAGTTAAGGAGGATTTTTTTTTTTTTGAGCTTGCATCTCCCTATTTTGCCTAGACTGGAAATGTAGCAGCCACTCATGGACCCTACCAGTAGTGATGGAAGCTTTGGCCTGTTCTGTTTCTTCACTGAGCTGGTTCACTGCTCCTTAGAAAATCTGGTGGAAAGAGGTATTTACTAAAGTAGTATAGGAAGAGCAGTGCATATAAAAATAGCCTGCCAGAAGTCTGGAGCACACACCTGGGGCTCATCATTCTTCTGCCAGACTTATTGTAGATACCTGATTGGTTTTAATCCTACTTTGGCTGCCTCCAATAGTAAGTACTATGGACTTGGGGGAAGTTAATGTAAATTCTATCAGTTGCTATATATTCTCAGTAAATATTCTTTTGTAAAAGCTAATTATAATAACTTAATAACTAATACTGGGAGATAATAACTGATGAATTGGTGTTTGAGGAATCACATTGCGTGTGGCTAGGGATCATAATCAATAGCATTAGAAAACCTCCAACCACTCAGGGTTACCCCTAGAACATTAAGGGAAGGAGTAGTCAGCCACCCTTTGATACCTGCCCCTGTGAGTAAGAATAGGGAGAATGAGTCTAGATGAAGTGCTACATTGAGATTACCTCCCTGACTACTATTAGAAAAGTGCTTTGTAAATAGTAAAAGTGCTACCTTAAATGAAAGCTATTATGAATGAGGATACATTGGTGTTTTGTTTTGTTTCAGTTGGCATATGTCTTACAAATTCTAGCAAATGACTTATGTGAGTTGTTAAATTAGTTGAAAATTGAACATGGTAGGAGCTGGTAAGCTGGAGGCTGAGCTGAGTGCAATAACTGGTAGGGGGTATATGGAGCAGAAAATAATGCTGATCTTTTCCCCCTTGTAAATTTACTTTAGGGGCAGAAGGAGGAAAAGGAAGTGATTGTTATTACTGCTATGTTGTTGTACAGCCTCTGTTTTTGAAGAGGACTGGTGACATCATGGGTGATGTCTTGATTTGCTGTTGAGTTGGATTTAAGTGAGGCAGACTTGTGCAAAATTGTCATTTTTACTCTCTTTTCCTGAACCATCAAAGTCCAGTGGCAAGACAAAAGTCAAGGTGACTGGGGATGGCCTGGGATGGCATGGAAGACTTTAGCATTTTTGATATCTGACCAAGTTTTAAGCACTCCACAGCACCTACTTCAACTGCCTTCATAGTTGCTGGAACAAATCGTTCTCACCTGGCCAGTCCTCAAGGAAAGTCTTCGCATACTTGAGGTAGACATCCCCTTAATTCACTAATGAGTATGAAGCCTATCAGTTATCCTCAATTTGGTTTAGCCCATCTAAAGACAGGTTTATTGAAGTGTGGCACTGGGTATGCTATACCTTCTTGAATCCATAGGTAAGAGATGGGTGAAGTTGGACACTAAAGGTGGATGAGCAGCCCTGAAAAGTGCTTGGCAAGCCCTCATACCAGAGGTACTAGTCCTCCCTGAATACCCTATACACTCCATTATTATTCTACTACTGATCAAAGAAATCAATTTCTTTATGAATAAGATCTAGTGCTTCCAGAAAATTAATTTGAATCCACCCTCAAATATGTAAGCTGATAAAAAATAAATTTTATAATTTACTATTACAGAAAAACTGTCCCACAAAATTAAAAAAATTATATATATACATACATATATGTGTGTGTGTGTGTGTGTGTGTGTGTGTGTGTGTGTGTGTATATATATATATATATATATAACCTAGGTAGTCCCCCCCTAAAAAGTAAGTAAACAAATTATATAAGTGATACGGAAAATGACTTCATTTTGATTTAGAGTAGAAGGTGGGAAAAGTGGTCATTGCACCTACCTCCACTTTTACTTTTTGATGGAAAAGAATGAGTAGTAGCATAAGACACAGGATGAGTAAGAAAAGATGGGTTGAGATGCTATCTTTCCCCTGAAACCCATTCCTAAACTTTGTTTTTCCTTTGAGGAAAACATTGTCATTCTAGATTCCCAGGTGCTCAACCTTCTTGATGTTCTTGATTCTTCATTCAGATGAAAACAAAATTTTCAAAGTCACCAATCAGCCAAATCTGATGGTCTTTTCTCAATCTTCATTCTTTTTGACTTCTCTGAACACTTGACATTGCTGATCACCTTCTTTTCCTGGTTTAAGTATCATGAACATGCAAATGACATCCATATCTAGGCACAATCCCTCTCCTAAGCTCCAATCCCATACTCCCATCTGCCTTTTGGAAATTATGAGTGCTTCTCAAATTTATCATATTCAACACAGAATTTATTACTCCCGTCCTCCCCAAATCCAACCTTCTTTTGAACTGCCCTATATCTACTTAGGGCACTACCATATTTCCAATCACCTAGGTTTACAAAGCAGCTAAGTGGTGCAGTGGATAGAGCATTGAGCTTTGAGTCAGGAAGATTAATCTTCCTGGGTTCAAACTTGGCCCTTGATGCAACTAGGTAGCACAAATGTATAGCATGCCAGGACTAGAATCAGGAAGATGTGAGTTCAAATATGACCTCAGTGTAACCCTGGGTAAATTCCTTAACCCTTTCTACCTCAGTTTCCTCTTCTGTGAAATGAGCTTCTGAAGGAAATGGCAAACCGCTCCAGTATCTTTGCCAAGAAAGCCCCAAATGGAGTCACAAAGAGTCATACACAACTGAAAATGACTGAACAGCAACAAATGTTTACAACCTTAGCATTATCTTCAGTTTCTCACTTTCTCTCATCTGATACATCCAGATATTACAGTTTCTCCATATCTCTCATATTCATTCCTCACATAGCCACCATTGTAATCAGATCCATATCACCTCTCAGTTGGCTTGTTGAAATAGCTTCCTAATTGGTTTCTCCCCCTCAAGTTTCTCCACATTCTAGGCCAAATTGTCTGCTTTGGCCATGCTACTCCCCTATTCAGTAAACTCCAGTGACTTCCTCTTAACTATGGGATCACATATTATTTGATTATAGGATCACATATATTTTCATCTTTAATCTGTTTTCAACATTTTATGATGTATATAATTATTAACTCAATAGCATATTTATATAATTTATAAATAAATATTCTTATATTGGGAATGTATGGCTCAATTTTTTTTTCTGATAGGGGTACATGATTAAAAAAAAGTTTGGAGACTGCTCTTTTACAATGAGTTCATTTGCAAAAAAAAGAGGATAAAGAAAGATTATGATCAAAATGGTACTATTTCACAAATTTGAAAAAAAAAAATGATGAGAAAGTCATCCCAAGAGAGCTTGGTTATGTGATAGAGCTAAATTAGATTATTCCAAGATAAATCAGGAAAGAAAAGAAAAGCCTGAAATGGGATAAATCTGCTGGTGTTCTTATAGTGATGTGAAGGTGAAACCATTACATTTATCTTCTGCTATGTCTTTCCTAATGTATTTTACAATGTGATCGTAGCCTATAAGAAGAAGAGTAGTTGGACTTGATCAAGTACACACACACAAAATATGACCTGACAGTAACATAATTTTTAAACTTATTGTTTAAAAGTATTGGGCCAACACTGTTAAAATTGCACACAGTGCCTTCTTCTGATCCTGGTTCTTTCATCTAGATTGGTGTTTGCTTTTTTCCATGACCAGCCAATGACTCTGGCAGAATATTCTAAAATGACTTCTATGGCTATAACCAGTCAATTTTTATTATATTGGCTTCTGCCACAGCCAGAACCTTCTGACTCTCAAATTGAAGAAAGTACTCACAATATAAAGGTATGAGGCTTTTGACAAGTCTTTGGCCTTTTTTCATTTTTTGATGTCTAATCATATTTTCCAACATAATTTTTTGTTCACTATCACACTGAATTTGCCAAAGTATGAACTATATACATCAATTTAATTTGGAGATTTCTTCCAGTTCTTCATAGGATTTTTCTTTTTCATCATTCTTTGCAATCAGTGTCAGAGTGTAAATTACAATTATCTTCACAATTGTCTGTTTGCTTAGGCTTATCATGATCTCCACAAAGTAAGTGACAAACAATTCATGAAATGATGTTTCTCATTAACTGTTGGTATCAGATGAAACAATTTCCCCCAACTTTTTCAATCACTTCTCAAAAGAAAATCTGCAAGCCAACTTTTTTTTGCTGTGATCTTTTTATATCTTCTGACTTCAATTAAAGTGAGCATGATTCATGTCTTCTTTAGTGTGCCAAGTTGCTGGACATTAAGCACATTTCATATTCAAAGCATTAACAGTTATATAGCTGATAGAGAGTCTTAAAACTGTGATCATTTATATCCTCTGCTCTCTTTCTTGCCCCTCTACTACAGACCTTGTAAAAGGATTTGGCGACCACAAGAACTTAGGGCTAGTTTATATTTTAATCTATTTTATGATTGCTATAACCAAGAAAAATCATTGCCTGAGGCCAGCCTTGTGGTGATGGAGTTCTTGAAAAAAAAATCCTGCCTCTTCTGCCTCCAGAATAAATTTTATCAAGATAAGATTTTAACAGAATTTCTTTACTATATATTACTTTTAAACTTTCTCTTACCATGAAAGGATGAATTCCAGTAGGATTATTAGTATGAAGATGGTAGGTTCTCTGGTAGGTTGCCTAACTTGCCAAATGACAGAGACTTTTTTGATGGTCAAGACCCAACAAGAATTCTATAGCTATCTAGGCACAGGAGAGCTACAACATTTTCTGACCCTGTCAAGTCCCAGGCTTCGATTATGAGTTTTTTGAGTATTAAGAGCTAGTGGATGTAGATTTCAACTCTTTTTCCTACGTCCCTATGGATATTCGTTTCAATAGACATTTTATTAAGCACCTGCTATGTATTAGTCACTTTACTAGTCACTGGGGTGAAAAGATAGAAACAAAAGAGTCCTCATCCTCAAAGGGTTTGCATTTTAGTGAAGGTGAACAGACATGTAAAGATAAACAAATATAATATATACACAAAGTAATTTCAGATCTGGAATAGGGGGGACTTGCTAACAACTGGGAGTACAGAAAAGGTCTCTGTAGGACGTAGCTCTTGGCACACTTCAAGACAAACTGATAAACTTCAAGTTTCAACTGACAAGGAAATTATTTCTGAGGCAGCTAGGTAATGCAGTGGATACAGTGGTAAGCCCTGGAGTTAGGAAGACCTGAGTTCAAATTCAGCTTTTTCTGCCTCAGTTTCCTCAATTGCAAATGGGAAAAATAACAGCAACTATTTTACTGTTATGATGATCAAATGAGAGAGTATTTGTAAGGCACTTAGTATAGTGTCTAACACATGGTGGGTGCTTAATAAATGCTTATTTCCTTCCCTTCCTCCTTAATAGTACCTTTACCAATGAAACTGTCCACCAACTGTCCCCTCTGTTCATTTCATCTAAGTTATACACTACTTTGGGAATCTTGTTTCATTGGTACTGTGTAACCCAACAACAGTCATCAACCAACATTACTAAGTGCCTTATCACTATTATTTTCCCACAAACTTTTCATCAGTTGATTATTCGACCCCATGAATTTACCTTGATTTTCACTTAATTCCACTTTTCCTAGCCACAGAGTGTAATCAGTCTATGCATTGAGCTGATTCGTTTTTGTGATGAAAGTTCACAAATGTTCTAACTCTAAGGAACAGGCCTGCTGTACTTCCTCTCATTCTGCACAAGTTTAAATTCATTCAATCTTGGGGGCATTGTTAATCCAATAATTAAGGAATCATATCATCTCAAACACTGATGCATTTTCTCTGACACCAACGGCATTTTTGAACAGATTCCAAAAAAGTAGAAATCCTGTTCTGGAATTCATCAGGATGAAGAAGCAAATGCAAAGACCTTGACACTGTCACCTTCCTCTCAAGCTTCAATATTGTCTATTTGCAAGAAAACTGGCTTTTATAAAAGAAAAAGCCTCCCTAAGTCCAAGGTTTCAGGTACTTTTCTCATCAAGCCTTTCAAAAACAAATATACCAATCACAAGCAACAAAAATATCTTTGTAAGAGGCAAAGGTGGGCTAAGCACGCTGACTCCAGTTCTCAGGAGAAGGCCAGCTTCTGAGTTGTTGCCTGGTACACATAACAAGAATTTATTCTTCTTTTCTTGGAACCAAATGATAACTTACTTAGTATGTTTAACAGACACATGCATAATGATCCCTCAAAAAAGCAACTGGCTCCTGAAGTTTAAATTTTCTAAGTGTACAGTGTCAAAATTCTTAGTGCAGTTTTAAGCTTCGAAACTTAAAGGTATGAGGTATGAGCTTTTAATGTCTTACAACTGGACTAAGTCTTTTGGGGGCATCCTATAGTTTAACAAAATAATTTTAGGAGACTTCAATGTTAGGATTGTAAATGTTCTTATCCAACTTACTTACTTACTCATCCATAGGAAATCTGAAATGGAAAGATCACTTCCTTATGGATCACTGCTCTACCTGTATGAATCAAAGTGAGAAGTGCCTGATCATCATTCACTCAATACTGCAATTATAAAGAGCAAACTATGAATAAGGCAGTCAGTCAACAAGAATTTACCAAGTGCCCAGGCCCTATGCTAAGTACTAGAACTACAAAGATGGTCCTTTCCCTCAGTCTACATGAAATAACTAGGTACATATATGATACAGACTAGATGAAAGGTAATACCAAATGGAAGGAAGTGGAAGTTTGGGGACACTGGAAAAGGCCTACTGTAAAATTTAAGTTGGATTTGGAAGGAAGCTAGAAAAGTAAAGGGGTAAAGGTGAGGAAAGAGAACATTCAAGTCCTGAAGTTCAGCCATGCAAAAGTATGGAGGTGGGAAACACAGTGCTGGGTGTGAGAAACAGCATGGAGGCCAGTGTAAGTAGAACATAGAGTATGTGGAGAGAGTTAGTACCTAAGAAAACTGGAAAAGTAGGAAGGTCACAGAATAAAGAGCTTTCAATGATAATGAGAAGACTTCATATTTGATTCTGGAGATGGCAAAGAGCCACAGGACTTTATCAATCAACATTTATTGAGTGCCTACTATGTGCCAGGCATTGTGCTAAGCACTAAGGATACAAAAAGAGGCAAAATACAGTCCCTACCCTCCAAAGAGCTTATAACCTAATGCAGGAGACAATAAATAAACATCCATCTATATCCATTTATTTATGTATCTCTCTATAAAAATGCTATACATAGGATAAATCAGAAATAATTAACAGAAAAAAGGCACTAAAATTAAGAGGGATTGGGAAAGGCTTTCTGTAGAAGATGGGGTTTTAGTTGGAAATGAAAGGAAGTCAGAAAATCAGTAGATGGACATGAGGAGGGAGAACATTCCAGGCTTCGGGGAGAGCCAGAGAAAATGCTTTGAGCTGAGAGATGGAATGTCTTATTCTTGGAAAAGCAAGGAGGCAGATATCCCTGTATTGAAGAGTAGTTGATGGGAAGTATGTTGTAAAAAGATTGAAAAGGTAGGAGAAGGTTAGATTTCAGAAGGCTTTGAAGGTCAAATAGAGATTTTGTATATTTTATTTTTGATGCAATAGGGACCTGTTAGAGTTTATTGAGGGGGAGGGGTCAATAAAGAACATTGTCAAATCTGAGCTTTAGGAAAATCACTTAAGTGGCTGAATAGAAGATGATTAGAATGGGGAGATACATGAGACCAAGAATAAACTGGAAAGGTATTCAATAGACCACAGGAGATTAGGAGAGAGAAATTCACATATATCTCTATTTTAAGGAGTCAGCATCATTGACTATTTCATAATCATGAAATGTGGTGGCATAGTGGATGAAGTGCTGGATTTGCAGTCACTTAGAATTGAATTCTAATCCCACTTTTGCAATTATAATCTGAATGATTCAAGGAAAGTTACCACTCTAAGGTTAGTAGTGATCTAAGACAGTAGAGAAAATCGCTGCATCGAAGTAATTGAAAATCCTTGTTGATATCAAACATAATGATTAGGTTATTATTTATGAAATGCATTCTTGGAATGGAGATTCTAGACTTGGTTAAGAGGAAAGACAGTATGGAAAGAGTACTGCAGTTAAAATTATATGTTTAAATCCTGAACTCTGATACTTACTAGTTATGTGAAACAAGTCACTGTCTTTGGCTTTCAGATTCCTCATCTGCACAATGAAGTTAGCCTAGATAAGAGATTTTTAACTTGAGCTTCATAGACCCCCTAAGGGGTTCATGTAAATATTTCTCGGGATCTGTGGACTTGAATGGGAAAAATATATCTTTATTTTCACTAACTTCTGTTTTCTTTTATAAGCTTAAGCATTTTCTTTTATGCATTCAAAAACATTCTGAGAAGGGGTTCATAGTATTTACCATATTTCTAAAGGAGTCCATGTTGCAAAAAAAAAAAAAAAGAATTCCAGGACTAGAGCTTCTAGTTCAATAATTACTTCCTAATTCCTATAAGTCCTAAACTTATTCTGATCCTCCATATTTAATCATCTTCAAAGATGGAATGGTAAAACTGTGGAAATAAGAATGATCACATGAACTAAGTGTCCCTCCAATTTCATGATTAATTTCCTCAGGTCTAAACAATTTGCTGTACTCTGTTCACACTATTTCTAGAAGAAGTTTCCCTTCTAACTATATACCAACAGATTGCAGACAGGCTAATGCCAGTCACAACTGCTCTGTGCCTGGGCATCTTATTTCTTGATTTAAAAAAAAAAATCCAGAAAGTTAAAAAAATAAAAGAACATCTCAAAACAAGTAGCAAAATAATTGAGACCACATATTTTAAAGAGAATGAAGCTAAAAACTCTGAAATACACTTAGTTCATAGAGCTATTCATGTTACTTCCTCAAAAGACATAGATTATAATAGTTCCCAAAATCTTCTCCACTCAGGCTACAGGGAGAGTAACATATACTGATCTGGGGATAGTCTGACATGTGGCAGAGAGAAATTAGAGAAAGAGGAATCTCTACTAATTATTGGAAAAGTATTTTACTCAACTTGATAGTATTGTGATTTATAGGACCATGGAATTTAGAGCTAGAAGGGACCTTTGAGATCATCTAATGACCAAGGGTTCTTAACCTGTGGTCCTGAAACTTAAAAAATAAATGTATTCTTGATTACTCTATTTCAATTGAATTGGTTCTAGGTATTTTGCTTTATGCCTTTAAAAACACTATAGTGAGAAGGGTTCTCTAGGCTTCACTGGACTACCAAAGCGACCCATGAAACACAACAAAGATTAAGAAACTCCAACTACCTCATTTCACAAATGGGAAAACTGAGTCCAAGAGAGCAAGGCCACGAATAGGCTGGATGTGACTAGTTGTTCTGGAACAATGTATACCTTATACCAGGTGAGTTGAATGACTTTCTTGAGACTACACAAGTAATAAATGGCAAAAGTAGACTTTTAACTCAGGTCTTCTGCCTCTCTAAATGCTTCCATTCTACCAGACTGATTGCACAGTGCAATTCTCTATTGGGGATCTAATAATTCCATGTTTTCCAGAAGACAGAAATGAAAAACAGTCCTTGCCCTCTAAAACAGAAATTCTTAAACTTGTTTTATATTTCAGACCTCTTTGGAAGTCTAGTGAATATTATGGACCCCTTCTCAGAAGAATTGAAAATTCATAAACAAAATAATAGGCTTATAAAGGACACTATAATTATATATCATATAATTACAACAATAATTATATTGAAATGCAAGTTCAGAAACCCCCAAATTAAGATCCTCGAGTAACTAGATGATGTATGAGGTATCTTCTAGCTAGAAATTGTATGCTCCTATAAATCACAAGACTATCAAGTTGACTAAAATATCTTTTCCAATCATCAAGAGAGTCATCTTTCTGTGATTTCTTTTCCAGATGCTATGCCATGCATTAGAGTATCCCCAAATATATATTTATTACTCTCCCAAATGCCAGAGTACAAAGCTTCTTTGTTATAAGTTATTATATTCTATGTCTTTTGAGAGGGTGGGTTATTTGAAAATCTATTTGAATTGAGTAAATTTGGAGGGTTTCAGCTTTGTTTGCTTCAAAATTTAGCCTCAATTTTGTTACCTTTGCCATTTTAATAACTATTATTTGACTAATTCTCAGGGACCTGTGTGAGGCAACTAAGGCAACCACCAATCAGGACAGTAGAGGCCCTGGGCAGGAGTTTCTGGGTATGAAATTAATTCTCCCAGGGCTTGCTTTCTAGAATGGGCAGCACAGAGGATGGTGAGGAAAAATTCATATTGAGTATGAGATTCTCATGAAATATCCAGGTGGAGAAGCATACGAGGCAGTTGGTGATATGAAACTAAGATTAGGAGACAGATTCTAGCTAGATATCTTAGTCATTTAATTTCCTGGTCATTTTCATAGGGTTGATAATTGAACTCATGGAAACTGATGAAATAACCCCCTCCCCCCAAAAAAGTGGTACATAGAGACAAAACATGAGGGGCCAGAGCTGAGATTGGATTGGAGTTGATTAAGTAAACAAGCAGAGGCTTGGACCTTGGCAAGGAGAAATTTCGCCTCTTTAGAAATTGTAGCAAAGGAGAAAATGGGGAATGAGACAGATGGTTTTCTAGGGGTTTAAATAAGAAAAAAAGAGGGTGCCTGGAAAGATGCCTCTATCTTCTCATGAATATCCTTTGCTTCGAAGGAAGGACAGGTGTGGCAGAAGAATTGAGGAGGAAAGGTTTGAAACAATTATGAGTACCAGAAAGAGGGTAATGAAGGAAGAATTAAAAAAATGTTTCCAAGCAAAAATGAGCATCCAGCTGACATTAGCATACGTTTTTAGTGGACCCAGTTGACTCAGTAATATGACTTTCTTCAGGAAGGAACTGTCAGACCTGTCTGATGACTTTCCCTAATTAACTTTATAGATTTGATAGGATGTACTCCTGTCTTGTGTACTTCCTTCTATATCAAAAAAGAAAAAGCCTTCTACATCTTAAATTCAATTCAATTTTATTTAACTACCATTAATAGTGGTATCTACTATGTGAAAGGATCTGTGTTGCAGAATTAAAGACAAAAATGAGACCGCCCCAGTATTGAAGGAGTTTATACCTGCCTGAATGGATAGATAAGGATGCAGACAAATATACAAGATTCAGACTGATGGGAGGGGCGAGGTGGGCAAAGCAGAAGTCATATGAGGTGCTCTAGGCATATTTGAGGAGGGTGATGGCACTTTCATTGGGGAAATCAGGGATAACTAAATGGGAAAGGTAGCATTTGAACTGAAATTTGGTAAAGTCCTAAGATAAAGAATCTCAGGGAGAGGTGAGGCATAGGGGATAATTGAGGCAGGAGAAAACAATGATAATGACCATAATAAAACAATAAAAACAATTATGTGGTGCTTTAGGGTTCACACAGCACTTTTATACATGCACTTCTTTTTCTTATTAGATCCTCCCCAACAACTCTGTGAGGTAGGAGCTATTATTATCTTCTTTTCATAGGTAAGGAAACTGAGGCGAAGCAAGACATAGTGACTTGCTCAGGATCACAGAACTAGTCTGAGGCAGGTCTTGAACCCAAATGGCACTAACTCCAAATCCAGTGATCCATCTATTATACCATACTTCCTTTCCATGACATGGCAAGTTCAGGGAATAGATAGTAGTCTTGTCTGGCTGCCACAAAGTACATGGAGAGGAAGACTGGAAAGGTAAATTTGAGCCAGGCTATATCTGCTTGTTTACATGCTGTCTTCCCCATTAGAAGGTGAGCACTTTGTCTTTTTTTATATACAGTGCTTAGCACAGCATCTGGCTCATAGTAAATTGCTTAAACAATACTTGTAGATTGATTGACCGTCTACCATCAATAGATAGGGTCCACATTGCCCAGCTAAAGAATCTCTATTTTATTCATTACAGGGTCACTGAAAATTTTTGAGCAAGTAAGAGGGGAAGAAAAAAGAAAGGAGTAGAAGATTAAGACTGGAGGTAAGATCAATTAATAAGCTCGTATTAATTTAGTCTAGACAATGACTGATGATGGCTTTAACTAGGCTCATTATTGAACATTACAAACTATACAATTTCAGTATAGATTCTAGACTATAGTAATGTTTCTTCAAAGCTTATCTAAAGGTCTGCCCAATAACCATGTAGTTAATTGACACAATCTCATTCTGAAAATTGCTTAGCACTGTGTATATATGTTTTGATTCTCCTTTTGCTAAAATATTATTATTGGAAAGCAAAAACAAACAAACAAAAGATATGTGTTATACATATAAACAAACTGCAATAGCAATGATCACAAATATTATAGTGGAGGATTTATAGATGTGTCCATTTTCTGTATAATTTTAAAAAGATTTTGTGGTATGTCTATATGTATGTGTGTCCATATGTGCTTTAAAGCATAGTTAGTAGGGGTGCCTGAAATCCTTCCAGGTGGGACTCATTTCATTTGAGGAAAGCACAGTCAGTATGGCAGAGTAGAAGGAGCATTTTAGCTGAATTCTTTAAAATTTCTCTCCAAACAACTTTAAAATAATGTGTCATATTGAATTCTGGAGTGACATAGCCAAGATCAGATGCAGAGGCCTGTGACAATGTGACTCACCTGTTCCAGAGCACAGTATGGTGGCAACACTGGCTGTGGAATTTGGCAGCATCAGTGATAGTAGCAGTAGCTGCAGCAACAGTTCTGGGAACTTCCACTATCCAAGGATGGTAATGAGATTGGACAATGGGCCAGAAAGAGTTTATGGGGACCCCTGTGCGGACACTGGGGGCAGGTCAAGGCACTATTTAGTTACTCCATTACCTATTACTCACAATTCTGGATCTGACCAGGATGGAGAGAGAGCAGGGTCTTAGCTTCTGGTCATAGTTCCAAGGTGGAGAGGAGGATTAATTCTAACTCTTGAAGTTGCAAGGGATCTGGGAATCTTCCTGGGTAAGATCAATACCCAGAATAGCAGAACAATACCCAGACTTCCTAGATCATATCACCTTGGAAACAGAGAAAACTTATAGGCTCCCACAACTAACTGTGAAAACAGCAGGACAAAAAACTGTAAAGTGTGCGACAGTAATCCTTTCCTCCACCCAAAGGTGAACAGAGCCGAACTCTAATATAAAGTTCAAAACCAAGAAATATTCTGGAAAAATGAGCAAACAACAACAACAAAAAATAACTGACTATAATACTACTGCAGTAACAAGGAAGCTCAAGACACAAATTCAGAAGAAGATAATGATGGAAAAACATATACAAGCAAAGCTGCAAAATAAAAAATGCAGATTGGACATAAGCCCAGCAAGAATTCCTAGGAGAGCTAAAGAAAGACATTTTAAAAAAAACAAAACTTTTTTTAAACAATTAAAATTAGTAGAGAAAAAAATGAGAGAAAACGAGAATGATGCAATAAAGAGAATCAACACTTGATAAAACAAGCACAAAAAATGCTAATGAAAATAACACTTTAAAAAACAGTATCTGCCAAATGGTAAAAAAGGCCAAAAATTCACTGAAGTGAAGAACTCCTTAAAAAGCAGAACTGGCTGAATGGTCAAAGAAATAAAAAACTTCAGTGAAGAAAATCATCCCTTAAATCCTCTTAGAGTGGATCAAGTGGAAGCTCATAACTCCAAAGGACATAAAGAAATAATAAAACAAAGTCAAAAGAATAAAAATGGAAGAAAATGTGAGGTATCTCATTAGTAAAACAACTAATCTGGAAAAAAACAGGAGATAGATAATATAAGAATCATCGAGCTACCTAAAAAACATGATCAAAAAAAGAGCCTGGTCATATTTCAGGAAATTTTAAAGGAAAACTGCCTCTATATTGTAGAATCAGAGGGCAAAATAGAAATGGAAAGAATCCCCCAGTCATGTCTTGAAAGAAACTGCAAAACAAAAAAAAACTTGTAGTATTAGAGCCAAATTCCAGAGCTCCCAAGTAATAGGGAAAATATCACAAGCAGCCAGAAAGAAACCGTGAAAATACTGTGAAGCCCCAGTCAAAATCACTCAAGATTTAGCAGATACCATATGAAAGAAACAGAGAGCTTGGAACATGATATTCTGGAAAGCAAAGGAGCTAAGACTACAACCAAGAATAAGCAACCCCCAGAAAACTAAGTACAACTATTCAGGAGGAAAAAGTGGATATTTAATGAGAGAGGACTTTCAAGCATTTCTGATGCAAAGACCAGAGATGAATAGAAAATCTGATATTCAAAGACAAGACTCAAGAGAAATATAAAAAGGTAAACAGGAAAGAGAAAACAGGCACTACCTTGACAGAAGAATGAAACTCATTTTTTGTTAAAAAAAGTTACATATTTAAACTTGACACAAGAATGAACAATTTTTTTTAAAGAATAAATTACATACTTATTTTCTCATTTAAGTTATTCATTGTTGTTCAATAATTTCAGTCATGTTCCATTCTTCATAATCCTATTTGGGGTTTTCTTGGCAAAGATACTGTAGTGGTTTGCCATTTCCTACTCTAACTCATTTTACAGATGAGGAAACTGAGGCAAACGGTTAAATGACTTGCCCAGGGTCACACAGTTTTTAAGTGTCTGGGGCCAGATTTGGACCTAGCTGCCCCAGGTTATTTATACTAAATTGCTTTTCTTGTAGAAAACATAAAGTCAAAAAAAGGAAGGAAAAGAAAAGAACGATGTAAAAAAGTGCACAGAAGAGAACAAAAGAAAACTCACATGGAAGCAAGAAAAAAATGAACAATTCTCAACACAGCTTGCATTATTTATCACACAGTCTTTCTGGAAATGAATATTTATTGTTACATATTTTGAATCCTCTCTTATTTTCTGCTATGCCCAAAATATGCTTTTCCCCCCCTTTCTTACTTTGTATTTAAGTTCCAATATTAAAATGAAATAAAATAATTGAAAAGAGAATATATGAAGTTTATATTACTCTATAACATCTTTGATCATTGGATTCCAAATATATTGTTAATAAAGACAATGTTCTCTTTTTTTTTAACAAGTAAAAAAAGCACAGTGAATGTTCTTTTTTATGCAATAAAAAAGATAGTTTACACTTGAGGATCCATCAGTTAGAGAATAGCTCATAGCTCCTCTTCCCATTGAAGATAAGTTGGTGTCAATTATTCAGTCAGACTTAGGTAGCTTTTAGAAACAGCTGTTTAATAATGTAGTTTAGTAAAAACCGTTGATCTGGTCAATGGGGAGGTGAGACCTAGCTCTCTTTCTTCTTCACTCATCCCCCAATTGATTCTCTCTCCAGGCTTAGCTAAAAATTCTTCCCTCACTGTCCTGGCTCAATATTGCGATGCTGGGTTAAAACTGGTTTACTATTTTATCCACACTCCATAGATTATGACTGAATCTCTTTAACCAATCCCAATTGATCTTTTGTGTATTATCATTTCATTTAATCCAATCTTTTTCATCTCTTTGAAACAGATTAAGGACTTTTCCCACCTCCTTTATTGTATTTGGTTGATTTATTCATTAGGGTTGTTCTATTCTGATGAAGGTATTAGGGTGTAGAGTATCTTTCTAGTTACTTTAAGTGAGTGTGGGGAGTGATTGAGTAATTCATTAAATGAATGGTGCCCCCCTTTACAGCAGGATAATCCTACAGTAGGGTCATTGACTTAAAGCTAGAAGGGACCTAAAATGTCATCTAGTCCAACACTCTCATTTTGTAGATCAGGAAACAAGAAGCCTGTGCAGGTTCAGTGACCTGTCTAAGGTCATACCAGTTGTAAGATAATAACACTTACTTCATAAAGTGGCTGTAAAGAACAGATAAAATATTATATGTACGGCACTTTGCAACCTTAAAATTCTCTATAAACGTCAGCTATTATCCCAGATGCTGTAAAACAGAACTACCTCCTATCCCCCTTTCGTTTAAATTTATATCTGCATAACTTGTAAAAGCGATTATTTGAATTGCCGCAGTTCCTCCTACAATAACAAACAGGAAAACAAATAAGCTCCTGTATGCTAATGAAACTGCTTCATAATTTCTAACTAGCAGAGGATTTAAGAAGCAGTTGAACCTGTGTTAATCATTGTCAAGAAAGGGCTACTTGGCATCCACTGTCCTAAAGCTGCCATCAGCCTAGAGCATAGGTGGGTGACAACATTTAATTGGATAATACTACACAGAAGCAATGAGGTAGCATGGGAGGAGTGCTGGATTTGGTTTCACTAAGACCTGGGTCAAAAATGATACCTGTGAACCTGTGATCATGGGCAAATCACTTAGTTTCCCAGAGCCTCAGTTTCCTTGTTTGTAAAATTTGTGGCTATTAATAACTATAACACCTTCTGTGCAGGGTTATTATCAATCTCAAAAGAGCTGATTCCTTCAAGTGAGATTTAAATTAAAAAAAGATGTCAGTTATTATTATTAACAACAATCATAGTAATTATCCCTTATAATAGGTCAATTCATATAGTTACTTGAGGGTGCACTTAGCAGACAGCTCATCCTTGTGAGCCCATCAGGATGCAGTTCTACTCAAAATCTGAAATTCTTCAGGGACCATACTGTGTTTCTTTTATGGTCAAGGCAGTTGATTGGTAACACCTGCCCTTTAATTTTTTGAGGCCAAAATTTTATTTCCTATGCTATATGGTACAGAATTCTGGGGTCTCAACCAAGTACTTGCCCACATGCTTGAGCAGATTCAAAGCTCCTTTTTTGATGAAAACATTGTCCTTACCCACAGGCACCCCTGCGGCCCCCATCCAAGCGGAAGTGGGCTGGTCTTCCATCTGGGCAAGAACGAAAGGCAGACTCTTAAACTTTCACAACAGAATGACAACTCTGTCTCCTGCAAGCCTTGTATCTACAGCATACGGATCCCTCTTTAATCAACAACACAGAATATTGGCACTCTGGACACTCATCAGAGAATTTAACGATAAATTGTCTGGGATCCAGCACTTGCCAAAAGCTTGTTTGAGGCATCTGATGGTTGAGAGAAACAGTCTAATGGCCATATTAACTATACATTCTCAAGTGTATCTAAGCCCTGTCCTTGTATTAATTTAGGTCATTCTAACTGGACATTTTGGGACTAGATATATTATCATTTTAGCTCCCCTATAGAGAAGGTTTCACTGAGCTAAGTTTTGATGATTATCATACCAAGTCCCTTATCTGATGCTAACTACTTGTGAGACCTTTGGCAAGTCAATTAATTACCACATGCTTCAGTTTCTTTACCTATGAAATGAGGGAGTTGAACTAAATGACCTCTTTCTAGCTCTGGGTCTATGGTCTGATGACCCTGTATGATCAGCTAGGTGGTGCAGTAGATGGAGCATTAGGCCTACAATCAGGAAGACCTGAGTTTAAATCTAGCATTAGACACTTACTAGCTATGGGCAAGTCGTCTCACCTCAGTTTCATCATCTATAACATGGGGATTATGACAGCACACTACCAGACCCCCCCCCCCCACAGGACTGTTGTGAGGATCAAATAAGATAATATTTGTAAAATGCTTAGCACATTTATAGACAATTATAAATCAATGTTTGCTCCCTTCCCTATATACCTTACATGGGTCTAATACTGTTTAGTTTTCCAAATGTAGCATTTTAAGATATGTTCTTTTGTATATTAGCACTGTCCCTATGAAATATGACAAATTACTCCTTGAATTCGATTCCAGGAAGCTACCTATCTCTGCAGATGAACTCTTATGCTTGCTTTTGTCAGAGGAGAACAATATAGCCTATACTGTTTCTTTCTTTTTTGCTTTAGCTGCCAGGTAGGGTTAAGGTTAGAACCGTGATTCCATTAATATAGAGAACACCTTGGTGAGGAAGCTCCCTGTACCATAGTAGTTTGGCATCTTCTCTGCAGCTTAGTCTTTGAACGATGTCCAATGCCCTGAGAGGTTGGGTGCCTTGCTCGGGTCATATAGCCAGTATGTGTTAGAGACAAGATTTGAACACATCTTTTGGTCTGCCAGGTCAGTCGCCTGGTCACTAGAAACTGAGAGATAAATCCAATGAACCGCTGATACTTAGGATACCTGGTAACATCTATTCCATTTCTCCTATTAATTCTTTTTAATCTATTAAAGTATTTTTACTGTCTTATTTGATATTATTTTTAGTTGAAGGAAGTATTGTAAAAATCTTCAGCAAATAAATTATAAATAACACTTCTTCCAACTTACCTAACTAGGAATCTATCCATTAGTATCCATTCTTCAGCCCAAAATACTGAGTAATAACAAGTTTTATAGCGTCTACTATAAACTGGCTTCCTTATGGCTACTGTAGGGTATCTGATTTTGAGTAGTACTGCATTTAGATACACATCTAACTTTAGGAGGTAATATTATTAAACTTAGTGAGAGGAGTTTCCACCTTGTTATATCATCTTACAAGGATAAGAGAGAATTCATGATATTTTAGGAAGCTTAATATTTCATCTATCATAGCTCTAAGTTTTGCAACTCTTTTGGAGGATGGACATTCATGATCTGGAGATAACCATGGGCCCTAAGACTATGTCAGTGAAGTGCAATGTTTGGTGGATTCTACCAAGCAGGAAAAGCTTGAAGGATAATCTTGGGGACAAGCAGGGTCGACTGCCCAAGGACCCACCCAACTAGGCTTGGAAGATTCTTCAACAAGCAGATTAATCACCAGTCAAGTGATTCTATCATCATGACAATTCATGAAAGAAAGTTCTATATAAAAACGATAAACAAGTATAATATATCTGTGATTTCTTCCATCGTGGTTACTCCTGTGAGTTGGTAGATAAGTCTTAGAATATTGCTTGAAGCATTTAGAAGTTAAGTAAGAGGTCTAGGGCTCTCCTGCTGATAGAAGGAAGGTTTTAAGCCAGATCATCCTGATTCCAAGTCAAGTACTCTACCCACTAAGCAGAACTACTTCTACAAAATAATATGCAGTTTCTAGAAATGTTATTAATGTGGAAATATACAAAGAAAGAACAGAAAAATATTCTGATAAAGTTGAAATTAGAAAGAGAATGAATGAATTGGAAAGCATTATGGTATCTTGGATTGAAGACTGACCTTGGAATAATGAATACCTCTATCACTTACTAGATGTATGACTGTAGACAAGTTTTTTCAACTTAGTGTCTCCAGGCAATTTTCTAAGACTGTAGATTGGCAGAGGTAAATTCCGACTGACTAAAACATGCGTCCAAAGCAGCAAGAAGTTGAGTCATTTGAAATCAGGAAATATTAAATCCTGAATTGGGGAGTGATCTAATTGTTTTGTTTTGCTTTTAAAAATCAAAAATGAATGTTTCAACCCATGGTTGAAATGTCTAACAAAAGAAAATGGAAGGTAGATTAGTAGAAGAGTTAACTTGAATTTTAATGTGGTCTTCTTTTCTCCTCCTTTACAGTAGAGTATAATAATACAGGTGATGAATATTTATTCAGCCTTAATTATACTTCTTTTGCTTTAGTGCACTTTAGATTAAAGGTCTGCTGCTGCAGATCTTTTTCAACAATACATACCTACATTTTCCATCTTTTGATTTACAAATAAGACTCTACTCATTATGTTTCCTTTAGCTTTCACCTCCTTTTATCAGTTTTGTTAATATTTATGCACTCTCATTCTATTTATGGTAGCATTTAAGTAATGGGTAAAAATGTATACAAACATGAGACTTTTATTTACTGAAAATGCTGAAAATCATTATTATTAGTTCTTTCAAAAAATGTATCTCTCTTATATCATTTTTAACATACTCTCTATTGCAACTGGGTAACATCAGTTTATGCCCAAATAAGGCTTAAGCATTACCTTGTCAATTCTATAATATACTATTGGGGTTTCATTCAGGCAAAAATACACTGATTTAAAATGTGCTAGTGTTTGAAAGCAGATGGTAGCAAGTCATATGACAAGGCCAAGACAAACAAAACTAGCTGCACTGAAAATAAAAAGAGTATGACCACATGAGAGTGGAGAAAGTAAATGATGAAAAAATACTGCACTCAAGCATTACCTGCAGAAGGGGGTTGGGGTGGCTTGGTAATTCAATGTGATCCTGGTAAATATCATTATTTTACAATCAATCCATGCAACCAACTGCCTTTAACAGGTCTAGGTAATTGCTATCTAGCAGGATCTGCACACTTTTGATTATAGCGGGTTATTAACATAAAATGAATAAGCTACAGACACACTTTTCTATAGGGAAATGTTTTGGCTCAACATTCCCTTCGGTGATCACTGAGAATACTGAAGAAGGCATTTAACTCCAATGTGTGTCTATTGAGTTTAATTGTTTCTACTTTTATTCAGCTTTACAATTGAGTGTTTTTAAATGATGGGGCTCATCCACAAAACCTCATTCCACAAGTGAACAAACAAAAAGCTTTGGTTTTGTGTTTCTGAGGCACTAATGTTTAGAAATTAGGTTGTCAATCAACTCTGCCTCCTCCTTACAAATAAAGGATGAAAATCTCAGATACAGAATCTGAGTACAATGCAGTGATTATGGCCTTTTTTCTTGTGGATTGGTAGGCATATTTCTTAAGCAAAATAGATTTATCTTTTGGTGTCCTGGGCAATATCTTCAGGAAGTAAGAAGCAAAGAACCATAAAATCTAGACTTTGAGCAACCAAAGAATTTGTGTGTGTGTGTATGTGTGTGTGTGTGTGTGTGTGTGTGTGTGTGTGTGTGTCAGAGAGAGAGAGAGAGAGAGAGAGAGAGAGAGAGAGAGAGAGAGAGAGAGAGAGAGAGAGAGAGAGAGAGAGAGAGAGAGAGAGAGTGCATGCATGTGTGAGCACTGGTTCATGTGTTTACCTATCACTTACTTTGCTAGATTTGTGCTTTCTTTGATGCAAGTACTTATGCTACTGATACAGATCACAGTTCATCTGTACTTTCTCATCTGTCCATTTCCTCCCATAAATATTCCATGGGGGTCCATCCAGCATGCTTGTGTCCTTACCCTAGACCTCTTGATATTGTGCCCATATCCATGGAACAGCTGTCCATTCCATTAATTTTTCTTTTTTGTTGCTATATGAGCAGTTATCCTCTCTTTCAGATCATTTATCTCTATGAAAATGTGTTTTATGCCACTTCTCTTGAGTAATTCTTCATTGATAAGGTGTTTAATAACTCATCTATTATGTTCTTTACCATTGCCCATTGGGGACCTACAATTTTGTTCTTTGGAGACTGTGGTAACCTATGATACAGAATAATACAGACTCATCAGAAAGCTTCCCTGGTCTTTTCCCAGAGCCCTGCACTTCTAATTGGTGTGAGTTCTTTATACTTAGTCCAACCAGACCTGTCACACTGCCACTCTTTGGCTATCTTCATACTGTGCTGCCATCTCCTATACCCTTTCTTACCACCTTCCTTCTACCATTGCCTAAGGAATTATCAATCAAATTAATACTACCATTCATGGCAAGTATGTGTATGAACACAATTTTCCTACAGTTTGATTCACTATCCCTGCTGATCCAGCCCCAAATATCTTTCCCTGGACACCATTCTGCTATGCATGTTGTCTTCCCCATTGCATTTCTATCTCCAGGACATGAGACACTGACTGATGTAGTAGGTGTTTAATAAATATCTTTTCATGAAGAAGATGAAGACATAGAAGAGGAGGAGGAGAAGGAAGGGAGAGGAGGAGGAGAAGGAGAAAGAGGAGAAGAAAAGGAGAAGAAAAAAGAGGAGGAGACAAAGGAGGAGAAGAAGAAGAAGATGGAGGAGGAGGAGGAGATTGTTAAAAGGTGGATTTTTCTTTAAGGAATGAGATTATTAATAAGCCTTTATTAAGCCTCCACTATACATTGCCATGCACTTTACTAGGTGCTAGGTACACAAAGACAAAAAAATTAAACAATCTCAAGTCAGGTCAAGAATCATTTAATAAGTGCATACTATGTGCCATGTGGTGTAATGAGTGCTAAGCTCTCAAGAAGCATATATCCTATCAGGATAACCAATGGCAATAATTTAGCCCATTCTCTCCCTTCTTTCAATTTTAAGTTCAGCACATTTTTCAACCACAGTATTTCTCTAAGACAGGGGTGAAGACAGGAGTGTAGCCCTTTGACTGAATTCAAACTTCACGGAACAAATTCTTTAATAAAAGGATTAAAACTTGGACTCAGTCAAAAGGATGCACTTGAGGACCTAGAGGGCCACATGTGGCCTCGAGGCTGCAGGTTCCCCACCCCTGGAAGATATAGGTACAGATAAATAAACTCTCTTAGCTGTCCAACCAACTAAATTATCAGAGTCTAGAGACACTTTCCATTCATTTAGTTTTTTTTTCAAATACTATTGCCAAATAGTAAATAGCAAAGCCAGACTCATTTGAATAATTATGGATCTCCTTTGGGAGGTTCTGCCCTTTTCCCAGGACTTAATGCAATCAACTCAAGGGAATTTGGGAATCCCACTATAGAGAAGTCTACTTCAGTTTAGACCCTGGACTGAAATTTTGCACAAGAGTTGCAAACACTGTTGGCTAGCATTTCTCTCCCATTTTTTGCCTCACTTGGCATTAATAATCAGAGGTCATTAAGCAAAGCTATATCTGTTGTTAAATCTTTCAAATAATTATGTATATTTTTGAAATATGCAAGGTTGATGCCTTGTTGCTGGAGGTGCTTATAATTGATATTTTGCTCTACTAAATATTTTTTTATAGTCAACAAACATTAGCAGTGTAAGTTTGTATTCCCTAGACCTTTTCGTAAATTGAGTGATTACAAAGATGTGGTTTGCTGGCATCTCATGTGTTTTCAAAATTCTGGAAGCAACCAAAATGTCCAACAATAAAAGGGTGATTAAATGAATGGTGGTACAATAACATATTGGAACTAAAATGTTTTTTAAACTGATAAGCTTGAGAAGTACAAAGAAACTGGGAAAGATCTTTCTGAAATAATACAAAGTGAAAAATGCTGAAGCAAAACAATGAAGTATTTGCTGACTACAACCATGTTTAAAAAAAGAATGTGAATGAATAAGATAAGTAAACAACACTCATGGGGACTTGGGGTAATTGAAAAACTTATGATATTCATGAGTAGAAATTAATTAAATATATTCTTAAACCATATTCATTGATGGTATTCATATTTAATTTTTAAATTTAGGTAATAACAATAAAATATTTAGTTAAAAAATATATGGTCTGTAATAGTGTCAACTGAGAAATACTGCCTATTCTTTTCTTTAACTTTCATCTACAATGCTTTGTGTGCACATAGGTTATTGTCAACAAAATTTTCTACAGGTGGAAAAGCAGGCATGTAGATCAGTAGTGAGCAAAAACCACTGATCCCCTTCCTGTGAGAGTAAAATGTCTGTTTTTCCCCAGTCGTTCAAAATTTTCCCCTCTTTCAAACATCTTGAAAAATAATCCTTTAATATCTTCAAAATTGATACCACCAGGACAGATTATTTCTGTGTATGCTTGATCTGGACTAGCTACTTTTCTCATTGTTTTTAGCATTATTTCTTTCTCTTCAGGATATATGGGGACTAAAAGAAGAAAAAAATTATCACAGAAATCTTTACATATCTTTTCCTTATTTTTCATTTCTTCGTCCTCCTTCCAATTTCATTCTTGAATGATTTCAGAATGATGAGTTTAGTTGTAGTTCATGCCATTTTTTCTGTAAGTTTTTATTTGCCTCCACTCTTCTCATTGCTTTAAAATCCAATATTTAAAATCCATCTACCTCTTTAAGATTTTATAAAATTAAATTTATATTTTATACTACTATGGTCCTTGACTACCATGTCCCTTTGGTTGGCAAGTACATAGATCTAATATTTACTGACTGAGATCTTTTCTAGAATATTTTATTCTCTTCATTGTGATGATTAATTTGCATTTGTTAAATTTCCTTATGAAGTGTTGATAATTTATGTCAATATCTGTTTTTTAAATCCATGTTCCTCTTGTGGTCATGTTAACAGCTTATCCAGATAGGTCAGGCAAAAGTGTCTCAATAGGAGGTCAAATCTCATTTGCGTTTTTCTAAAGTGGCATCTATTTTGATCTTTGTTCTCATAAGTCGGTAGTTTGACTACATGGCTGGACTCACACAGTTATTTCAGAAATGACTCCCATATCAGCAACCAGTCATTTTCTGTCTGTTAAATTATGTATGTTTCATTTTTTGGGTATGGTATTACTTAGTTCTTGCCATGTCTGTAGCTCCCAGGTTTCTTCTTGAAGGAAATATCCATGATAAATAGATGCACAAGGTTTCCCTCTCTCATTACTAACTCCTGAGTATGTTTTTCAGCATATTGTTTGATCATTTTCCCCTAGAACTCTCTTTACATCAAAGTTATTAAGTGCTAAAGTATATAGTTATTTAAGTCATTGTTGTTGTTGAGCTGTTTCAGTTGTGTCCTACTCTTCATGACTCCATTTGAGGCTTTCTTGGTAAAGATGCAGGTTTGGCCATTTCATTATCCAGCTCATTTTACAGATGTATGAACTGAGACAAATAGGGTTAACTGACTTGCCTAGGGTCACACAGCTAGCAAGTATCTAACTCCAGATTCTAACTCAGGAAGATGAGTCTATCCAACTCTAGGCCCAGCACTCTATCCATTGTGCCACCTACCTGCCCCATAGTATTATATAGTAGATACCTATTAAATACGTCATAGAGTATCTTTTAATAGATGATGCTTGATAAATGCTTGTTGTTTCATTGATATGGTAGAAAGGTGATACCTCCTCATCCCTCATAACATATATAGATCTACTTTCATGTTGGCATTTTTGCAAATGCTTATCATTACTGTAATATTATGAGAGAATCAAGTATCCCATGAAATGATTTCCGGCACTACCAATTAAAACTCCCTAAAGTAAGCCTTTTTAGATACATAGTGTGGCAAAGCCAACCCCCAGGTACATATATGTATGTGTGTGTACATATATACACATATATACATACATATACATGTATATGTATATATACATATATATATATAGACATGATCATTTTTGTTTCTTTCACTAGTTCTTTGACACTTACGCTTACACACTACTTTCAGCCAAACCAAAAAAGTTGCAGCCAAGTTAGCAGAATATTCTTTTTCTTGAACTGCAATTATATTGGGACCAATCTGATTAATTTGCTATGCCAGAACAGAGGGGGATGGGGAAAAGGCGGAATATAGTTCCAATGATAAGTTCCCATTGAAGATGGACTAAAAGCTGACTTGCTCCTTTAAATAATGACCCATCCTATTCAGCTCTGTAGTCACATTTCCACCTCGTGAACCTCCTCTTCCTTCTGCAGGCTGTTCATACCTCCTGTACTTTCAGTGTTTGACCCCTGAGTGGGCTTCCTACAAAGCATGGCATAGACTGGCACAAAGTGCTTGTTTAAGCTTCATTCACACCCCACTCACATATGTGATGTGAACTGGCAGACTGGTCTCGCGGGGCTATTGTTGAGGTACTAGGAAAGAGCACTTTTGTACATTATAATTGTGATACTTTTTAAACTAATTTGGTTCAAATTAGTTGGGAAGCATTATTGGGCCAAAATGGAGCCAGCCTGGAACACTTAATTCACAGCTGACCCTGAACTAGAACAGAACTGAAAAATTGACTGGTTGAACTCCCTGAAACAAATGATGCCTGAGTGGTTTCATGCATAATAACCGCCTCTGATTTAAATGGGGCCATCAGTCAGCAGCCACAGAAGCTACAGTCTAACCTATATATTTCTAAAAGGCCTCTCCCTGGAGGGTCTAAGCCTTCCGACAAGCATGTTGTTTAAACACACAACATATAACAGGGAGAGAAGGTATTCTTTACCTTCAGTTTAGGGCTGCTTCAGAAGTGATAGTGGCAAGTCCTTGGAGATTTGGAATGTAAGGGAGGGAACTACTTGATGCTGATAAAATCACTGGGGGCTGCATGGTGTATAGAGAAGATGGAATGTTTACTTGAAATCCAAAATTCCTGGGTTCAAATCTGACCTCGGACATTTACCAACTATGCAACCCTGTGAGCTTCTGGTTCTTCACCTACAAAGGGGAATAAAAGGGGGAGACAGTAATTGCAGTCCATTATATTACTGGGTAGAGTAATGGTTTGAGCTTTGGGCTTGGATTCCAGAAGATGTGAATTCAGATCTGGAATCAGATATTTCTTAATTATATGACCTTGGGTAAATCACTTAACTTTTTTTTTCTTAGTTTCCTCAAATATAAAATGGCAGTAATAATTACTACCTAGTAATTACCATTCAGGATGGTTGTAAAGGTAAAATTAGATGATATATAAAAGACAATTTGCTAAACTTAAAGAGTTATATAAATATGGGTTATTATTATTATAAAGTATTGGTCAACTTTAACTCTATTTATTATAATTTTTTAATTAGAAGTTTTAAGGAAGGAAGGAAATAAGCATTTTTAAGTGCCTACTCTGCTCCAGATACTGTGTTAAGCATTTTATAAATGGTATCTCCTTTGATTGTCATAACAAGCCTAGGAGTAGACGCTGTTACTATCACCATTTTACAGTTAAAGAAACAGAGACAGAAGTTAAATGACTTGTCTAGGGTCACACAACTAAGAAGTATTTGAGGTTGGATTTGAACTCAGGTCTTTTGGACTCTAAGCCTAGTTCTCTATCCACTGCACCAGAAGTGCCTTTTTTTTTTTTTTCAACCCTGGCATTATTCCTTCTCCATCATAAACAAAATAGATAACTTCTCATTTTAACTAAACAAATGAGATTATTGTTCTCTTCTATCCACCTGGCTCCGAAGACTCCCCAAAGTGATCACCCCTTCCTCCCTTAGTATTGCAGTAAATTCAGTCAGGGGGTCACAAAGAGAAGTTGGTCTGATCACTTGGCTTTCTAAGGGACATTTATTCCTCATGACTCAATTCATAATATTCTCAGTTCTTTTAATTATTACGAGGTGAAATCTCTACCTTAGTCATAGGTAATAACAATAAATAACAATAATTGTTCACATTCCTATAGCACTTGAAGATTTACAAAGTTATTGACACATATTGTCTCATTTGATTCTCACAACAGCCCTGGGAAGGAGATGTATTATTATCCCTATTTTATGGGTGCGGTAACAGGCAGACAGAGGTTGAGTGACTTCCCTGATGTCACACAGCTGGTGTCTGCAGTGGGATTTAAGCTCAGGTCTTCCAAGCTAAACAAGGAAAACTACCTAAAGGTATGAATTTTCTTATCAAAGATCTCTGTCAACTTCTACGTAAGTGTCCCACTGTACTTGTGAGTCATTTGAGGCTTCGTGTCTTTTCATGCTGGAGATAGATGTCATGAACTTTAGAGGCAAACAAAAGAAGATAGCCCTAAGTCACTTTTGACAAGATTTACTCCTCAAAATCCTACAGTGCAACAAAGACTTCATATCATTACTCCAGGCCTGACAAACTACTTACTTTAAAGTCAAAGGCATGTCCTAATCATCATCCATGTAGCCACTTTTCCCCCATTTTTTTCCCTTTGCATTTGTATGCTAATCATGAGGTACAAAAATAGACTTAGATTGGAAATCAAAGATTGGTTGTATACAGGTAATAGAGTGCTTGAACGTTTTATTTAAAGATAGAAGGCTCTTGAACCAGGCTTTATTATTGAACTAAGACTATCTATCCTTTTTGACACTTTTTAAATTAAGTTCTTCCTCTAATTTATGTTTTTGTCAGCTTTCTTCCTTTACCTGGCTTTAAGCTGGCTTTTTTTTCACTCTAAGTAATAAACTACTCTGAAGCAGAGGGAAAAAAATTTTAATGACTCCAGGAATTCATATTAACAAAATGGATCATTTGTATACAGCCATGGAATTATGAACCCTTTTGAAATATCTGCCAGGAGGTTTTACCTGAAGGTACAAGACTACCATAACAAGGCTCAAAATTTCATTTTCTCTGTCTAGAAACCCTTGATGCCCCTCAGTAAATGTGGTACAATATATATGTTTTGAAAATGGGAAGACAAGCTTTATGAGTACCATATTATAAGGTCAAAAATAGACAACTTAAGGGGTAATGTGGAGATCTAAACCACTGTCGAGGTTAAAACCACAAGCCTTTCCTATCTCAGACTGAAAGTGACATGCTCCAATAAAGTGTATAACAGATCAAATAGAAATCACTTTTATTTGCCTGGATTTGCACTACCAGTTATGTCTGCCTCTTCATTGGATGTTCAATCTACCTCCTTATTATTATTAATCCAACCTGCCTCCCAGAATGTTCTATATGCCATCTCACTTCCTGGAGTTTGAGAGAGCTTCAGACAAACAGAACAGGGTAGCAGCTGCAGTGTGATGAGTGGTGGCAGCCAGATAATCTACTGTGATGTCTTGTTGGAGAAAATTTGGGACAATGTAATTTCCCCAACTTGACATGATCCCTGCCTGGATAATGTAAGCCAAAACATAACATGTAAATTCTTTGGCTGCACTGAGTTATCTTTATTTTTACATTATACATGTTCAAAAAACCATATATGCTTAGTGGCCAGATGCAAGTTCAATTTATAGCATTTTCAGGTTTGAGAGAAAGGCAAACATTAATTTTGTCATGTCGTTGTTCCAGTCACATCTGACTCTGTTACTTTCTTCTCCAGCTTGTTTTACAGATGAGGGAACTGAGGCAAACAGCAGTAAGTGACTTGCCTAGGGTTACACAGCTATTGAGTGTCTGCGGCCAGATTTGAATTCACAAAGATGAGTCTTCCTGACTCCGGGCATGGCACTCAGTGACACTCTGTGACACCTAGCTGCCCAAACAGATTGACAAAACCATCAAAACAAATGAAAAAAAGACAAACATTACAAATGATGATGTGCACATTCCTTGAAGCCGATAACTTTCAATGAGAAGCAATATGGTAGAGCTGGAATGATCACCTCTCTTGGAGACATGGGACATGGGTCCAAGTCTCTTCTTGGTTATGAATTAACTGTGTAACTTGGGCAAGTCAGTGAATCTCTCTGGGCTTAAATTTGTTCATCTGTAAAAAAAAACAACCCAATTTCATGAAGAAAGATTCCTGAGCAACACCTGGAGCTACTGGGGAATTGTTAATTTAATAAACATTTATTAAGTGTTCACTATGTACAGAACGTATTGGCTTCTAATTGTATTTTCTTTGCCTAGAATATCATAGGTATTTAATAAATTCTTGTTTATTCATTCATTAATTCTAAGGTTCCTTCCTTTAAAGGAGGTCTTAAAGGATTCTTTAAAGTTCAATAATTCTCCAGTCAAATTCATCTCTTTGACATCTACCTATCACACATGTCATTTCTTGCCAGACTTGTCTTTTGATTGTCCATGGCATATCACACTAATTGTGTCTTTATGTCACTACTCAAACTTATTACTTTGCGGAATACCTGTCCTCCTTCTCTTCATTTATTTAAATACAGCCATTCTTCTACGCCTATAGGAAGACCTATCTCCCTCATGTCTTCCAACAAGTTCTGAGCTTGGCCATTTTGACCTTCTAAAGCCCTTGTTGTCTTTACTATACATTTTGGTGCATCATCATCATCATATTAAGTGGAGCACTTTTACTGTGTCTTATAGTTTTTCAAAAAAAATCTTTCTTTTATATAACTATTTCATATTTCTTGGTCTTAGATCATCCCCCTCCCCTAATTATATTTTGCTTGAGGAAGATGTCATATGCTTATTTTAAAAAAATATTCTGTAGTGTCTAACACAGTACTAAGCAAATAGAAGAAACACCATAAGTATTCAAGATGTCAAAAGGTGGCACAGCAGAGCAGGGAACTAGCTCCCTGGACCACTAGGTGGTATTAGATTTAGTTTCAAATCCTACCTGAGACCTGTATGAGTTGCATAAAGCTGGAGAAGTTACTAACCTCTCTCAGCCTCAATATTCTTATCTGTAAAATGGTGATAATGATGCAATCCACCTGGCAGCTCAGATACCATCTTTTACATAGTCTTTTCTGATTCCTTCCCCCACCCCAGACAGATAGCACTCTCACTCCCTGAATACGTTTAACTGCTTTATGTGCTTGTTACATATGTGTGTGTATCTGTATGTACATATATATATATTTTATTAAATTCATTTTATGCTGTACATATTTTTGTATGAACTTGCCATCTCCCCCATTAGGACATTAGTTCCTTGCAAGTTTAAATCATTTCAGTTTTGCTTGTACTTGTATCTTTTTGCCCAGCACAGTTGCTGGCACCTTGAAAGTTCTTAATTAATAAGTGCTTATTAATTATTTTACTTGAAGGTTGTTCTGAGGGTTAAAAGAGATAATATACATACAGTATTTTGTAGGCCACAATGTGTTCTATAAATGCTGGCTACTGCTATCATCATAATATTATCATTATTGATGGATTTCACACAAGTTAAGAAGATACGGATTCAAATTCCACCTCAGGCACTTCTAAGTTTGAGAATCTGGGCAAGCTATTTAGCCTCTCTCAGTTTCTGTTTCCTCAGCTATAAAACAGGAAAAATAATAACTCAGCCAATTAACAAAAATTTATTAAATGCCTACTATGTTCCAGGCACTGTGTTAAGTGCTAAGGATACAAAGAAAGGCAAAGGACAGTACCTGCTCTTAAGGAGCTCACAGCTTAATGGGAGAGAATTATACTTTACTTCATAGGGTTGTTGTAGAGAGAAAAATGAAATAATATGTGTACAGAATTTTTGAAATCTTAAAGTACCACATAAGTATTGGTTATAATTTAATTCAAACACATCCATCTGAAAGAATCTTTGGCATGTTCTATTTTTCTAATGGATCAGGATTTGAGTATACCCAATTTTTGGATAACTTCACAAAATCTAACAAAACAGGGAATAATGATATCTATTTCTGATCTCTATAATTCTTATCTAATTAAATTTAGGCCACACTCAGCTGTTAAAGGTACCTTAACGGTTTGGATTGATTGTTAGTGTCTTCTTCAGGTACAATGGTCTCACATACTTTAAAACCTAAAAAAACACAACTGTGTTCTTGAAGCATTTCTCCTACAGGATCAACTCAAAGAGTAGAGATAACTGATAAGGGCACTGATAGTAACCTAATGCTGTCAACAGACCCTAAATTTCTGTTAGAAAAATAAGCCGAACTAAATTTAGGCTGAACGGAAAATTGCCTAAAGTGGAAAAAAATCTGGGTTAAAAATAACCATCTCTCCAGGTTGCAGAACATGAGGCTGTGGTCCTAAGTCAACTAGGGTTCCAATGTGTTTCAGTGAGGTGGGAGTGGGGATAATTCTCTATCAGGTAAGAAAACTCACAGTTACTCTCCCTTGTAATTGAACTACTGAATTATAAGAAAAGGTCACGGAAGACATCTTAAACTCAGAATTATGATGAGAAAAGTTAATCCAATTCAACAAACATTTTAAAAAATACAATGTTCATAATACCATTTTTCTGGGTATTTGGGAGAAGAGATGAAATAAAACACTCACTGACCTCAAAGAGCTTACAGACTTATAGGGGTAATATGACATGTATGCAAATAAATAGTGTGTTACATAAAAGGAACAAACTAGGCAAAACACTTAAGAGTAATTTGAGGAGGTAAATTCATTTCCAGAAAGGGGAATTAGAGATTTCATTTAGGAGGCAGCACCTGATTTGAGTTTTAAAGAAAGGAAGAGGCAGATTTTAACAGATGGATATGGGGAGAATGAAATGCTGGACATTTTGAGCAAAGACATAAGGAAAGGAAAGAGTGGGACAAATGCAGTTTTAATGGAATAAGGAGTATAAGCAGAGGTATAAAGGTAAAAACCAGATTGTGCAGTGTCCAGAATTCCATGATTAGTCTATATTGTGACTCCCCAAATAGAAACATATACACACTGTGTGCCTTAGTTTCCAGTTGATAATTCAAAACTAAGTTCCTGGTGTGGACTGGAATTGTGAGAGCCAATTGGGCTCTCTGAGGTTGTATGGACATCCCTCCCCACTTTCACCACATTGGGAAGTGTACAAGGAATTTGTGGGACATGTGTGCCTCTAGCTGCCCCCAACTGGGTACATGTTCACAGAATGCCACCCACAACTATTTCTCTAAAACTTCAATTCTTTTTCTTCTTCCATTGGAGACATGACCTGGAGGTCTTGTGCGTTCTGTGAAGCATGCCAATGTGGTACAAAAGAGAGTTGGTTTGAATCTTGTGGGGTCATTTGCTTGTCTTTTGTCCATATGTGCTGACGTTCTCCAAACCCCTTGGTGAGCACCTAAATACAATTCAAAGTGGGGAAACAGAAACTTACCTAGCTGCTAAATGATATAATGCCCAAGTGGCTCAGCCATAACTACAGTTTATTATTTTAAACCCTCTGACTTACTATGCTTTACAATATATTATATCTCTCACAAGCTACCTAGTAAAGTTGATAGAACGATAGAGTCAGAAAAAGCTGGATTCTGTCTCCCTTGCATACTCCCTAGCTATGTTACACTGGTTCTGACCCTCAGTTTTCTCATCTGTAAAATGGGGCTTGTTATAGCACTTACCTTGCAGGATTGTTGTAAAGAACACATGAGATAGTATATGTAAAGCACATTGCAAACTTTGAATTATTATGCAAACGAGAGCTGCTATTATTATTTCATAAACTCCCTCACCAGCAATAGCCATTGATTATGCAGCCAAATTCACTGTAGTGAGGACCTCACTTTTCAGGTAGATCAATTCTTTAAAATCAAATTTTGGTTTCCACCTATGGCCCAGGGACAGAAAAGCTCTATTAAAGTTCACTATATTTACTTTGAGCTGCTACATGGTACAGTGGATAGAATGGTGGACCTGAAGTCAAGAAGACTCATCTTCCTGAATTCAAGTCTAGTCTCAGATATTAGATTTGATCCTGGGCAAGTCACTTCACCTTGTTTGCCTCAGTTTCCTCATCTGTAAAATGAGTTGAAGAAGGACTCCAGTAGCTTTGCCAAGAAAACCCCAAATGGGATCACAGAAAGTTGGACACTACTGAAAAATGAGTAAACAAAATATTTACTTTAATTGTTCAGAAATTTTGTGATTTCATCTGTCTAGATACACCCTCTATTGACAAAGCTGGCAACTCTTTCATTCCTTAATAAAGGATCTTTATTAAGTGGCTAAATCTATTTATCACCCGGTGGCCAGAGCCTTGATGATAAGTCTCTCTCTGAACTTATCTCGGCTGACTTTTGATAGAAAGTCCTTTGTCAGATCTATACATGAAGCCTTTCCCAGCCTGAAAGGACCAGGCAGGGTAGTAAAGCATTTTTTAAAAAAGGCAAGGATGAGGGGTTATTGAGAGAGAGATCCTATTATTTCTTCTCTCCTAGCTGTCTTATATTACATTATATTGAAGAAGTGGTAATTCTGCCCCCTGAATTCAAGGAGATCCTTGGCCACTCTGCCTATGTCATTCAGCGCTTCATTTGGTATTCCATCCATATATATTTTCCATTCTACAGTTGTGACATGTTTCATGCTCTTGGCATTGTACCATCTGATATATAGGAGAGAAAGATCTCATTTTTCTTTCATACAATTTAATGGGAGTGGTGATGGCGCAGTCAGTAATTATGCATCTTGGTTGCTGTAGCTATCATCAGAGTAACTAATAGAGATAAGATACATAAAGCAATTGAAGGACTCAGTGCCTTTTCTGATGGTTAAAAAAAAAAAAAAAGGAGCAACAGGTCTGAAAGCAAGTTGTCCATGCACCTACACACACATTTATATGAGGAGATTCTAAATACTCTGTATTCAGAGGAATTTGTCTTCTTCAAGTGAAGGTTTTCCAATGTTCCCAATACCCTACTCTATCTCTAAAATTTTGTACATTATTTTAATTTTGAGATATACTTGCTATAATGGTTAAACTGTGAAATGAATTGAGGTTGGTTGAGAGGCAGTATGCACAGTTGTGGTGGTGCCACACTGTGGCAGCATATTAATTTAGAAAACTACAAACTAGCATTATCTATGTTGTATTGTGCTTTTATTTATTTATCTTTCAACATTGCCCAATCACATGTTAATCTGATTTGGGCAACACTCAGGAGCTTTGCTGGCTTCTGGTTGTGAGCTCTGAGTTTGATACCACTGAATAGTGGATAGAGAGCTGCCCTCACGGTCAGGAAGTTCTGGGTTTATGTTCTATCTCTGACAAGTAGTGACTGTGGGACCCTGGGCAAGTCACACAACCCTTCAGTGCCTTAGGTAACTCTCTGAATATAAATTGCACATCAATTGTCCATCTGCAGTGATAAATGGGTTCCCTTACTCCTTGCCCTAATGAGATCACAGATCTTACAAGGAAAAATAGTGGCATACTGGTTTTGTTGTGGGAAAGAGGTGTAGTTTAGCTTTTAGGATTTTTTAATTTGTTTTAAGAAAAGCGCTTGAATTTGGGACCCTTTTTAGAAATACAGATTTAAAATACCTTCTAAAATTATGGTTTTTATACTCCTATACTTAGTAGAAAAAGTAATAAGAGGTGGAGAACCTGTGGCCTGGAGGCTACATGTGGCCATCTAGATCCTTGGTTATGGTCTTTTGGCTGAGTCCAAGTTTTACCAGGACAAATTCTAGGATGTATAAGCAAGCCCCAAGTCATGGAAACAACTTGACTGAATAAATATTTTAATGGCAAGAGCTCTTTTTGGAGAGAGCAGACATGGCAAGGCATTTCCAACTGGAAGTTTCACTGGCATTCAAATTCAGCATGCCCCAAACTGTCTTTTTCCCTTGAATTCCTCCACCATTCATGACCATTTCCTGTTTGTTTGTTTGTTTCTGATACCACCATTCACCTTGTCTCTCATGTCACAACCTTGGGGTGAACTTTAACTCCTTCTTCTCCCTTGCCTCTCAACTATTTCATCATTATAGCATATTTCTTGCCCAGTTTCCTCTTATTCTTAGTGGACTAGTCTACTAAATACCTTAGTAACCATCTCATTCATGCTCAACTGGACCATTGCAATAACCTTCCAACAGTTCATAGGACCACAGATTCAGAGCTACAAGAGAGGTTAGAGGTCGTTGAGTCTATTTTATAAATGAGGAAACAGAAGCCCAAAGAATTTAAGTGACTTATTCATGGACACGTTGCCAGTAAGGATTTGAAATTAGATATTCCTTCCTTCAGGTCTAGTACTCTGACACTGTGCTGCTGCTTCTTGCCTCCAATCTCTCCATCCTTTAATTCATTCCTTTCACACTCCTGCCAGAATAATTGTGTTTGGGCACAGACAGGGTCATGTCACTCCTTTGTTCAAAAGTCTCCAGTGTATCTCTACCACCTTCTGAGTTAAGCTCAAAGTCCTTTGCTGGTCAAGTGGAACCTTTGATAGTCTAGCACCACCATCCCCACGACCTTTTCTTACTTACCTCACATGGGCTCTCTCTGCTCCTCTGTCTGCTCCTCTAGTCAAACGTATCAACATTCCTCTCTTCACATGTACCAAACACACTTCCAACTTTGTACCTTTGCTTATGTCATTCACTACACTGAAATTTCCCCCTTCACTGTTCCTTATCCACTGAATTCCTACTCTTCCTTTAAATAAACCTGGGATCCACATAGATAATCAAAGGATCTGTGAACTTGGATGAGAAAAAGCTACAACTTTGTTTTCACTAACCTTTGGTTCCCTTTTGTAATTCTATATATATATATATTATTTCTTAGAAGGGATCCATAGGTTTCACCAGATTGCTACATGGGGCTATGGCACAAAAAAAATGATTAAGAACCTTTTCTTTAAAGCCTGACTCAAATGAAACCTTCTCAAGAATCTCTTACTCACAAATATCCTTTACATAGTATTGTTTTTTAATTTTTTGATTCCTTAACTCACTTATCAAGTCATGTTGATGTTCTAGGCATTTGCTTCTTATCTTCCAACTAGAATGTAAATGCCATCATCTTAAATACCTGTACCTAGATAAATATTACATATTCCCGAGACCCTAAAAAAACTCAATTAATTTGTCACTAAACTAATGCCTTTTGGGGAAAAAAATGAATGAATGAATGAATGGCTGGCTGGATGGATGGATAGTTGAAGAGTCACAACCCAAATTCACTTCAAGCTAGAAGTCTGAGTATATATTTCTAGGATCCAACCCAAGCAAGGATGAAATAGGAAAGAAAATGAAGATAAAATCCCTCAAATACATACATATTTTTTGCTCAACATCAATTAGTTAAAAAGAGAAAACTTCACTCTGCAAACTAATTTGTTTCCATGTTTTTGTGGATATTTTTAATTTTGTTTTCCATTTGAATCCTAATGTTTGCTATTTCTCCCTTCAGACACTCTCCACTACAAAATGGACTCTTCACCATTCTTAGAGCTCAACATTCCATTTTCCTCCTTAATGAATTTGTAGAAGTCATTCATCATATCTGAGATATTATCCTTCCTCACTTTTACTTCTCATAACAAATATATTCATACTCAGATCAGATCAGCTACCATCTCCTTGGTGAAACCTCTTTCATCCTCCCAATTGTTAATATCCTTTCTCTCTTCAAATGACTGTATTTATTTAGCAGTGTACATCCTGAGTCCTACTGCCCCATCTCCAGGAGAATTTGAGGGCAGCTTGTTTTTGTATCCTGGTTCTTCAAGTACAATTTCTTGCACTTAATAGGCTTTTGATAAATGTTTCCTTTTTGAAAAATTCTAACCTTAGAGAAAAGAGGATTTCCCTGCAAATTTTGATAGAATCAAGATGATTTTCCATGGATATGCATATGCCAGTGACTAGACTCAACAAATTTCAGAATATAGGGAAAACCAAAATTAAGGTGACTGGGCCCAGGGCAGAGGGACTCCTTCACCAATTCACTTTAATGGGCATCCAATAAACCTGGAAGAAGATGATTGATATGGTGTAGAACCTAGGGAGAGGGAGACTATTAGATTGTAAGTTCCTTGGGACTTCAGCTTGTCTAGCCAGCTAACCCTACCACACTTCCTCATTCTGCCTAAAAATGAATGACAATCATACAATATTATGGTTGGAAGAGACCTTAGAAACCATTTAGTCCAGTCTCCATATTTTACAGGAGATGAATTTAAACTCCAGAAAGATCAAGTGACTAACAAAGTCATAGAAAAAATTTTAAATTTTAAACTTTAAACTTTTCCTTTAGCTTTTAAAAAGTGTTTTCTTTTAAAATTCATTTTCATATTTGTCATCCCTTCTGTGACCTTTTTCCCTCATATACATACATGCATATATATATATATATATATATGCCACACCTCTAATTGTAACCCTGCTGGTAATGAGCATGAGTCCTGGCTTTTATATACTGGGTGTTTGCATTATAACCACAACAGTCAGCATTTAAGTAGTGCTTTAAGGTTCTCAAAGCACTTTTTCAAATATTATCTCATTTTATTCCCTGCAACAACTTTTGGAAATAGGTGCCATCATTATCACTATTTTAATAATGAGGAAACTGAGGCCAGAGGTTTAGTGACTTGCCTAGGATCACACAGCTTAAAGTAAGATTTGAACTCAGGTCTTCTTTACCCTAGACCCATCACTCTATCTACTGTACTATCTAGGTATTACTGAAAAACTGACTTCATTCTGCCTTTGCTACAACCTTACCTCACTGTCTCCTGAAAAAGCCCATTCCATTTGAGGTAGCTCAAATTGCTAGAAAGTTGGGGTTTTTTTGCATCAAACACAAGTCTCTCTGTGCATCTTGTGCCCCCCCCCCCCGATTCTATTTCTTGCAAAGAAGAATAAGGGTAATTTCTCCTTTAGGTGATGCCCCACTTGAAGACAATTGCCAAGATCCACAACAGTGGTGTTCTGGATCCAGCTCTGACCAGCTTGCCAGAGACTTAAATTTTCAGGGTCAAAATTTACAGGACTTGATGTATTAGTTTGCTGATTTCTTAGATTTAAGCAAATGTTAACAATAGAGTCTAAACTAAAAAGTGTGTGCATATGCTCCTGTGCCACCCCCTCCCAAGAGTCTGGTTATTCCGTATTTGTCAGTATAATCCTGTTTTACTCTATAAACATTGCTTGAGCTAGGCAGGAGATAGAAGACTCAGGGAAGAAAGTTATGAAGCCTGATGACTGTAGGGTAATAATAATAATAAGGTAAAGAAGTAGTAGTAGTAGTAGTAGTAGTAGTAGTAGTAGTAGTAGTAGTAGTAGTAGTAGTAGCAGTAGTAGTGGAAGTAGTGGTAGTAGAGGTAGTAAGCTAATAAATGACATTTTTATAGCACTTTAAGATTTACAAAATGCTTTATGTCCATTACCTCATTTGAATCTCACAAAATCCTCTCTTCTATATCTCATTCTTAAGCTAAATATCCGCAGTTCCTTGAATTAGTTCTCATATAATATGAACTTGAGACCTTTCCCTATTCTGGATACTTCCTCTGTACATCTCCTAACTTAGCAAAGTCTTCACTGAACTGTATTGCTCAGAACTTGACAGAAATTTTAACTATGGGTATGGACCGACCAAGGTGCAGTAAGGCATGGCTGTCATTTCTCTTACCATGGGAAAATCTACTTTCCTTAATGCAGCCTAAGATCTCTTATGATGAAATTAATTCCCTTATGCTGTTCAGTATCAAATTTAAAACAACAGCTGTGTTCAGAGGCACTGTGTGCATGCATACAGTTAGAGAGCACCAGTCAGCATTCGAATCTCAGTTCTCTGACTTCCACTACTTCCATTCTTTTCACTACACTTCACTGCCCAAAAGATAAGAAAGTGCAAGACGAGCCCATTTGTCTTTGGGGTATACTAAGCATGTCCTCACATTATGAAACACAACACTGTATCATGAGTGAAGTACAGCATACCTCACAAATCCAGGAAAAAGAAAATAATAGCATTTTACATTTGCTATCACTTATCAGTTTGAAATACATACACACACACTCTCACACATGCATATATGTATATGAATATGTATGCATATGTATGTATGTATACACACACACACACACACACACACCCAAAATAATTCCTGTATTGATGATTCTGATGAAAAAAGAACACAAAAGTTTTGTAGGTCTCTACAGTTGGGTAGCTTATAGAAGACAGACTGTCAATTTGCCCTGACAAGGACCTGGTATTTCTTCTTTTTCCAAATCCTGACTATATTAGTTTCTTCTACTCAAAACTCTAAGGAAGTAGAGTAAAGCTATTTGTAGCATGAACAATATAATTTAAAAACAAAACCAAAAGTTATTTATTATCAGTAAAAAAACACAGCAAAGGAGAGCTTCATAAAATAGTGTTGTTAGCCTTAGGTCCATTTTCTGTGTTCCAGTGACAACCTTGGTCAAATACTTCCTTTAGTTAGTGAGTAAGGATGACATTACACATAATGTGGTTGTTTCCTGAAACATTCTTTTCAATAAAGTGTCATCCAACCCTTTGTCCCATCTCAAAGGAATAATTATTTGTCCTGATGATTCAGAAAGGGATACTACTATGTGATTATAAACTTGTTTCTCCCTCCTTCACCTTGAGGTTTTTTCCCTTTAGTGAGGCAAATAAAATACAATAGAAATGACTTTTTATATCAAAAATTGTGAAATTCTCTTTTTTCTCAACTATTTGATTTTAGACAAATCAACCGATAATCAGTTGGCATTTATCTTGAAAAAAAAAAACCCAAAACCACAAGCCAAAGATTTGATTTGAAACAATGAAATAGGATGCAAATGAAAAACAAATATTTTAGAAAGCATATCATTGATTATTGCTGCCAAATTTATCAACAAGACTTCCTGCCCAATCAATCAGAAGAGAGGCAATGTAGAGGAAAGACTCCTGGTCTCTGGTACAGGGCACATGAGTTCTAATCATGAATAGTCTACTGTAACCTGCATAACCTAAGGTGATTCACAGCCTTTCTGGATCTTGGTTATAAAAGGAAGATGTTGATCTATATCAGGGATGGGGAATCTGTGACCTCAAGGCCACATGTGGCTCTGTAGGTCCTCGAGTGTAACCTTTTGAATCCAGACTTCACTGGATTTAGTCAAAGGGCTACACTTGAGGACCGAAAGGATCACATGTGGCCCCAAGGATGCAGGTTCCTCACCCCTAGTCTATATGATGCAGCATAGCATAATGGATAAAGCACTGTGATTCAAGTCAGAAATCATATCTCTCATCAAAAAAAATAAGGCTGGCTAATCAATAGAGGTAACATAAGAGGCTAAAGTAGCAAGTGGACATCAGGGAACTTAGATTCCTACTCTATTTATTAGAATATAGACTCCTTGAAAGTCAAGAGCCAATCTTTGATGGCCTGTGGTATATAATAGAACACTACAGGATGTTGAAGCCATGAAATAGCTATGTGGATTTGAATATCCTTTAATTTACTTCTTAAATTGGCATACTTTTATCTAACTATAAAATTATTAAAATAATAAAGAAAATGAAATCAAGAACATTGTGAGATATAAAATGGATTATTTTGAATACATTAAATTAAAACTGTTTTGTATAAATAGAGAAAACATAGCCAGTATTAAAAGCAAGGCAGAAAATAAGGGCGGGGGATTATATACACAATTTCTCATATAAAGGTCTAATATTTCAAATATATAGAGAACATTGCCAAATTTATAATAATACGAGCAATTCCCCAATTGATAAATGGTCAAAGGAGATGAACAGAAGGGTTTTAAAAATGTATTAATTTATTTTTTTAGTTTTCAACATTCACTTCCATAAGATTTTGAGTTCCAAAACTTCCCTCCTCTTCTCCACCCCAAGATGACATGCAATCTGATACCGTCTCTACATATACATTCATATAAAACATATTTTCATGTTAGTTGTGTTGTAAAGAAGAATTAGAACCAATGGAAGGAACCACGAGAAATAAGAAGCAAAACGAGAGAGAGACAGAGACAGAGACAGAGACAGAGACAGAGACAGAGAGACAGAGACAGAGAGAGAGAGAGAAAGAGAGAGAGAGAGAGAGAGAGAGAGAGAGAGAGAGAGAGAGAGAGAGAGAGAGAGAGAGAGAGAGAGAGCAAATAGTATACTTCTATCTGCATTCAGATTTCATAGTTATTTTTCTGGATGTAAATAACATTTACCTTTTGGAGTTGTCTTAGATCCTTCCATTGCTAAAAAGAGCTAAGTCTATCAAAGTTAGTCATTGCACAATGTTGCTGTTACTGTGTATAATGTTCTCCTGGTTCTGCTTGCTTTACTCCACCTCAGTTCATATAAGTCTTTCCAGGTTTTTTCTAAAGTCAGTCTACTCATAATTTCTTATAGCGCAACAATATTCTATTACATTCATATACCACAACTTGTTCAGCCATTCCCCAATTCTTGGCTACCACAAAGAGAGCTGCTTTTTCTTTTCATTTTTTTTTTTTGTTCATGTGGGTCTTTTTCCCATTTATATGATCTTTTCGGGACACAGACTTAGATGTGATATTCCTGAGTCAAAGCTTATGCACAGTTTTACAACCCTTTGGGCATAGATGCAAACTGTTCTCTAGAATGGTTCACTACTCCACCAACAATGCATTAGGGTTCTAATATTCCCACATCCTCTCTAATATTTATCATTTTCCTGTTTTGTCATGTTAGCCAATCTGATAGGTGTGATATGGTACCTCAGAGTTGTTTTGGTTTGCATTTCTGTAATCAATAGTGATTTAGAGCATTTTTTAATATGATGAGTAGGCAGTTTTTCCATGAAGAAATCAAAGCTATTTATAGTCACCTGAAAAAATGCTCTACTTCATTACTGATTAGACTCAGCAGGGGTGGGGATCCTGCAGACTCGAGGTCACATGTGGTCTTCTAGGTCCTCAAGTGCAGCCCTTTGACTGAATCAAAACTTCAAAGAACATATCCCCCTTAATAAAAGGATTTGTTCTGTGAAACTTGGACTTGGTCAAAAGGCCACATCCAAGGACCTAGAAAGCCATATGTGGCCCCAAGGCCATAGGTTCCCCACTCCTGGATTAGAGAAATGCAGATTAAAACAACTTTGAGATAATCATGTCACACTTATCAGATTGGCTAAAATGATAGAAGAGGAAAATGACAAATGTTGGAGGGGATTTGGAAAAATTGGGACACAAATATACTGTTGGCAGAACTTTGAACTGATCCAATCATCTTGGGGAGCAATCTGGAACTATACTCAAAGAGTTATAAAACCAATACCATTATTGGGTCTATTTCCCAAAGTGATCAGGGAAAAAAAAGAAAAGAATCCATATGTTCTAAAATATTTATAGCAGCTCTCTTTGTTGTGGCAAAGAACTGGAAATTGCTGGGATGCCCTTCAATTGGGGAATGACTGAACAAGTTGTGGTATATGATTATGTTGGAATATTACTGGGCTGTAAGGAATGATGAGCAGTTTGATTTAGAAAACCATGGAAAGACTTACCTGAAATTGTGTTCGTCCTTTGTTGCCGAAGAAGACCATGCCATCAGAGAAATGATGACATGACTTGCACTTGACTTTGTTTTGAGTGAAGGAGGGCTGCACAGGTCACCAGCCTCACTTCTCCTCCAGAGCCATCTGAACTCAGTGACCAGATACTCATCAGAACGACTGGAGATGACCCAGGATGCACTGGGAGACCTTGGGCCTTTTACGTCAAGGTCTTTGCAGGCACTGACTTAGGGTGAGGCAACGCCCATTCATTGGATAGGCCTGTTTAAGAAGTAGCCAGGGCTGTTTCCCACCCAGCCTGATAGCTTTCTTTTTCTTGACTTACCTGAAATAATGAAGAGTGAAATGGGCAGAACCAAGAGAACACTGTGACAGCAATATTGTTCAAAGTGTAACTGTGAACAATTAAGCTATTCTGAGTATTAAAAATATTCAAATCAACTACTAAGGACCTATGAAAGAAGATGCTACCCACCTCCAGAGAAAGAACTGATATATAGAAGGATGGACAGTATGGTTTCACATATATTTGTATTTGTGGTGTATGTACGTGTATGTATATATACATATATGTTATGTAAGTGTGTATATGTATATATATGTGTACATATACATATATGTATATATAAAATTTGGGTAAATGGTGGCCTTTTTTAGTGTGGGGTGAAGAGGTAGGGGAGGAAACAGTTTAGAACTTAAAATGTAATAAAAAAGAAATTAAATTTTAAAAAGAAATATACTTATATAAAATCAAATTTCTATTGAGGTCAACTCTGAATATGGCATGTAAGAGCAGATGAGAGAATAAAAGAGGGAGAGAAAGGGAGAGAGTCTCCAGTACCTACCTAGCTAGCTAGCTACCTATCTATTATGTCATCTGGTTTCTCCCAGTAGAATTTAAGCTCCTTAATAGCAAAGACTGGATCATTTTGATCTTTGTATTCTCCACATCAACTGTTCCAAAACTTCTAAACTCTTCTCAAGTTTTCCCCAGGAGTCCCTGATCCTCCTCAGATGAGGACCTCACCTCTTATTTTACCGTATAAACCTTCTTCTCAACTCCTTACCTCACACCCATTTAGACATCTCCCCCTCCCTCTACTATCTCCTTCTTCATTCCAGTTTCAAAAGAAGAGACAACCCTTCTCCTTGCTGAGACCCAGTTCACTAAACTCAAAATTTTATCTCCCATTTCCATGCCTTTCCACGACTATGCCTAGAATTTTCTTCCCCCTGCCTAGAATTTTCTACCATTTCATATGACTATCTTTTATTTTCCCAGATCTTCCCTCAAACTCAGTTCAAAGTTTATCCTTTGTAGGAAGTCTTTTCAAACCCCCTTCAAACTACTAAAACCTTCTCCTATCAGATTGGTTTCCTTCTAGTCTTTATATCTCTTGTACCTATCCAGAGAAATGTTGTAAAGTGCTGGAAGGCAGAATCATTTTGCCTTTCTTTGCATTTTCTGTCATTTAGCATGGTGCCTTGCCTCATAGTAAGCATTTAATAAATGCTTGTTGACTGACTGACTGATCAACTTTCTCCAGTTCTTATTACAGTGCCTGGCACATGCTCAACAAATTTTGTTTGAATTTAATTGGATTATTTATATGGTGCAGGAAAATTGACCTCCCGCCAATCAAAACAAAGTGACTTCAAATGTGAACAGTAGGGTCCCATTTACTATGAGGCATTTAGGAGCTCTGCATTTAGTAGAACTTTCTATTTTGTTATTTTGGTACAAGCCTATTAGAAAGAGGACAGGTAGCTAGCTGCTGCTGTTTCTCTGCCAATAAACTCTAATCTTCTAAATGCTTTAAATTGCCAGAGACCAGCTGTAGAGTTTCAACTACTTTTATGAGAATGGGTTCTTACCACATAGGAACCATATAAAAATCTGCATGCTGAGATTAGAAGATTTCTAAATGATAACATCTCCTAAATACAGGGTATACTCAAAGCTCTTCATGCTTATTTCACATTTAGACTTATGGGGCACCGTATCCAGGCACGCAGCCTGGATTTCTTGCTTTCTGCTGCCTTGCTTCTGAGTCCCACTGATTCACTGATTCTTAACTCTAGACTATTATTGACCTTATTGCTTGACTTCTTGAGGTTTCCCTCTGACTGTCAAACTCCTGTTTGACTTCACTTATGTTACCTGAGTAACCTCATCAGCTCGGTTGCCTCTCCATTGACTTTCCAGGATGCCCCACCCCCCTTGATGTCAGTACTCGGGAAGGTGGCACTGTAGGTAACAAAGAGGGTTCAAGACTTTAGCCCTGGAGCTGAATGGATGATCAGTTCTGAAGTAATATCTTCATTTGGTAGGCATTTGATAAATGATTTTTGTACTAAACTAAACTGAGGTGTAAGCAAAGAAGAAGCTTCAGTTAATTCCACAACTGAGAAGCGAGTATTCTTTTTATTATTATTATTATTTTTAATTTATGTAATAAAACAAGCATTTCCATAATATAGTAATAAAAATGTGATTACACAAGAAACTGCAAATTTAGTATACATAACTTGCTACTCCTTTAAAATATATAGTAAAGTTGTCATGTAAATTTCTTTTTTTTCTTTCCCTTTCTCTCTTCTCTCCTCTTCCCCAGGCTAGAGATGGCTACCATTAGATATGGTTGCTTTGGAATAGCCTGATTAAACCTCAGAAAATAAGTAAAGACCAACCTCTTCCTTTAATAATCAAGATCCAGAAAGGCTGTGATTCACCTTAGGTTATGCAGGTTGCAGGTAGAATATCCAGGATTAGAACTCATGTCCAGGAGGCTTTCTTCTGCATCACATTGTCTCTCTCCTGATTAACTGGGCAGGAAACCTTGTTGATGAATTTGGTAGCAATAATCAATGATTTGCTTCCTAAAGTATTTGTTTTTCATTTGCATTCTACTTCAGCAATTGTTTCAAATAAACTGCTTTGGCTTGTGGCTTTGTTTATTTGTTTTCTAGATAAATGTCTTCACTAATGTCATTTTTACTGATGAAACTAAGTTTTTCACTCAAAGACATAGCAAGATCACTGTCCAAAGATGTTCAAGTTAGCCTGAAAGATCTGGTCATCTTCACCAAACTGTAAAATATGCACCCAAAACTGGGGGAGTTTTTTGACTTCCAGTGGACCTGTGAGCATTGTCCCTATTGAGAAAATGATGAACTCTAATAATATATTGATATGAGAAGCATAATTATTGCAGAATTATAGATAGGATACTGCAACCAACCTTGTGCTATTCCATGTTAGAAAAGACTGAGGAGGAGAAAAACATATCTAGAAACATACAGGAATTCATCTGATTTAAATCCCATTGAAAACCTATGGCTCTAATTAGGGGTGTGCTAGAGACAGCTTGAACCAACTTATCAAAGCCCATTGTTAAATTTTCTTTGTGAAAATTTATGCCTCAAAAATCAGCAATTGTTACAATTTGGGATTAGATTTATTGTTATGTTGATTGTCTAGACTTAAGGAAGTGTTTATAATACAGATGAAATTTTAAAGTGCATAAGCATACATTTTTTCCCCCAGAGGACCTGATTGTTAAGGATTTCCTAGTAAATCCTTAGCTATAATCAAAGCTAGACTTGGAAATATAGATTGTTCATTACAGGCACACAGTATTCAATGTGATTAAAATGTGGTTACATGATGGAGTATTAGAGAATATGTGTCAAAATCTCATGAACTCATTATCAAATCATAAAACAAGTGATTGCAGTAAAGGGAGGACTTAATGCATATTAAAAGTCTTTTAAGGAGGTAAAATGTTGTAAGATTTCTTGTTTAACAATAAGTTTAATTTTACTTTGTCACAGTTATTTGCAATCCACTATAGCTGAATTGTTATTATCCCCATTTTGTAGATGAGGAAACAGAGGCTCGGAAAAGCTAAACAATTTGTTCAAGGTAATATATCTAGCAAATGGTAGCATGTCCTCTACGCCATACTTTCATGGTCTTAAGCACCATGCGATGTACTTCAAAGAGGGAAAGAATAATAATTGCGATGGTTAATATGTAACACTTTAAGGTTTATAAAACACTTTCCATGTATTTTCTCAAATATAGCTTTAGGGTGTTAAAATTATTAGTGCTGCACACCTTGCTACTATCATTGTATAACTCTAATTTTAATACCAGTATATTTTTCCAAGTAGCATATTCTGATATAAAAAAAATAAAAGGAGGTAGAGAAGAGTTCTCTTTAGATTTAATAAAACTTCAAGCAATTCTATTCTATACAAAGGCAGGACTAAATTCCTAAATAATTTTTTAACCTTAGACAAATCACTTAAGGTCTTTGAGTCATGCTTTTTCCATATATAAAATGAGAAGATTGGATTAGATGATCTCTAAGGTCCCTTCTAGCTCTATGATTCAATGATTTTATGATATACATGAAAAATGGACTATACCGTACCAGATAGCAGGACTGCCTCACCCAGCTGCTGATTTCATGAACCACTCCTTTTTAGGTTAATTTTTCTGTGTATGTGTGCAGCGTGTGTGTGTGTGTGTGTGTGTGTGTGTGTGTGTGTGTATGTGTGTATGTGTGTGTGTGTGTGTGTCCCTTGTCATTTTCTATTACTAGAGCCCTAGATTCCACTGAAATTCTTTTCCTTTTATTATTTTCTTAGGAAGTTCATCCTCAAAAATAAAACAATTTGTCTTAAATTGTCTTAAAAATAAACCAATTTTTAGATAATAAAAACTATTGTGAATGTCATTAGGAAATATGAGAGAATGAGAAAAGTATTACATCTGAAATCAGAGGACCTGGGCTGGAGTTTTGGCTCTTCTACTGATTACCTGCATGATCTTGGGCAGGTCAAGGAACGTATCTGTGCCTCATGTTCCTCATCTATACCATGGGAAAGTTGGACTGGATGAACTCTAATATTCTTTGCAGTGCTAAGTCTCTGAGCCTAGTCACAGTTAACTCAAACTTCCATGTCTCTCTAGTTCTGTTATACATTAATTAAAGAACACAGTTGGAAGTCAGGAGATCTAAGCCCTTCTCTGCTAGTAACTAATTGTGTGACATTGAGCAAGTCACTTGATTTCCTTGGATTTCAGTTTCCTCATCTTAAAAGTGAGTTTGGGGGCTAATGATCTGTGAGATCCTTTCCATTCCTAACATTCAATGAGTCTATGATTTCAACTTTATTATAATATCTTGCTTTTGATATTTTTCCAGTGACAGTCAACTGCTGGTTATCCACATAAAATAGGGGGACGATTAGCACAAACAATATCAAATCTATTTCTGCTGCCTCTCAGCCAGGCCCTCTCTGCCTTCCCAGCGTTCTCTAAGCTGTATTCCCAATCACCATGCAGCTGAGATCCTTCCTCTGAAGGATCTCTCTGAGCAAGCTGTGTGCCTTCATCACCCAGAACTAGGCTTGCCCATTACCATAGAGTAGCTATATAGGAACACCCATATAGGAGCACTCAGAAAGTACGCTGGACAAGAGAAGACTTACAAAACGTACCTGAGTGATTGCAGAAAAAAAAGTGTGTCTGTAGCTTAGGATCCCATTATTTACATGAGGAGAAGTAGAAGTTGACTCTATAATGTTCATTTTGGGAAAAACCAATGTTCCATAAAATTTCTTCATAAATTTCCTTTCCAACATATGGAGATATCAGTGTCAAATTACTTTGGCAACTTGTGGGGAGTCTTCCATAACTTGTAGATTATATTTAAGTCAGAAGGCAGACTTTAATGTCAAGGCAATCACCTGAGGGTCTTTCTAACTCTGTGATTCTTTGAAAATATAAATCACAAGTTTTCAACCCTCTACCCCCAAATCCTGGTACTTCCCTCCAAAACCCAAAACAAAATATTTTTGTCAAAAATATTTCCATTTTACTGGTGTCTTCAGATCAGCAGAAATTTTGTGAGATGTTTGGAATATTCCTTGCCCAGTTCTGGAACTTAAATAAAGGACACAAGCATCATTCTGTATAGTTCCATTTCAACTGTGATGGCAGTAGAATCTGCCATTTAACAGTAGGGAAGAGGACAGAGGTGGTGGGAAAGAGTTGGAAGAGAAAGATATTGCTACACAGAGAGAAACATGATGCTAAAAGCAAGACGTTTCTGGCAATGATAGGAGCCATAGAACAGGAAGGTTTTATTGGTGTGACCTTTTGTATAGGACTCAAAATTGTTTACCATTGGGTAAAACCAAACATATGATTTATTCTATGAAACATGTGTAGCAGTAAAGTTCACATGTGTTTTGTTCTATGTTGAAATGCCTGTAATGTAATGATATGTCTAGCAAGATTATGCCATTGGCACACTAAAGATCAATAAATTAAGACAAAGTCAATGAGTCCTTCATTGTTCTAGTAACTGGCTTAGAACAAACAACTAAGTCAGTAGGTATGGACCATGGACAATTTACAGGGGGCATCTGAGAGGATGCTTCAAGGGCCAGAAGCCACAGGGAACACATGATCCCACAAACAATGGAAAGGAAGAAGCATAGCTCTCCCACCTAGAACATTATAAGTGTCAGATTTTGGGAAATTTGAGGGGTGAGATTTAATGCTTTAGCTATTGTCTGCCAACGAGAATGAATATGCTACTCAATTTCTCACAGGGGTAGGTAAGCAACTGCTGGGGAGCCAGCAGCAGCCAATCAACAGAATTCTAAGAGTTCCATAAACCTAAGCCAACCCCAATTAGAACTCCTCTACCAAAACTATAGTCACAATATTGAAGTACAAATATTACTTCTACCATGTATGTATCTTCAGGTAGAAGAATTCAATTCTCCATTTGAGTTTGGTGGTCTACTTACCCGGAACAAGGAAATACCGCCATTCCCTCTACTGTGTTACTCAGTACCAGAGCACTCATTCGCCATTATATGGGTGTATTTTTTTAAAATTGTCTTTTTTTAGAATCCATTCCATCCATCCATCCATCCCTTATTATTATTTTTTAACATTTTCTCTTAAGAATAGGAAATAAATATGCTGTGACCATCTCTGGGCCTAAGCATTCTTTCTATACACCAAGTGAGTATTTCACACAGGTGAGGATGAAATCATAAGATATGGTGCTTTCTACTGGGTTGCCAAGCTTCTTGGCATGATTTGCCATGGCATGATTTACCAGCCGCATTCTTAACTGAATTCACTCAGAGCCATCCCAGCTCACCAATAGGGAGATTGAGTGGAGCACATCTGCTCTCAGCTCTATCTGTGTGATGAGATGGAGTGAAAAATCTTTGCCATGCTATGGCATTAAATACAACAAAGGTGCAATTTTCCTGTGATCTACTGTAGTCACTCAGTTGTCAGTAATTTCCTTCCAATCTTCAATTTCTCAACAACTCATCAAGTTGTCTTAGAGGACACTGCTGCTTCACATTCTCTAGGCAGCTTCTTTCCCCATATTGTTTTAGACACACCGCCATTATAATCACTTGCAATTGACCAGTAATTGTTGGGGAAGCAGGGTACATTGCTGCCAGTGCCACCCCATTGCTGGAGTCCACCCAGCTGGGTGCAACAAGTTCCAGAATCCAATCAAAGCAAAATCCAATCAGTTTCCAAGCTTCTCATCATGAAGTAGAGCCAAAACTTGCATCAATACACTACCTACCTCTTACACAGCATGTATGAAAGGAGCTCCATTTTATCTGTGATTGTGGTTCCTGAACTATCTCTATAAGAGATTAGGCTATCAGATGCCAGGCCCTACACAATCAGTGAAGTCTGCTAGAGAGAGAATAAAACTTAAGAGGAGAGCTCGTTTCCATCATTAGCTCCACCACTGATTTGATGGATAAGTTGGGACAAATCACTTGACTGCTCTCTGTGCCTGCTTTCCATCTGTGAAACAGCAATCATATCTTCCCCCAACCTGTAGCAAAGACAATCTGTGTCTCTGTCAGATAATATGGTTAAAACTTTTCTGGGAAAGAGGTTTAGCCTGGGAGACAGGAGTCCTGAGCATTTCCAGTTGTGCTAGTAGCTCGCTAGCTACATGACCTTGGGCAAATCACTTCATCTTTATGGAACTCTGTTTCTCCACCTGAAAAATGAAGGTATTAAACTTGATGCACTTTAATTTCCATTCCAGCTCTAAAATTTCCATGATACCTATGGCAGATAGATAAGCTTGCCATCTGCAAGGTCTATTTCCACCTCTACAACTGGCTTTAAACTTAGAAGTATTACTTAACTGCTCTTAGACTCAGTTGAATAATTCCATTAGAATCATGAAAAATGATAATAACTTGTTAAAGTTTTGCATCTGGAGAGATTGTTTACTACCCTAGATACAAATTCCTCCCCAAATTTGATTACACTTATGAAATTCCAGATTGATGAAATACTGGAGCTCAGAAGGATCTTAATTTCCTAGTTCAACTCATTTGGCAAACGAGGAAATGGATACAGAAGTGAAGTGAAGTGAAGTGACTTGCCCAAGGTCACATAACTAATTCATTTTAGAAAAGTGACTAGAATACAAGCTTTCTGCTTTTTCAACTGTGCTCTACTTGTAATGAAAGTATAAAATCTATAGCTCAAACCCATAACTGAACATTGATATCATCCTGATTTTGTGGACACTTTGTTTGAAAGTGGATGAAACAAATTCTTTGGGCTTTCATCATCATCCCAACTCCCCCCCTTCTTCCCCCCCCCAACCCACCTTTTGGAAGAAAGATTAGGCTAATTCTTCTTAATCTCAAAGGGTTTATCTTGGAACACTGGGAGGAAAAAGTAAAGCAGATTCTCAACCCTTTCAATTGTTCCAACTGCCCTCTAAAGTGGTAGGTCTCCCATCACTATAGCTCTTAGAGTAGAGGCTGGATGATTGCTTAATTGGAACGTGGATACTATTGATTTTCTAATGAGAAAGGGAAGGAGGAACAAGATTTCATATGGTTGCCATAGGTGTCATCTCTCCCTAATTTTCAGGAACTAGAAAGGTTTTCTTCATCAAAACTCAGGATATGCCTGTTTATCAATGACCTATCAAATTCATTATCAGCTCAAGCAGCCCCTTTCTACCTACATTTGGACACCATTATAATGCTAAAGTGGCTGTGCATTCCCAATCTAGCTACAGACAAAAGTACCTGGCTCTGCCTATCCCACAGATTCTAATAAGGAAAGTCTACCATTACAGAAATTCAAACCTTTAACTAAGAGATAATTGCAGATTTTCTCCAATAAAATTATTTCAGGCATGTTTTACTAAGTGGACTTAGTGTGCATGTAAGTGTGCCAGACCAACTGCTGATAAACAGGAGAAGTTTCAGTCTGTTGGGTGAAGGATGTGTCATATCGATCTGGTTTTATTGGCTTTTTCCCAACAACAAACACTCTAGTTATTCACAGAGAAACTTGGTAAGCTGAATGTTTCACAAAATAGAACTTTTCATTTCCCTTATCCACTTCTGATTGCATGGTATGGTGGAAAGAGCTTTGCAGTTAGAGTCCTAAGAACTGGGTTCGAGTATTGACCCTACTCAATTCATTTTATCTCTCAAAATCTTACTTCTTCATCTGGAAAAGGAAAATGAAAGGACCTGTCTTGCCTTGTTGTGAGGTCCTAATGCCATAATATATTGTATGTATAAGTGATTTATAAACTAAAGCATTATGGAAATGTTAAAGCTGGTTATTACTGTTGCTGTTTCCTCTCAGTGTGACTCATTGATAAGAAAACTGATCTCAAAGCCAAGAAGAGGTGCAAGTCTTACCTTTACTTATGAACTGGGTGACTTGGGTAAATCACTTCCTCCCTTAGGGCTCTGGGCAACTCTAAAAAGTTGCAGAGAAGTTACTGACATACATTGGTAAAGGGAGGTTCCTAAGTATTAGGCACTTGAGGAGAAAAAGATACATATCCTCAATCTATCAATCAGTCAACAACTCTCATTATGTGCCAGATACTATATTTAGTACTAGAGATACAAAGAAAAAACAAAATCAGTCTTTGTCCTCAAGGAGTGCACATTCTAAATGAGGAAGCAATACATATAAATCAAGATTTGTAGGATACATCCAAGGTAGATTGAAGATAACCTTGCAGAGGAAGGTACAAGCAACTGGTGGGATTGGAACAAGTCTTCTGCACAAGGTGGCATTTGAACTGAGAGTTATAGAAAGCCAGAAATTCTATGAAGCAGAAGTAAGGAGATCAGGCATTCCATGCATGGGGGACAGCCACTGTAAAAGCACAGAGATGGTGGATTGAGCGTCATGTGACAGGAACAACAAGTGTATCAGTCTGGTTGGACTGTGGAATGTGTGGAGGACAATCATATGCAAGAGCCTGGAAAGGTAGGAAGAGACCAGGTAATGAAGAGTTTTAAATGAAAAACAAAAGAGTTTATACTAGATCTTAGAGGAAATAAGGAGGCATTGGAATTTATTGAGTAGGAAAAGTGATACTTCGGTAACACCACAAGTGATGGATTGGAATGGAGGGAGATAACAAGGGAGACTACGAAATTTACAATGCCATAGGTAGAGACAAGACATGTACATAGCTGATTGATACAAATTTGAATTTGTTTATACAGAGAATATAAAAATTTTATTAGATTAGATGAGCAAGAACTAATTTGTATGTGGTTTCTATGCTGATCTATTGTATATCCAAATTGTAGAATACTGAAATGGCTGGTATTCTACTATCCTTAATAAAGAATTCCATGAACACTGTAAATGCAACCAAGAAACTGAATCCTAACCTGGGTCCCGATAATGTTTTCAAAAAATCTACAAATGCCCAAAGACAAATGCTGCCTCCCTTTCTCCATTTTATAGTAGGAAAACCACAAAGCATTACCAGCTAACAGTGATACTATTAATTCAATATTTGTATAGTACTTCCAAGTGTAATGATATGATGTAAATACTCTTTATTTTCCATATTTATAAATTTAATATCCAAATCAGTAAAATAGCTACCAATTATAAGTATACTATTGAATAAAGAACAGAAAATGCTCAAAACAAAAATATGTTAAATAAATATGTCCTACAAACCAATAGTTGAGGCACTTCTTTCTTTTATATTTGTTGATTATAGTTTAATATTCCTTCAATGTTAATAAACAAGTTTATTATTCTTGTTATCTTCATTTAATGTCCTAAGGAACCAGGTGAGAATATTTTGCTAGTCTAATGATCATTGGCATAAAGTACACATGAGGGTCACATAGGACATGGTATCCTTTTCAAGGCATTTTGCCAAAAGAGCCTGGAGTTAATTAATTAATACTGGGAAATCCCCTGCCAATCCATGCTTTGCAAGAAAAAAATAATAAGTCTTTTGGGCTGCAGGCCAACACACCTCTTCTGTAAAAATTAAAAGCCCAATCAAACTTCTGATAATGAAGGTCCCTTTGTAAGCACTAGCTAGTGTAATGCCTATTTTAAATGATAAAGGACAAAAAAAAATAATGGCCAGTCTTGAAACTTTGTAATATACTTCACCACAGCCCCAAAATGAAAAGAATAAAATAAAATTGCCCTGTTATCTGTTGCACAATTTATTTCAATAGAATTTCATAGGTTATATCAGTTAGGGTGTCATGTTAACCACAGAAAGATGGCCAGCTGTGGGCATGCACTGTGTTCATCTAATGAGTCTAGACTGCGACAATATTTTGAACAACCTGACATGCTACTGAAATGAGCCCCTACTTTATAGAAGGGCAAGTAGCAGAGAACATGAATTTTTGGGTACCATTTGAGCTATTAAGGGTTTGTCTCAGCTACTGATTAGACCCTTGCAAAAGAACAATGAGAATTTTTCGATATTGCATGCAGCGTTTTCTAAATGATAATTCCTACCACCCTGGTTTTTGTGTCAACCTTCCACTAAAATCCCACTCCAGTGTTTCATGAGGACAAGGAGATGCCCCTGAGTTCTCAAAGACTATGTATGCCATGTAGCACAAGCTTTGACAGTGACAGAAGCATTTCCACAAAGCTGGAAAGACTACACATTTGAAGCTCACCCAAGAACCAGCTCAAATGAAGAGAGAACACTGGACACCAGGTGATGTTCTGTCCCACATTGAAGAGGTTATCTACAACCATGCAATCATAAATGGAAGTATGGAAGTAAGTATTCGTGAATACCTCCTGGTTGGCACCCTATTTGATTGGCTATTACATGAGAACAGTTTCCCTGGCTGCAGTTGCTATGCAACGGCATTCTACAGTTTATTGACTTTTCTTCTTCCATGTCCTTCCATCATTCCCTTGACTGCCAAACATTCAGAGAACTACCCCACTCCCCAAATATTACACGGATAGGTAATAATAATAAGACATTGTCACACTGACATCATCACACTGATGATGATCCTTTATGTTCCAACTAAAATCCCACCATCTGAAGGAAGTCTTCTCCAACTCCTCTTAATTCCAGTGCCTTCCCTCTAGTAAGTATTTCTTGTTTATCCTGTATATATTTATTTTATGTTGACTTCCTCATTAGATTGTAAGTTCCTTCAGGACAGGAGCTGGGTTTTTTGCTTTTTTATTTATAAACCCAGAGCTAAGCACAGTGCTTGGCACAGAGTAGGCATTTCATATGTATTTATTGATTGATTAATATGACAAATTGCTGTAATTACTTCATTTGATCTTCAAAAAACCCCTGTGAAGTAGGTAAGAAAAGTTAGGGAAACTAAGCTCAACCATCATTTTATGTTTTGTAGATGAGGGAACTGACAAGGAGGAGGAGAAATGATTTCCTCAAGGTTATAAACTAGGAAGAGGCATAGCTAGGGCTGGGTCCCAAACTATATGATTTTTAATTAAATCCCCTTTCTACTGAATCAGTTGCTTCTATCACTAATCAACATAGATCTGGGGGAGGGGAGGTACTGAAGATAATTTTTAAATTCTTCACAAACGCTGGTAAACAAATCAGAGATCCCCCATTTCTTCCAGGGGTTAGAGTCAGTTCATGGTGGGTAGGAAAAGGAGAGCTTGGAGACAAAAGAAGAGGAAGCTGACTGAAGTAGGAATAGTCAATGAGGCCACTATTTTAATTCAATTCAGTAAAAATTTATTATGAACCACTATATGGGACAATGTGCTAACTTCTCAAGATTCAAAAAGAGGCAAAACACAGTCCTTGCTCTCCAGGAGTTCACAATTGATTTGAAGAGACAACATGCACACAAATGTATACAAAGCAAGCTATATACGTGATAAATAGGAAATAATTAATAGAAAGAAGGCACTGGAAGTAAGATGGGTTGGGAAAGGCTTCCTGCAGGAAGTGAAATTTATTTGGGACTTAAAGGAAATCAGAGAGGTCAGTAGTCATACTGGAGGAGAGAGAGCATTCCAAAAATGAGGGAATAACCAGAGAGAATTTCTGGAGCTAAGACTTGGAGTGTCTTAGCAGTCAGGAGACCAATGTCGCAGGATTGAAGAGTATACGCTGGGCAGGAAGGTATAAGAAGACTGAAAAGGTAGGGGGGGCTAGGTTATGGAGGAATGTGAATGCCATAGAGAGCATATTATATTTGCTCCTCGAAGCAATAGGTTGGAGCATGGTTGGCTCAAGGGATCAAAAAAGAGGATCTTCAGGAATTCTGGGGGCTCAATATTGTTTCTTCCACTTGATAGATCTTCAAATATTTTTTTCAAAAGCTATAATATTCTCCCTCAGACTTTCTTCTCAGATTAAAAACACGGCTAGCTTTACTGATCCTGATATGGCATCATATTTAACCTTTTCATCTTCTTGGTCACCATCCTCTGGATGTCCCCTAATATGTTATTATTCTAACTAAAATATGGCAACCCAAATTAAACTATTTCACTAATCTCCATTTTCTCTATCAGTTGTTATAACAAAATTAGTGCTTAAACATAATAAACATTGAACAGTGACATCTTTTATGTGACATGATTGATATTAGGTACAGTATGGTGCAATGGAAAGAGAGCTGGACTAGGAGCAAGGAAGATTTTTGATGAAGTCTCACCTCTGACATGTTCTGGGTGAGCTTGGGCAAATGGATGAACTTCTCAAATTCAAGTAGAAATGAGGGCTATTGATAAGTACTTCTGAATCCCTGCAGGCTTCACATAGACTTAATTTTAAAATATAATATCATCTATGTTTTATTATATTTCATTTTGATAAATATTTCCCAATTACCTTTTAATCTGGTTTGGGTTCTACTCTGGGGTATTGCCAGCTGCTTTAGGCAATTCTAGAGCTATAGGTTACAGAGGAGATGATGATTTGAATTGGTAGAGGGAGTTTCTCCATGTGGGAGTTCCCTATATTAATGAAATCGTAGATCCAATACCTACACATAATAAATGATTGTTGACTGAATTCATGGAACATCTTAAAGTTAATGGAAATCTTTATAGCCCTGTGTTGTTGGTAGATGAGCAGTGTGAGCCTTATTCTCCCCATTTGAAGGATAGAGAAACAGAGATTCAGAGAAATTAAAGTGACATATCCATGTTCATACTGATATTAAGTGTCAGAATCTGGTTTCAAAGCTAGGTGGTCTTAATCCAAGTCCAAATCTCTTTTCAATACATTACACGGCTTCAACAAATGTTAGTAAATTTTTGTTGAGTAAATGTCTCATATGCCCTGATCAATATATTGAGTTTAATGAAGAGATAGATAACTTTATAGTCTAAGCCATATAGAGACATGATCTTGTATTAGAATGTTTGCAGTATAAATATGGTAACTAAGATCAGAAGTAAATATCTGAGTACTTTAAATACTGAAGAGTAAAGAGTAGTCTTGTTGAGACCATTAAGAACAGGGGACTAGGAGAATTTGGGAAAGCCCTGATTAAGGAAAGAAGGTTTATACTAGGTTGATGCTTTTAAAACAGTGTGCTGTGACAGCTTCTGGGAATGAATTGGAAAAGAGAAAATGAAGGGAAAGAAATAATTGCAAATATACGGTACCTTTCCTTGGTTCTTTCTCCCAAATTTCAACCACACACACACATACACACACACACACACACACACACACACATACACACACACATGATGGCTATCACTTGTTACAGATCTAAGATTGTATGAGATATCATTTATCTAACATAAATTCTGAAGATAGATTAATTATAAATTTAGATTTTTAAAACAATAGACAAAAAATATATTTTGAGAGAAAAAATACACCATTATTATAATTATAGAATTTGAGAGTTGAAAGTTTCTTCAGTGTCCATTTCCTTGAATCCATACACAAAAGGAATCCTCACTCTAACATACAGGACAAGTAGTCATCTAGTGTGCCTTGAAGATCTCGAAAGAGGGGAAACCTACCACAAATAGATATCAGCTAATTTTTTTTGACAAGTCTACATTTAACCCTTTAAAATTTCCATCCATTGTTTTAGAATCTGCCTTTTGGGGCCAGAAAAAGGAAGTCTAATCCCTTCTCTACATGGAAGCCCTTCATATACTTACCATGTTCCACCTAAATCTTCTCTCCTCCAGAGTAAACATGCCCTGTTTCCTCAACCCATCTATATCATGGACTCGAGGCCCTCCATAATCCTGATTGTCCTCCTTTGGTCACTCTACAGCTCATTAATGTTCTTCTTGAGTCATGGTGCCAACATCTAAACACAGTACTTCAGATGGGGTTTGACAAAAGCAAAGTACAGTGGAACTATTGCCTCCCTATTCTTGGAAGCTGTATCCCTAAATGCAGCCCCAAATCACATTGGTTACCTCATCGCCCTGCTGACTCATATTGAGCTTACAGACCTAAAATCTCTGGATATTTTTCTGAACAACTACTGTCTAACAATGCCTTTATCCCCTTATATTTGTAAAGATGGTTTTTTGAAACCATGTGCAAGACTACATTAATCTCTAAGAGTTTCATCTTATTCTATTAAGTCCAGAGTTCTAGCTTGTCAAAATCCTTTGGCATCCTGCTTCTGTCATTCAATGTGTTAGCCCTCCATATCTTGTGTCATTTGAAAATTGGATGAGTATGCTATCTATATCTCTAAGTCATGTTAAACAGTACAAGGATAAACACAGATCCCTAAGGAACTCCACTGGAGGCCTGCCACCACATTGCCACCGAATCATTGACAATTACTCTTTGAATCTGACTATTCAACCAGCTCTGAATCCATCTGATTGGATTATTTTCTGATCTATAACACTTCCATCTTCTCCACAAAAATAGCATGAGATACTTTGTCAAAAGTTTTGCTAAAATCTAGTTAAACTGTATCCTTTGCATACCATTAATTCACTAGTTTAGCAATCCTCTTAAAAAGCAAATGAGGTTGTCCTCTCATGATTTGTTCTTGGAAAAACCATGCCAGCTGTTCTAACCACTGCTTTCCCATCTAGACATTCACCAACCATAGAGCTCTTTACTGATTCATTCTAGAATTTTCCAAGGTACACATCAAGCCTGCTATTCTACAGTTTGCAGCCTCTGTTCTCTACGCTCTCCTTTTAAAAAACTGAGATAATATTTGCTTTTCTCTAATCTTGTGGTCCAATTTTCCATGATCTCTCAAAAATGATATCACTGACAATAAGTCAGCAATCATATCTGTCAGTTCTTTCAGGATATGAGGATATAGTTCATTTGGGCCAGGTGAAGTGATGGGCAGCTAGGTATTCTCTTACTATCTCCTTACTTATGTTGGGTATCAGATGTCTTAGTCATTTTTATTCTATCACTTCCAGTGTAAAGGACATTCTCCTTTGCAAAGAAAATGGAAACAAAATAGTCATTGAGAAGCTCTGCCTTTTCTCTCTTGTCAGTTTTCATTATTCCATCCAACCCAAGAAAGGTCCTATATCATCTTTAATACTCTTTTTCTTTCCCCAAATAAAATATCACCTTTTGTTACCCTTAGTTTTCCTTATCTGTCTCAGTTCATTCTGAGATTTGGCATTCCTAATATGAACTCGAAAGTATTATGTCATACTCATATTCTTGTTTTGCTTCAATATTTGGCTGTTTCTGTTTTATATCTGAGTCCCTTGGTGAGATCCCTGTGAATACACATCAGACAAATTCTATCTTGCTTTCTCATGGAATTAGATCCCTTTGTGTTTTCCCAACTTCATTTTTATTTCCCATCCTTCTTGGGTCGATGTCCCTAGAAAGCATTTTACTCTCTGGGATCCTTTTTATCTTTTCCTTTGAAATCTGCTTTTCTAAAATCAAAGGTGCATGTTGGGCTATGCTCAGATTTCATCTCCCTCTCTTACAAACTCTAGGATGGAGTGATCACTTCCTTCTGTAGTATGCATTGTTTCCCTCACACACAAACAATTCCTTCACGTTAGCATCGAATTCAGAGTAGAAATTCCCCCATTAGTTTCCCCATTTTTTAAAGAAGAAAATTATCAGAAATTTAAATACAAAATGTATTGAAGTTTTCACTATAAATGTACTAATGTATAGCACAGGCCAAGTACTAAATAATTTTTCTAAGGAATAATAAAATACTATTTATGATTTAGGACAGCTAACATCCTCCCCAACAAAAATATTTGTAGTGTTTCATTTTTAAAACATGGTCTTTTTCCCCCTTTCTAAATACAGTAATGACATAATTTACTGCATGGAGCAAATTCAAATTCACATTCTTTGTCCAAATTTTTCTTAGCTGCCACACAAAGAATGACAAAGGTAGATTGTACCACACACAAATAGAATGTTTCTCAGAGTCTCTGTATCCTTAGAATTTTCGACAGTATAGTAGAGATGCTAATTCTGTCAGTAGATTCTGGTAGAGAGTGATGAACTTAGAGACTTGAGTTTGGATCCTAGGGCTGATACTTACTAGTTGTGTGCCTGTGACCAAATCATTTATTTTCTCTCAGTCTTAGTTTCCTATATGGGAAATGGGAACAACAATACCTATAATAGTTTTCTAACAAAGTTCTTTTGAGGACCCAATGAGGCATTCTATGTAAAATGCTATATAAATGCCAGTTATTATTACTATCATCTTATGAGGTTTCAAGAAGTTTATCAGTAGCTTACCCTCGGGAGCTATTTCAAAGTATAGAAGCCATATAAAGAAAAATAGGTATTTAAAACTCTAGAAAAGGTAGATACTTTTTATTTTTCTAAAAATTCCCAGAGATAAGTATCTCAGTTCAAGGAGGCAGCACTGAGAATGGATTCTTGATAGAAGGCAGGCAGGCAGCTCAGCAAGAACTCCTATATTTAAACACTTAGTCAGACCCATTTCTTACCTATGAGACCCTGGGCTAAGTGAAAAGGTTGTAGTTTCCTTTGAAAAGAGACAAGAGAAGAGGACTTAAAAGAAAAGGAAAGGAAGATCTCGAAACAGCAGGACTCCAGAAATATGCAGGAGACATGAAGAGATAATTAATGTCAAAGTAAAGTTAGAAAAACAAAACGGGGAGAGGGAAATAAGGGAAACAAAGGAAGAAAGAAAAGGAAAAAATTTAAGTGGGGATGCTTAGCATACTTTCTATAAGATTTCCCTATCATCTGATTTTTTTAAAATTTAATTTTCAAACTTGAAATTCCTTTCACTTTTCCTGACTAATACTTTATATGTAAACCTCTTAGTACCAGGAAAGCTTTCCTTTCTTACCATGGAAACTTAACTGAAACATAGCAACACCTCAGGTGGAAAAATTTGAAACTTTACTAATAAATGTTTAGGTAAAAAAATATTACTTACACACACATGTATATTATGTAGATTATGTTACCAAAACAATCACACCATTACAAACTCTCCCTTCAAAAGTGCATATGAGAAGAATTAACTTTTATTCAAAATGACTGCTTTAGAAGAAGGTCACTTTTATATGCCCCATGTTGGAAAGACAATTATTAGAGTCTGGTAACAGAGATGAAAAATCATTACAGAATATAAATCCATTTCCCTCCAGAAACATAAAACAATAAAAATGGAATTCCAAGCCACTTCAGAGAGAAACCTAGACTACATTAAAAAGTCAGCTTGCTCTGTTTCCAGTTCTTTCTTACCCTCAAAAAAGGGTGCTATGAAATATTTTGTGGTATAGTGAATAAGAGCTTTGATTTGGACTCAATAAGAATCAATAAGACCTACTACCTATGTGACTCTGGGCAAGGCACTTAACCTCATTGAGCCTCAGCTTCCTTATCTACAAAATGGAGATATAATATTCACAAGGTTGTTATGAGGCAATATTTTATGGGGCTTTGCAAACCGAAAAATACAAAACGGAAGTTAGCTATTATTACAGTTATTATTCTTTCTGGCTTTAATTTCCTCAGGGCACATATCTGTCCAGTGGAATCTTTGGGCAAAAGGGTAAGAACATGTTACTCACTTTCTTTGCATAATCTGAAGTAGATGAGCATTGATAGAGGAATGACTAAACAAACTGTGGTACATTCATGAAATGGAATATTCCTTTTCTATGAGAAATAATGAACATGATCAATATAGAGAAGCCAGAATAGACATATATGAACTGATGCACAGTGAACTAGGAAGAGCCAGGAAATCTATACATAATTATCATAACAATGTAAATAGAAAGAATAGTATCAACAAAATAATAGAAAGTAAATGCTGTGAAATTATGACGATCAAAGACCAATGAGAGCGACCCCACTGCCTCTCAGTATTATCAGTTTAGGTGACAGAATTGTGTTCCTTCTCCTCTATCTAAATTAAGGATAGAAACTGAACCTATGATCTATCTCCAACAGATAGAAAAAACTCCTTTGGCCAATATAAAATAGCACAATTTTTCAAATACTCAAATTTCAAATTTAATTTTTCACAAGTTTCCTTCAGCACTTCTTAAACTGTGGTGGTGACCCCATATGGGGTCACAAAAATTTGGTAACAGTAAAAGGTTTCTGAACATGCAACAAACAAAAATTAATTAAAAATCAAATGTGTAATGAATCCAAGGTGTTTCTGGCCACACTTGTTCATGTTGTATCGTTCAACTTCATTACAGCCTTGATTTTGAACACAATGCATGCACACTTTGCACCACATGTGCCGTCATGCTACTCATCATCAACAAAAGCTGCCAAGATGTGAAAAGGTGTCACAAGTGGAAAAAGTTTAAGAAGCCCTGGCCTGGAGTGCCAAGAGGTTAAATGATTTATTCAGAACCACATACTCAGTATGTGTTAGAGCTGATCCCAAATCTTTTTGACTTCCAGGTTATTATACTATACTGACTCTCCATGACATAAGAAAGGAAAGAAAAGAAAGAAACAAGCATTTATTAAGCACCACTGTGCTAAGTGACTCAAAAATATTAGCTCATTTGATCCTCATAACAATCCTAAGAGGTAGGTGGTATTATTATTCCAATTTTAGATTTGAGGAAACAGAGGTTAAGTGACTTGTCCAAGGTCACACAGTTATTAAGTACCTGAGGCCAGATTTGAACTTGGATCTTGCTGATTCCAGGCCCAATGCTTTATCTACCATACTACCTACCTACTTCTTAATTAACAAAGTTTAAGGTATGGTCTTTAAAATATTGGGCTCACTGGCTAAAGTGAAATTTTAATTTCTCCTAACTTTATTCTTTCATGTGATTACTATGGTTTTATATTCTGATACTCTGATGGATCTAGTATCTCATTAATGTGGCTACTCTTTACTCTGCCAGTGCAGATCCCAACCTATCCATCCATTGATCTCATCCTGTGCAGGGTAGTCTTTGCCTTCCGGGCTTCTGTGTGTGTAACTGGGGAACACTTGAGCTGTCCATCTGTTATCTCTTACTTTCACTCCATGCTCAATCTACCTCCTCTCCTCGTCATATGTGTCCTTGATATATTTTATTATGGTTTGTTACATCAAGAAAATAAAACTATCTCATTTAAATTATCCCTTACCCAGTTTCTTCTAATAAGTCTTCTTGGCTCAAGCTATGATCATCTGTATGCACATCTAATTTTCCAGAAATTCCTTAAAAGATTCTCTGTCTTTCAGTGAGAAACCTGTGTGACAGTGCCATCCTGGAATTTCAGGTCTGTCTTCATATATTTTTTTGAAGATACAGATCAAAACTATCTGGAGACTTGGTCCTATGTCACCACCTCCTTGTTCCTTACCTCCCCAATCCATAGAACACTCTACTAGGAAAACAGATTATTCTGTTTCAAGTTTTTGATAAAACATGTCTTTGGGAATTATAACATGGTTAATGTCTTATAGAACTTCTCTTTGGGGATATCTATGTCTATTTGCTAAAAGAAATCCATTCTTAAAACTTACGAGGCTATCTGTGAAGAAAAATTAACTCCCAAACCATTTATTGCTATAAATGATTTTTTTCCCCACTCATTTGTTGCAGTTCCAAGCTTTGGATCAAGCTAGTATGTCTGTTCTATAGCCCTCATTTCCTTTAGCAATTGTCAGTAGCCCAAACCAACTTCCACCTCCTCCAAACACCCTTCTATCCCTACATCACAACCCACAGAGTCATTAAAAAATGTAACAAAAGACACACTGCCAGATATTTCTGAATTGCCTCCACTTTTATTATATCATTATCTTCTTTCTTTAAAAATAGTATAACTCATATACCATCCTATAAAGGGAGTATAAGGCAGAAAAAGGGTAAAGTTAGCAGCCATGTTATGCAAGGGATTTCAGAACCATGTTGTACCTAAGTGGAGGTGTTTAGCAAAGAGAAGAGATGAGTTTTAACTCTTTAAAGGGCTATCATATGAGAAAAAGATTAACTGTTGCTTAGTGCTGAAGACAGAACTAGAAACACGTAAAGTATGGAAAGATTAATGTTACCTTGTACAAGAACATAAAAACAAGGCAAAAACAAAACTTTCTAACCATTAGAGACATCGTTTCAAAATGGCTAACTTCAGATACCAGTGACATCCTTATCCCTTAAGGTCTTTGAGTAAAGAGTAGATGACTACCTGTAAGTCATGTAATAGAGTTTAAACTACATGTAAGGGACAAGGTCCCTTACATTTCCAAGAGTCAATGGTTAGACAAAAAGCCTTTTCCCTTTACAATGAGAATTTCTTAATCTTTTTATTTATTTATTTTACATTCTTTTTCCACGTGAGTTTCAAATTTTCTCCCTTCTTCTAGCTCCTTCTCCATCCATTGAGAAGGAAAGCAATATGATGCTCCTTATACATGTAAAACCATGCCCAACACATTTCTGTATTAGCTATATTGCAAAAAGCAAGGAAAATAAATTGAAAACAGTATGTTTCAATGAGAAATTATTTTTTACAATTATGATTTCAAATTAAATGCTTCTTTATTTAGAAAGATTCAGGGTGGCAATAAAAAAGGAGTGGCTCCTAAAAAAGGAGTTAAATTTATTTTCAAATTCTACCAATTAAATGTACATGTGGAGTGCTTTGCACATAGGAGTTGATTAACAACAGTTCATTGAACTGAATTGAGTATTCTTCAGGAGGACAGCAAAACACAATTTTGTTGAGATTTTTTTTGACAGAGAAAATACATGAGCTATTCTAAAATTCTGAGTAATGGAGAGCTTCTTTTTATGTTCTACTCTGTCATCATCATCAATCGTGTATAAAACAGTTGCTTACGTTTTGCTTTTCAAATGAGATTTAAAAAACAAACTACTCTATATATGAAAATAAACTGAGGCATCATAATGACTTTACTGAAACCTACTGGGACATTTTGTGTCTTATTTTATTCATTTTAATTCCACAGGTGTATCTTAAGCACCTACTATGTGCCAGGCATTGTGCTATGTATTAGGGACACAGAGGCAAAACAAAAGCCTCCCTGCCTTCAAAGAACTTTCCTCCTAGACATTAATTCAACGGTTCCATTGAATCATGGAGGCTGAGTAACGACATCATCTTTAGCAATTGCCCTAGTCAAGTCTCTCAAAATTCAGCAAAAACTGGTTTTTTAAAGATTGTTTATTGAATATCTTTTGCTATTACATGTTGAAAAGTCAACAACATGACGTTTTCCATAAGAACAACTGGAAGACAAAACCAAAAACACAGTAACAGGGGCCATCACCAGGGCACAGGTCAGAAAATCTGCAGTGATTGATTGGTATAGTTTGTTTTTTCCAGTTTGGCAATGATTTTGGCTTCACTTTCTATTCTTTGATCCATTTGTTATTATTATGCTTTCCTCCTCAAGGAAACTGTACATACTCTGTTTTCCCAACTCAAACAGGGCAAAGGAGAATTGAGGCAAATTTGAAGGAAATTTAGGTAGAAATTCTGACAATCTTGAATTTCCAAGATAGACTATGTAGCACCACTGCCAGGCTTACTCTCCCATTCACCAAATATTGGTTAAACCACCTACTCCACAAGAGTAGAAGGAAGCCTTTGATGAGCATAAGGCTAAAACCAGAACTAGGTTTTAATTCAATAATTATAATAATTTTTATAACATACAATAAAGTAACAATAATTAGCAATATACATAATTTTAAAATAATTGTTTTTAAGGAAGCAGTCAAAAACTATTACAGTAGCCAACAATCCATCAATTTGGGTTAAGAAACCTAGAAATTCACTTAATTTCTAATAGAGAAAACATTATAAGGAAGATGTCAACAGGTTTTTTAGAAATTATTTTTACCTAAGTTGTAACATTTTTGTGTGTCCCAAATCACCTAAATATTTGCAATAAGTTGGGGGAAAATAAAAATGGATTTAGAACTCAAAAACTAATACTTGATCAAAAAGTGACCTTGAGGAAACCTCTTGTGGACAATGACCATGTTATACTTATGTTCAGCGAGTTATAATGTGATAGCTTTCCTCCTTATTCTTTTTTTTAATAGGTGTTGATATCAACAACTTTTAAAATGTTTCCCCAGAGCACCTAGTGTAGGTAGATATTAAAAAGGAAAAAAAGTTGTCATTACACTTGAAGCATTTCACTGAGTATCATGTTCATAAGACCATAAACTTACAGTTGAAAGGACCTTTGAGGTCATCTAGGTCAGGTATTTAACTTCTTCCAGTTTTTGCATTTTGGCAGTCTTCCTTGGCATTGCATGACCTGAGGACATGCACAGTGCAAAGTGTGCATGTTTTGTGTTCAGAAACAAGGTTGTAGTGAAGTTGCTTGATGTAACTTGGGCAAGCACCGCCAGAAACACTTCAGATTCATTATGTGTTGGATTTTTAATTACTTTTTGGTTGTACATTCAGAAATCTTTTACTGTTGCCAAAGTTTTTGCAACTCCATATGGGGTCGCAACCCACAGTTTAAGAAGTGCTAAATTTCTAGGCTATCCACCCATACCCTCTTCTAACCCATTTTGTGGAGAAGGAACTGAGATCTAGAGGGGTCTACCCAAAAACTGAAGCTGGACATTGCCCATGACTCAGACTTTCTTGAAGCAGGGATCAGAAAAAGGCTTCTATCAAAACAATTCCAGGCAGGGTGTGGGGTACCAGGTTGGCTATATAGAGTTAGTGGTTGTTTACCAATGACACAAGGGGATAATCAAAGGCTCTAGAGGCAGGATTCAAGATCCAGCTTAGATGCATGAGTATGATGTGTTCTTTAGTACAGAGAATCATCAAAGAAAGAGACAGCAAAAGTTTAAATATTACCAGAGGATGATACAAGTTTAACACAGTTGGAGGCAAGATTCTACAGTTGATATCTTTGCTTCTCCATTATGACTTGAGCTCACCCATTTCTCCTCCCCTTTAGGTCAAATAATAGATCATCAACTTCTAAAGATGGCCACAAACCCAGTCTCAGAATTTCACAGAATCAAGGAATCTCAGACTTCATAGAAACCTCAGAGATTACTTAGGAATTCATTCTACAAAATCTTTTACAATTGCGTAATCATGTATCCTCTGTTTGAAGGTTTCTGGTGATGAGGAATCTACTATTCTCATAAACTTTCTTATTCTCTGACTTTTAGGTACTCTATCCTTATATCGTTACATACAGCTTAAATTGGACCTCAACAACTTCCAATGTAACCCTTCTTTTGCCCATACCTGGTCTCTGTCAAGCAGATAAAATCTCATAATCCTTCTTCCACATAACAGATCTTCAAAGACTTTAAGACAACTGACATGTCTTGAGAGTCTTCTTTCCTCTGAGCTAAAACCCATCAGTTCCTTTAACTAATGCTTTTATGTGTGCTCTCACCATCCTAAGGTATCAGTATACTTCTTAAAATACTAAACTGACCAATCTCTCTCCTGTCCCTTTCCATGACTGAAAAGAAAAATGTAGAGAAAATGAAAATGATCAAGAATTGAGGGTTAGTGAGGGTTGCTGATGGGTGACACCCAATTTATGGTTGGTAGCATTCAGAATCTGAGTGCTTAAATGTGAACTAACAATTCTTGAACCATGCATCTTTCTTTGTATTTACTGATTTAAGTGGCATCTGATTAAGATCCTCCATAGCTACATAAATATTTTTAAATATCTTCATTATAGTTTTATCACTTCCCCATGATTGCTATATTACAATGTCTTTTTCTGTTTATACTGACATATTTAAATGTTGAACCTCCCTGTAGAAGGTAAGGTCTTCAAGGACAATACCTGATTTTTGTTTTGTCTTTATAACACTAGTGCATGGCAGATAATTTTATACCTGTATGTATCTATATAACATACATGTGCAATATGTAAAAACACATAATAGACATGATATAAACAATATGTGTATATGTGCATATATGTTATGTGTGTGTATATATATAAAGTATATATACATATATACAAGGATGTATAAATGTGTGTTCATATTTATACAGATATTCAGACAGACAGACAGATGATAGATAGATAGATAGATAGATAGATAGATAGATAGATAGATAGATAGATTTGCCCTAGATGTCAGCCCAAACTCCACTCTCTCTTGCACAGTTAAGACCAGGACCTTCTTGGTGTCTACTGCTCTTATCTGTCAACTTTCTCCTCCTTTGTCACCTCCTTTCTAGCTCTATTTTAGTTTCTTGGATGTTACTCAGTTCTGTATATCTTTTGACACTTTTAATTGCTCTTCTCTTCTCATGCCTATTAAGTTTTCTCACCCTTTGCTATTGGCATCCTGAATGTTCAAAATTATTTGCCAAATAATGTTTTACCACTGCTGTTTCCTGTAACTTAAGAAACTTTGTCTTTAACCCTGTGTGGTATTCCATCACCCTAATTACTATCAGCTATAACATGTTGAATCAAATGGAGTTGTGGTATTTTACAATTTTAATCAATTCTAACCATGTCTTATGGCCACTCACTCAAAGTAAAGTTATTACATCTTGATTATTCACCAACTCAGATTTACCCCCCATACTACCTCTGTGAACTTTCAGATTTCCTACATGCTTACATTTCTTCTCAAACTAAACAAGAAGTCACAAAGCTCTATAAATCAAACTACCATTGTGAAACAATTTCCAACATCATTTCCTGATCTGTTTTTCATTTCCTTAGTCAAAATTCTTCAGTGACTCTCTTTTTTCCCAGTGTGATAAAATAAAAGTCCTTAGTCTTGTTTTAAAGGCCATCCACAATCTGGTTTACTTAACAGTCTTCAATCTTTCTCTATCATCTGGAATCAGAAGACTTCCATTTACTCAGGTCTCTGATCTGCCATTTTGATTCAAATTAATCCCATTCAACAAGTAGTTACTATGTGTAAGGCTTTGAGGATATGGTGGCAAAAATGAAAGTCTCAGCTTTCTAGGGGCTTTTCTTCTATTGGGGTGGGACCCAATAATTATGTAAAATAAACAAATACAAAAATGATGGTGAAGTGTGGGAGGGCACTGGCCCTAGCGGTCCACTCCTCAGAACATATTTAATAAACCCTGCCTGATCCTACACATATGGAAGCTTTGTCAGCCTTTGTCCTGGAATGCATAATGAAGAGACCCTTCCCCCTGCTTCCAAGCAAAGAGGTATTCTCTGTTTCCTATATGTGTGGTCTTTTAACTTGATGCTGAGCTGGAACTGAGTATATGTACAAAAATTTAATCGTCATCTTTTCCTTTCTTTCCTGATGGCTCATGAAGAGGAATGACTTTTGAACAAGTCTGCCTCAAATTCGATTCACATTCAAGTCAAGACACCACCCTCATGATGTCATGGGCCCACTTTAGGAAGATAGGCTGATGAATCAACTAGCCCACTGACCAACGAGGAGAAAGAACTGCCATAATCCCCTGGGTGAGGAGAGAGGCAGCCTTGGGTTGCTTTTTCTCTGCATATGGTAGCTATGTGTTTATGAATGCACAGAACCTCTCTGTTCCTGGTGTTTCTCACTTCCTTTTTCTAGGTGAATATATATGTTGACACCTGGCAACCAGTGAGATCGATCAAGGGGAATACCAAGGTGACCAATGAAACCAGGAAATCTATCAAAGCCATCCAAGGTGCTCCTGAGAATTGGAGACCTGGAACTTATGTCAACAAGAGCCATATCTAGGAAGCAATAACCAGCTCTAAGGTTCGTAAGGCATTCTCCATTTTCTAACCTTTCATCACTACCCAATCCAGGAGATGCAACAGATTCTGAAGTGACCCACAAACTTGTCAGTCAGTCAACAAGCATTTATTAGGCACTTATTATGCTCCAGTCACTGGGAATACAAAGAAAGTCAATAAATTGTCTCTGCTTTCAAGGAGTTCACAACATAGCAAAGCAGCTACAAACAAGATGAACAGGATATTCCAAAGTCTCTGGATTCCAGAGTGTCTAAGAGATGTGGGGGGGCAAAGCGTAAGGTGTAAAAAACTGGGAAGTTAGGAAGGGATCAGATTATGGAGGTCCTGAAAAGCCAAAAAGAGAATTTTACCTTTGATACTGTAGATAATAGGGAGCCACTGGAGTTGATCTAATGGGTAGAGGGGATGGTAGTGCCATAGTCAGATTTGTACTTTATCATTTTCACATCTCAGTAGAGGATGGCCTGCAATAGGGAGAAACTTGAGTCAAGGAAACCAACCAGAAGAATTTCCAATAGTCCAGAGATGAGGTGATGAGGGTTTGCACCAGGGTGGTTTTAATATTAGAGGAATGAAGGGGTGTGTGTGTGTGTGTGTGTGTGTGTGTGTGTGTGTGTTTGTGTGTGTGTGTGTGTGTGTGTGTGTGCATGCAATAGAGCTGTAGCAAGGCAGAATTGATAAGACCTGGCAATTGTTTGGATATAGGGAGCTAAGAAAGAGTGAAAAGTGTAAGATGACACCTAGGATGAGAGCCTGGCTATTTGTAATAGAAAAATAAGGAAGAAGGGAGAGTTTGGGGAGTGGGGGATATGATGAGTTCAGTTATGGACAAGTTGAGTGGTTTTATGGGACACTCAGTTTGAGATATTCAATAGGTAGTTAGAGACATGAGACTGAAGGTCAGGAGAAAGTTAGGATGGGGCAAATAAACTTGAGAATAATTTTCATAGAGATAACAATTAAATTCATGGGAACTGATGAGATCAGTAAAGTAGTGCGAAGGAGAGAAGACTCAGGACAGAACTTGAGGAGATACTCAAGGTTAGAGGTCATGACCTTGATAAAGACCCTGCAAAGGAAGCTAACGAGGAGCAGGCAGACAGATAGGAGGCCATCAGATATGAAAATTAAGAGATCATTATTAACCTTGGAAAGAGCCATTCAGTTGTGTGATGAAGGCAGAAGCCAGAATGAAAAGTGTTCAGAAGAGAGTGAGAGAAAAGGAATATCAAGTATAGGTTTGTCACTAACAGGAGTTATTGTTTTCTCGTGTTCATAGTGATTCAGATTTACAACATAACTTATTGTGATTGTTGGGGCTCCTGTGTCTCTTATGTCTGTTTTGCATGTTGTGTCCCGTTCCCTTATGGAAATCAATCATGAACTATTTTGTGGTGTTTGGGAGAAGGACAAGCAGGCCAGGGGTGAGATCTATATAATAAGATCACTACAACTGTTTACAAGGTATGAGTTTATGACTGAAATTAGCATCAGGATTAAAGTAAATTCAAGAGAATGACGATCTCTGAAGGAGAGACTAAAAAACAGAAATGCTTCCCTGGAAAGGAAACACAATTACCGTGCCCCTGAGTATATATTTACGTATACCTATGTATAAATAAATGTAGACAAAAGTAGATGAGCTTACTTACTCTGGCCCCTCATGACTAGAATTTTAACTATTGGCCAGGCAAAGAGGGGTAGTGTTGGCTTTTTGTATTAGGATCAAATATTTTGTATTAGTATTAAGGATATCTATGAGGTGGTATGGATACCTTGAATTACCTAAGAAAAGATGGCAGCAGAGAACAGTACAACACCATGAAACAGTAATGTACAGCAGACAAAACAACGAAATTAGAGAACTGCGTATCAGTGAAGACCCAAGGATGATCTTGTCTTTTCATGCCAGAAACATATATACATATATGTACATATACATATATGCATATATGTCAGAAAATTCTTATTGGGGGATTTTTTGGACTTTGAGTCATTGTAAGGAACTTGTTGCAGAATACGTGTTTGTTGCTTCCTCCTCCCTTAGATATTACATTAGGTAGATAAATCTGCCTTAGATATCTTGTGCCCAGTGTATCTATGAATAGGTAATAGATTTTAACCTTCTAGGTTCTTGAGTGTGTGTGGTGTTTTTTTGGGGGGAGGGAGGGGAGTTATGTGTGTGGTAGGGGAAGGTTTCCCAGGTTTCCAGATGGAGATTTAAACTCAATTTAAGTGTGGTAATAATAGTAACAATACTAAGAATGGGCATTTCTGTAGAATTTTAAGGTTTAAAAATTATTTTGCATATAAAATCTCCACTCACTACCCCCTCCTCCATACACACAGACACACTGTCTCCAGCAAGACCTAGGCCATTTATACCATCTGTGTATTACAAATCCCCTTGACATAGGGCTATATTAAATATTTGATTTATTTAGTCAAACCACTGGATTGTACGATCACTGCATGAAAATCAGAGTCATAGAATTTCCAAGTTGAAGGGATTTGGGTTGCTAAATAGTCTAAACAATACAGGAAAAGTCAACAAGCAGGGCTCCATTCCTGATTCCCTGGACTTTTCCCCACATGCCATAACAGCCTTCTCACCCTGGAAGTTCACTTTTCCCCTGACCTTTTTACACTGCAAATACATTCCACCCCTATGGCTCCTTTCTGTGATGAGTTGGCTCTACTATAGAGCTGAGGATGCAAAGAAACCCACAGGACAGTCCCTGATCTGAAGGAGCTCAGGGCTTAAGGGGGGAAGGGGAAGACAATATAAAAACAACTATATTCTAACAAATCAATAGAGAGGAGGCACTAGCATTTGGGGAGGAAGGTAGTCAGTAAAGGCTTCTTGGAGAAAGTGGGGTTTTAGCTGGGGCTTGTATTGTGTAGCAACAGAACTGTACTTAGGAGGTTTTGCACCTGGGGTAAGAGATGTTGGAGTGAAGGGACACGTCACCAGAAGTATGGCTACTTTGGAAGAAATATGCCCTAAGATACTTCAAAGTTACCATGTCACTCAAGGACTCTAGGAAAGCAAGAGGTGGGTTGATCAGGAACTAGGAGTCCAGCTACTGGTTGGAGGAAGCATCCCGTCGGAAAATGAAATTATCCCTTTGGGAGAAAGTTCCCAATACTACCCTAGTTACAATTTTGCTTGCCAGAGTGTTTTTGCACACAGTAGGCACTTAATAAGTATTTTTGATACCGAATTAAATTCTATATGCCAGTGAGACCCTGAAGAAAAGTGGAATCACTTTATAAATGTCCTAGTGTTTAAAGTGGCAAAATCAAGACAAGGATACAGATCCGACTTCTCGCTCCAGCCTCAGGAATTCTTTAGAGAAGATGTTAAACAATGTATTTTTTCACCCAGGGCAAATTCCAAGAACCCTCAGAATCCTCTGCCAATTTACAGAACCAGACCACAGGGAAACAGTCTTTCTGTAATCGTATTTGGAAAATCTCTTAAGCTTTGCAATGTACTTGCCAGCAGTACAATGTGCTAAATTTTGCTATAATCAGACTTATAAATGAGGTAACACATTTATTTTATGAAGCCTAAAATTCACACTTACAGAAGTGTAAGACTTTTGTGGCTGGTAGCCCCTCAAGTCCATTGCTACAACCTGCCAAACCTAATCAAACTCTCTTTGATCTCTACCATCTTGGTTCTGCTACTAGTCCCATTTCTTAAATATGGCTATGATTAAAAGGGTGTTTCTTCATAATTCCTTCTTGAGAGTATTGCAGAAAGAGTCCTAATGGGCTTATTTCCCAGTTTATCTTATATATAGCTTTTCGTATATATTTGTTTACTTGTTATCTTCCCCCCCTTTGGGAGCAGCTAGGTGGTGCAGTGGATAGAGCACCAGTGCAGGAGTCAGGAGGACCTGAGTTCAAATCTCACCTCAGACACTTGACACTCACTAGCTATGTGACCTTCGGCAAGTCACTTAACCCCAATTGTCTCATCCTGGGTCATCTCCAGTCATCCTGATGAATATCTGGTCACTGGATTCAGATGGCTCTGGAAGAGAAGTGGGACTGGTGGCCTGCACAGCCCTTCCTCATTCAAAACAAAGTCAAGTGCAAGTCACGTCATCATTTCTCTGATGACATGATCTTCTTCGGCAATGAAGACAAACACACACATCTCCCCACTTTGAGGGCAGAGTGTTTTTGTCTATTTTGGTATTCCTAGTGCTCTACACAGCGTGTGACAAATAGTGGGCACTTAACACAAGTTTGTGAACCCATTGATTATTGAGTACTGGAGGCACTAGGTAGATAGAAAAATAAAGATTTATATACAGAGAAACATATATCTGTATCTATATATCTATGCATATAATCAACGAAAGACTTATGAAGAACTATACTCGAGTCCTAGTTAATGTTTCCTTGAAGCAGAGCTGTATAATTCTTGTTTCCACATTTTTGAAAACAAATAAGTTTGTGCTAAAGGAAGTCAGAGAGTAAAAGAGTTGATCTTCAGTGCCTGGCCTCCTCTTTCTGGCTCTTTGATATCAGCAAGCACCCTGTATCCTGATATCTCTTCTCCTTCCTTCTCCCTTCTCAAAAATGATTCCCATAAAAGGTTTTCCTATCAGTCACTTACATTGCGGGATGAAAAAATGATCATCCACTTGTCAGCTCTTCAGCATGATATACTACTTCATTGTCAATGAAGTCAAAAGAAAGGAAAAATATTTTGGAGATTTAGAGATGAAGCAATATTCAGAATAAAACTGTATAAAAGACTTGGATAGGAAAAAATGATTTCCAGCAAGGTGAATGCCTTTGGCATACTTCAAACCCAGGCTGCCAAGATGATATGAAAAGAGAAACTTGGTTCCACCAGTTATCAGCTATGTGACTTTGGTCAATTCACTCAACCTCTGGTTCTCATTTGCCTCCTTTGTATAAAGGGGATAATACAATTCATACGTCCTTCCTCATGGGGTTGTTGTGGAGGAAGGATTTGGTAAACTATAAATTGCTGTATCAACGTGAACTATACATTTCCTTAATTCTTGTTTTTCCAGAGGAAAGCACATATATAATCATCTTTTCATTTGTGTCAAAGGGAAAAAGAGAGTCCTACACATAACAATGTCTCTTTATAAACCAGTTTTAGAATTTCATCTTGTCATTTAGTCAGGTGAATACCCAGAGCTCTGCATCCTCTCCCAGCCGATAATAAAAGTAGTAGGACTATTTACTCCAAACTCGCTGTGCTAATGTTTATTCTCCTGGGAACATTTCCTGGTGTTCTTGATATGAGATACTTTCCCTGTCAGTGATTTCTAACTACAAAGGTAAGTGAGACATAGTTAAGGGTGTGTTTGGTAAATATTTAATAACTCTCTATCTGGAAAAAGATGTATAAATGACACATTTTAAAGTTTAATCTACATGAATATTTTTACCATCACTATCACATCAACAAAGTATTGTCAAGTCCTGTTTATCAGATTTACTCTATTTCTGAGATATAAATGATCACACTGAAAATTTAACAACCAGCTCTTACTAACTGGTTCATTGGTCCCTAGAACACCCCTAAAGGTAGTGAAAAATACACCAGATTTTAATTCCAAAGATATATTTTTCATTCCAAGCTCTGACACTTATTTGTGTGATCTTAGGCATACCACTTCAACCTGTAGTGTCTCAGTTTCCTCATCTATAAAATGGGAATAATCCCTGAACTTATTTTCTTCTACATTTTTTGTGTAGATCAAATGAGATGGTTATGATAGATGGAGACAGAAGTGTGCTGGTAATAACAAACTGGCTTTTGGGGGGGAAAGTACGCATGGTATACTTTTAGTTCCATCTGAATTATTTACATTTTCTTTACCACTTAAGTCTATAAAATTAATAAAAGAATAAAAGAATCTCCAGATAGGAGCATTTACTCATTTCTGAGGTTCATGCAGAAAATGTAATAATAGGATTTTGAGAACATGTAGGGGCTTACTCCAGCTCATTCCCGGATAAAGAACATGGAACCAGAAAGACCTAGGTGTGAAATTCACCTTAGACTCTTACTAGTTGTATGACCCTGTTCAACTCACCCTTTGATCTTTCTTCACTGACAGGGTAGTTTTGAGGGTCAAAGAGGATAACTTTATCTGAGGTTAAAAAGATAAGTGGATTGGAAGTGTGGTACAAGGGAAAGGGATGAACTTGGAATCCCAGGATCTAAGTTCAATTCCCAGCTGTGTTTGACCTTGGGTAAGTTATTTAACCTCTGTAGACCTCAGTTTTCTCATCTGTAAAATAAACAAGTGGTACTAGAAGACTCCTAAGGCCTTTTCTAGCTGAATATCTCTGCTCCCATTATCATCTTGAGAATCTGAAAATATTGTACAGATGTCCTTGTAATCATTGCGTATCTCATGAAATGGTATATTTCATCCAGAGGAGTGGATAGAAAATGACCTCAATGTCAAAAAGGCTTGATCCCTCCTCTGATCCTACTGGCTATGTGACCTTGGACAAGTCACTTAACTTCTCAGTGCCCCAGACAACTCCTTAAGGCTATCAGTTAATTGCAAGTGCTATTCTGTATTGATTACTTGAATTCCCTCACTGGGAGTTGCCTATAAAAATGGTTTATTTAAGGGGGAAAAAAAGCATGTATTGATGCTCAAAAATGTCAAGGATCTATGATTTTGTTGGTATGAGAAGTCCCTCCACAATCTCTCTAATGTCTAGTCTTAGAGTTTGCTGAGGTCCAGAGGAGTAAGCTATTAAGTCCCAAAGGTGAGATCTGAACCCATCCATTCTCAGCTCCTATTCCTCTACTCAATGTATTACATCATCCTAACTCTGCACATTATGAAAAGTGCTTTGTAAATTAGAAAATGCTATGTAAATGTCAACTGTTAACTACATCACACCAGAAAGGAACATTTTCTGATGCTGACCTTTGGAAGTGTCAGATGAAAATCACTGTAGTAAAATTTGAGGTGGAAGTAAGTATTCCTTTTTGTATATGGAGCAGACATATAGGATAAAGTGAAACTGGATGCCCCATACCTATGTCATTCATAATGGAGTGACTCAGATTATTAAGGAAACTCCAGCCCCTCTCAAAGCTGCTGCCATTAAGTAAGGTAGTACTACATTTTGTCAGTAGAATATGAACTCATATACCTCTGACGTAAAAGTTATCATAAGAATCAAAAACGGTTTTCAGTGAATTAAACCTTTTCAGCTAGGTCAGACTTAGGAATCCATACTGGATGTGAATATATTACGTGAAGGAATAAACTGGACTGTTGCTAAACTGCCAAATAATAAAGCTTCAGGGGAGTCTGGTTTTTACTACCAGATTTTACAAAGCACTGTGCCTTAAACTAGTCCCAGATGCACAGTTCAGGATCATGCACCTCATCTCTCCTTCCTACTTTATACGAGGTGATAATATCTTTTATTCACAAAGCTGGGAAAGATGTCCTTGAATGTTCCAACCATCGACATTTATATCATTAAATCCTGATTATAAAACTCTCCCCTAAGATCAAATGATCAGGACCGCACTGGCTTTATAAAATTTCCATTAGTCCTAGGAGCAATGTCTCCTTCTCAACAGCCTAAATTCCTCATAGAGAACTGTACTGTCCACCAACCATAAAGGACATGACAGCTTTGACCCTTCCTGCAATGAGTCACTTTGCAATGAGTTAAAACTCTCCCCAATAAATTAAAATGATTACTGTGGATTAGCATGATGCTACAGCTAGAGTCCTGAATTTGGAGTCAGAAGACCTTTGTATCTAATCTCTGCTTTTACTCACCTTGGAGACTTCACTATTCTGGGCTTCAATTTTCTTCTGTATACAAGTAATGGGTCCAATTGGTGCTAGGAAGGACCTTAGAGGATCACCTAATCCATCCACCTCATGGCATGAGGAAACTGAGACTTAAAGAGGGTAAGTGACTTACTTACGCTCACACGGGTAGTAGCTCTGGGAACACACATTTGACCCAAGGTCCCCTGATTCCCAACTCCAAATCTAGGGCTCTTTCCAATGCCTCACTAGAAAATCTATAAGAGCTTTCATAGCTATGAATCCTATGGTTGTATCAACTGTTTCCATTTCGGTAGATATCATAAACCAAAAAAGGAATTTAGGCTGAATAACAGGATTATATTATTTTATTATTATTTTACAAAGACATTTCTTTTCAAATATCAATCCCTACTTTTCTAAAGGCTGTAAAAAATATAGCATTATGAGTAGTCCATGATTTTTCCCTTTGAAAGTGTTAATATTTGCTGTAGAAACAAACCATCTTCCTATTATCTTTTAGGGGATTTTATGATCTACAACCAATAAGGATATGCAGGATAGGTGTTCTCTGTCATGGCCAATATAAAGAGACAAGAATGTATATGCTAATGAAGTATTTGCAGGAGAGAAAAAATTACCGTTTTATGCAGATGATAATATAATGTTTCTCTTTAACCAGCGAAATCATTTCCTCATTTATTACAATAGCTGTAATTATAATAGCTGTATCATCATTAATGGCTGCATAATAGCTGTATAGTTATTAATACCAAGGTACAAAATTAATTTAAATTAACTCAGAACTTTTGTTATTATCAAAAAGTTATTAAGGGTCCTTTTCCTTATAATTTTAATGTGACCACGATGTAGTCTAAGAGTTTGGCCAGAGAAAAAAGAACTAGAGATAATAAAATCATAAAATAAACTTTAATAGATTTCCCCAAACTAAAAACTGTTCTTGCTTAATAGAAAAGCCTGGTGATGACTTTTTTCTTTCCTTTTTTTTTTTAACTGGAAGAAGAAAGGTAGCAATTCATGTCAAACAAGGACCCAAGAGATATTCTCAGCTCCCTGGTGGGACATATTAGCTTAGATTAAGTCCCGCCTGAATCAATTCAACTCTTAATTCTGAGTGAGCTGAGGCTAGTGCTCTAATATGAATTTCAAAATATAAATATGAAAAAGTGGTCAAATCACATATATACACACATATATATGAATTCATTTATTCACTCATTCACCTACACATATTTATTGTCTACCATGTTCAAAATACTGATGGAAATCAAAGATGGCCAAAATCTTGCTTACATGGAGCTTATAGAGTAGTATAAAAGATGAGACTGGATACAAATAAATCTTATACAAAATAGAACAAGATAAGAGTATAAAAGGGGCACAAAACAAAATTCTATCAGAGTTTGGAGGAATGACTTGATGATGGGGGGTGGGGTGTGCACTGAGAAGAAGAAAAGGAAGGCTTTATAGAAGATGCAGTACTTGAATGGGGCCTTGAAGGATGAGTAGGATTTCAAGGAGAAGGGAAAGAGAGGAGGGAATGGTTTTGCAAGCACAGGGAAAGCAGTGGCAAAGACACAGAGACTGACATGTTATTCTAAGGGTAATAAAGGCTCACATTCATTTTAAGGAGGAAGACTAAGCCAATCACACCTTCCTTCCTCTACAGGCTGTATTGTTGACTCATCTCTATCATTTAGATAGCATTTAGAAGGAATGATTACCTAATAGTGACCCAACCTTTTGAGAGGCTCCCAATGCTTTTGCTGCTCCACCCTCTCTGATCCTCAGAGGGTACCTTCTAGTCATTCAATCATTGTACATTGGGTGTAGGGTGTGTTCAGGGAGGATCAGTACCTTTGATGTGATGGCTGCCAAGCCCTTTTCAGGGCTCTTTCCACCTTTGGTGTCCATCTGGTCCACCTAACTCTCACCTGTGACTCCAAGAAGCTGCAGCATGAGCAGCGGCCACACCCTGGTAAACCATTTCCGCAGACGGGCCAAACCAGGTTGAAGATAACCAAGGGGTCTCAAACCCATTGGTGAGTTAGGGGAGGTGTCTACTCCAAGCATGTGAAGACTTCCTCTGGTAGATTGGGCAGACAAGAACAAGTTGTTCCAATGGCCATGAAGGCAGATGAAGCAGGCGAAGTGGAATGCTTAACGCTTGGTTAGACATTGAAGATGCCAAGGTCATCCACTGTATGCTGAGCCATTGCCAGCCATCTTGACTTTGGAGGAGAGAGTGAGGCTGACGACTTCATGCAACTCTGCCTCACTTAAATCCAATTTACGCACGAATCAAAAGACATCGCCCATACCATTTCATTGTTATGACTTAAAATCCTGTGGCGAAAGGCAACTGGTGAAGCAGCAGGTGCAGATACACTGGGAGCTGTAATCATAACCCTGCCTACAGGCAGCCCAGGCCATAGGGTCATTTCTCACTGGAAGCAGTGGTGGGACTCGGCAGCCCCCTGGATGTCTGAGCAACCTTTTAAGGATCGCACTGCTCACCTCCTGGTGTGAGGAAGGAGGCTAGAAAAGGTGCCCTAAACATTGTCTGCTTACCCAACCCTGGGCTGATTGCCATGGCAGGCAGTGAATCCCACTATGTGGTCGAAACACAAAAAAATGTACAAAATGTATGAAAACATCTGCAAAGATGATTCCACTCACAATCGGCACATGGAATGTGCACAAACTAATAGACAACACAAAATCCAGTAGACCTGGAAGAAGAGCTGCTCTTGTTGCAAGAGAACTGAATAGGTATCACACCCAAATAGCAGCCCTGAGTGAAACAAGGTTGACAAATGAAGGCCAGCTTACTGAAGTTGGAACTGGATACACCTTTTTCTAAAGTGGACTCAGTGAAGGAGAGCACCATGAAGTTGTCATGGGTTTTGCAATCAAAACTAATCAGCAAGCTGGTATGCCTGCCAAAAGGAGTGAATGACAGGCTCATGACAATGTGATTGCCACACACAGGAAAATGCCATGCCACCATCATCGGTGCCTATGCTCCCACCATGACAAACCCTGATGAGGTCAAAGAAAAATTTTATGAAGACCTACAAACCCTTATCATCAAAGGGCCAAAAGAGGACAAACTTATAATTCTGGGCAACTTCAATGCTAGAGTAGGCTCAGACTACCAGACTTGGCAGGGAGTCCTAGGAAGGAATGGAGTAGGAAACAGCAAGAGCAATGATCATTTACTGCTGAAGACTTGTGCATCACATGATCTTCTCATCACCAACACTGTCTTCTGTTTAGCTAAATGCAATAAAACTTCGTGGATGCACCCTCACAGCAAACATTGGAATCTAATAGACTATGTGATTGTAAGGAGAAGAGACAGACAAGATGTGAGAGTGACAAAGGCAACGTGTGGTGCAGAGTGCTGGGCTGATTATAGACTTATTCTTTCCAAGCTAAATATTCATATTCATCAAAAGTGCCACACCCAAGGCAAAATGACTACCTGAAGAACTAATGTCAACAAATTAGAGCTCTTCTCTGAACATGAGCACTTTGTTGCTAACTTGGAGTGAAAGTTGAGCCAACATACAGTTGGCAACAGTGCAGCAGAAAAGGAGTGGGCAGCTTTCAGAGATTTGGTATATAGCACTCCATTTGCTCATCAGGGTCAGAACACTCTCAGACACCAAGACTAGTTTGATGAAAATGATGGGGAAATTTAGAAGTTGCTAAATGAAAAATGAGAACTCCACAGGATTTGCCAGCAGGATAGTTCATCCACCTCTAAGAAGACAGCATTTAATTCCATCAAAAGCAAGTACAAGCAAAGCTTACTGGCTCAGTAAGAAGGCAGATGAAATTCAGTTTTATGCTGATAGTAACAATCCAAAGTGCTTTTATGATTCGCTGAAAGCTATTTATGGACCAAAAACCTATGGTGCATCACAACTACTCGGTCCTGATGGAGCCACATTGGTTAGTGATAAGGACATGATCCTAGAGAGATGGGATGAACACTTTCATAGTGTTCTCAACAGACCATCATCAATCAATGCTGAGGCCATTGACCATTTACTTCACGTTGAAGTCAGTTCCTCCTTAGCTGAACTTCCAACTGAAGAAGAGGTTTTGAGGGTCTTTAGGCTCCTTTCATGTGGCAAAGCACCTGGTGCTGATTCTATTCCAACTGAGATTTACAAAGTAGGGGGACCATTGCTCATACAAAAGCTGATTAAAATTTTCTAAGTTATATAGTAAGAGAAGGTTATCCCCCAAGAGTTCAAGGATGCCTCCATTGTCTCTCTCTATGAAGGTAAAGGGAATAGATCGTCTTTGTGACAATCACAGTAGGATCTCTCTCTTAGTCATTGCTGGCAAAATTCTTGCTAGAGTCCTCCTTAATAGGCTGATCCTTCACCTGGAAGATGGTCATATACCTGAGAGCTAGCATGGCTTCAGAAAGGGCCAAAGAACAGTCAATATGGTCTTTGCTGCCTGACAACTCCAGGAGAAATGCCAGGAGCAGAACAGAGGTCTATATACAACGTTTGTAGATCTGACCAAGGCCTTTGATGCTGTTAGTTGTGAGGGCTTATGAAAAATTATGTCAAAATTTGGTTGCCTGGAGAAGCTTATCAATATTGCACATCAATTTCATGATGGCAAGTTTGCTGGGATTCTGGATAATGGACAATGCTCTCGTGCCTTCCCAGTCACCAATGGAGTTAAACAGCCTGTGTGCTTGCTCCCATGCTTTTTAATATGATGTTTGCAGCCATGTTGACAAATGCTTTCAATGAGGATGAACACGGCATCAAGGTCAACTACCATACTGATGGTAAGTTTTTCAATTTGAAAAGGCTACAAGCCAAGACCAAAGTGGAGGGAGTGTTTATGCATGATTTTCTGTTTGCCGATGATTATGCACTCAATGCAGCCTCTGAAGCTGAGATGCAACAAAGTATGGATCAATTCTCTGCTGCCTATGCTAATTTTGACTTAATAATTAACACCAATAAAACACAGGTGTTCCATCAGGTACCACCACACCATCCATATGTGGAACCATCATTTACAACAAATGGAGACGTTTTGAATGCGTGAAGAAGTTCACTTATCTTGGCAGTGTACTTTCCAGGGATGTACACATTGACAATGAGGTTGATGCATGCATTGTCAGAGCTAGCTCAGTGATTGGGAGGCTCCAAAGAAAAGTTTGGGAGAGAAGAAGTATTAGACTGACTATTAAACCGAAGGTCTACAGAGCTGTTGTGCTGACCTTGTTGTATGCCTGTGAAATGTGGACATCTACCAACACCGTGCCAGGAAACTGAATCGCTTCCATTTGAACTGTCTTAGGAAGATTCTGAGGATCTCCCGGCAGGATAAAGTACCAGATACTGAAGTCCTTGCTCAAGCTGAACTGCCAAATATTCAAACTATGCTTCAGAGAGCACAACTCTGATGGGTTCGCCACATTGTTTGAATGCAACATGTATGCTTATTTTATGGAGAACTCACATGTGGCAGGCCATCACATAGTGGCCAGAAGAATTGATACAAGGACACTCTCAAAGTCTCTCTCAAGAACTTTGGAACATGTGCAACATGGGAGATACTGGCACAGGACCAGAATGGCATGCGCACATCTTTGAGCAAAGCAGAACTGAGACAGCACAAAGTAAACACAGGATGTGGAAATTTGGGATATCCACCCCAAATATTCACATGGGCTATCTGTGCCCAATCTGTGGTAGAGCATTCCGAGCTCATATTGGTCTTGTCAGCCACAGTTGGATACACTGAAATTTCACTTTACAATGGTGATGTCATTGTGGTCCTCTTTGAAGACAAAGGACAACCACCACCACCACCACCACCACCAACCTGCACTTTCTCCACCATACCATAGAAAACCCTTCACCCTGGAGGGTCACTCCATTCCTGGATTACTTACACTGGAGTCACTTCTTATCCTTGCAGCCTGTCCCTTTAATCATGAGAGTCCTCTCAGAATTTCTGCTTTAGGGAAGGTGCCCAGGCCAACCCTATAATCACTCATCCCCAGGCTGCAAGGCAGCCTGGACTTTGTCTAGTATTCCCCTACCCCCACCCCAAACCCCTGCAGGTACGTTCAAATTTTCCCTCTCTGCTTTTCCATTCCATTGTATGTGTTATTTTCCTCCATTGCTCTATAGAATTCATTCATTCCTACATTACTATATGTAATCTCCTTCAGGATTGGGACTGTCTTCTTCACGCTTGTATTTGTCCTAGCACAGAGTGAATGTAAATAGTAAATAGTAACCTTTTCTCTTTTGGCCAGGAACTCTGGGGGTCTTCTCCTCCCAGTTTGTTTGTTTTTTTTTTTAATTAAAGAGATCATCCCTTGATTCACTTCTATTTATTTTTTATTTTTTTTATATAATTTATTTATTTATTTATTTAACTTTTAACATTCATTTTCACAAAATTTTGGGTTCCAAATTTTCTCCCTTTATGTCCCCTCCCCCCACCCCTAAACACCAAGCCTTCTAATTGCCCCTGTGTGCCAATCTGCACTCTCTTCTATCATCCCTCTCTGCCCTTGTCTCCATCCTATACCCCTTTACCTGTATTTCTTATTTCTTAGTGCCAAGAACAGTACTAGACAGTTGTTCCTAAAACTTTGAGTTCCAACTTCTCTTCCTCCCTCCCTCCCCACCCCTTCCCTTTGGAAGGCAAGCAATTCAATATAGGCCAAATCTGTGTAGTTTTGCAAATGACTTCCATAATAGCAGTGTTGTGTAAGAACTAATTATATTTCCCTCTGTCCTATCCTGTCCCCCATTACTTCTGTTCTCTCTTTTGATCCTATCCCTTCCCATGAGTGTTGACTTCAAATTGCTCCCTCCTCCCCATGCCCTCCCTTCCATCATCCCCCCCACCCTGCTTTTCCTCTTATCCCCCACTTTCCTGTATTGTAAGATAGGTTTTCATACCAAAATGACTGTGCATTTTATTCCCTCCTTTAGTGGAATGTGATGAGAGTAAACTTCATGTTTTTCTCTCACCTCCCCTCTTTATCCCTCCACTAATAAGTCTTTTGCTTGCCTCTTTTATGAGAGATAATTTGCCCCATTCCATTTCTCCCTTTCTCCTCCTAATATATTTCTCTCTCACTGCTTGATTTCATTTTTTTTAAGATATGATCCCATCCTCTTCAATTCACTCTGTGCACTCTGTCTCTATGTGTGTGTGCGTATGCGTGTGCATGTGTGTGTGTGTGTGTAATCCCACCTAGTACCCAGATACTGAATAGTTTCAAGAGTTACAAATATTGTCTTTCCATGTAGGAATGTAAACAGTTCAACTTTAGTAAAGTCCCTTATGACTTCTCTTTGCTATTTACTTTTTCATGCTTCTCTTCATTCTTGTGTTTGAAAGTCAAATTTTCTTTTCAGCTCTGGTCTTTTCATTGAGAATGCTTGAAAGTCCTCTATTTCATTGAAAGACCAATTTTTCCCCTGAAGTATTATACTCAGTTTTGCTGGGTAGGTGATTCTTGGTTTTAGTCCTAGTTCCTTTGACTTCTGGAATATCCTATTCCATGCCCTTCGATCCCTTAATGTAGAGGCTGCTAGATCTTGTGTTATCCTGATTGTATTTCCACAATACTTGAATTGTTTCTTTCTAGCTGCTTGCAATATTTTCTCCTTGACCTGGGAACTCTGGAATTTGGCCACAATGTTTCTAGGAGTTTCTCTTTTTGGATCTCTTTCAGGTAGTGATCTGTGGATTCCTTGAATACTTATTTTGCCCTCTGGTTCTAGAATCTCAGGGCAGTTTTCCTTGATAATTTCATGAAAGATGATGTCTAGGCTCTTTTTTTGATTATGGCTTTCAGGTAGGCACATAATTTTTAAATTGTCTCTCCTGGATCTATTCTCCAGGTCAGTTGCTTTTCCAATGAGATATTTCGCATTATCTTCCATTTTTTCATTCTTTTGGTTTTGTTTTGTGATTTCTTGGTTTCTCATAAAGTTGTTAGCCTCCATCTGTTCCATTCTAATTTTGAAAGAACTATTTTCTTCAGTGACCTTTTGAATCTCCTTTTCCATTTGGCTAATTCTGCTTTTGAAAGCATTCTTCTCCTCATTGGCTTTTTGAACCTCTTTTGCCAATTGAGTTAGCCTATTTTTCAGGGTGTTATTTTCTTCAGCATTTTTTTGGGTCTCCTTTAGCAGGGTGTTTACTTGTTTTTCATGCTTTGCTTGCATGTTACTCATTTCTCTTCCCAGTTTTTCCTTCACCTCTCTAACTTGATTTTCAAAATCCTTTTTGAGCTCTTCCATGGCCTGAGCCCATTGAGTGGGCTGGGATACAGAAGCCTTGACTTCTGTGTCATTCCCTGATGGTAAGCATTGTTCTTCCTCATCAGAAAGGATGGGAGGAAATGCCTGTTCACCAATAAAGTTACCTTCTATAGTCTTATTTTTTTCCCCTTTTCTAGGCATTTTCCCAGCCAGTGACTTGACTTCTGAGTGTCCTCTCCACCCCCACCTCGCCTCCAGATCTGCCCAGCCAGCACTTGGGGTCTGAAATTCAAATGCTGCTTCCCAGCCTCAGGGCTTTGGGCGGGGGCAGGGCTGCTATTCAGTGTGAGATTAAGTTCAGGTGCTGAGGTCAGGGCAGGGCCACCTCTCAGGCTCAGTTCCCTCAGGGGGTTCATGCAGAGACCTTCAACAATGGATCCAGGGTCCTGCCTGCTTGGGGAGCCCTGGTCTGCTCCCGCCTCTGCTGCCGCCTCCCGAGGGGGCCTGAGCTATGGGGGCACCCCACTCCCCTCTCGACCCGCCAAAGAGACCCTCTCACCGACCCTTGTCACCTGTGGGTGGAGGGACCCACACGGCTGCTGGAGATTCTGTCCCTGAAGCCTGCTCGGATCCGCTCGTTTCCGCGCCTCGCCGCCGAGGCAGGGTTGGGCTCTGCTCCAGATCCGGGGTGCGAGGGACCTTTTGCAAGAGGTTTTCAGGCTCTCTGGAGCAGAAATCTCCAGAGATTGTTCTGTGGCTTTTGCTGCTCCAGAATTCGCTGGTGATTCTTTTTTTTTTTACAGATATTTTATGGGCAGTGGGTTTGGACGTAGTGTATGTGCGTCTTTCTACTCCACCATCTTGGCTCCGCCCCCCCCCCCCCCCCTTGATTCACTTCTTAAAGAGGCCTATTCACAATGGGTATCACCTCACTCAAAGTGAGAACCAGAAAAGAACCTTGGGCTAAAAGAGCTAGGGTCTCCCAATGTATCCTGGGTCATCTCTAGTCATCTTGATGAATATTTGGCCACTGGATCTAGATGGTTCTGGAGGAGAAAGTGAGGCTGGTGATCTGCACAGCCCTTCTTCACTCAAATCAGCCAACTGCAAGTAATGTCATCATTTCCCTGATGTCATGGTCCTCTTCTAGAACGGACAAACACAAGTATTCCTAGTACTCTTCAGAGTGCCTGGCTCAAAGTAAGTGTTTAATACATGGAACACATGCATGTTGACTTGACTTTTTTATAATACTTTATGATTATAAACCTCTTTGTACTTATAAGGGTAGGGAAAGGAGCATTGAGTAAATTGATCAAGTTACTCCACACAGCTTAAAACAAGTGACTAGATGCTATGTCCTGATATCTTTTATCAGTGGGAATAGGCCTGGATTCTTTTCTAGGTGTGAAAAAGCCCTGGATGTCCTCAGTAGTTCAACTAGCTGCAAGAGAAATCTGTTGAGTTGGTTAAAGCACTTGGTTTCACCACGTGGGGTCTGTATGACATCATCAGGCTAATTTGAAGTTGGGAAGTTGTAGTGGTAGAAGCCTTCAGCAAAGCTCCTGAGAAGGAATTGCTTGGAGAGGGTCCTTTCCTTCCACTTCCTCTTAGCTGAACCTTGTAAACTTAAGATACCCAGAGTATTTGAACTTTTTCATTGGCACCATAGCAGAATCCATGGGACCACAGTGGCTGATCTCAATGTCTGCTGCCGTAGGCAAAGACCGACTGGATGCAATGAAGAAAGACATATGCAAAACTTTATAAAGAGCCCAGAAAATCAGTACCAAAAATCTTTACCATCTGGGGAAATACTTGAGGATTCCAGCAAAAGGACTTGTAGTAGTTTGTTAGCCCTTTGCTTTCTAAGGCTGAGCTCACTTTTTCCAAGACTATGTATACATATATATCCTGGTAATAGAATCTTTCAGACTTTTAGGGGTATGTTTTATTCTAATTGTTCTTACTATGCAAAATTAGTAAAATACCATTTTCTAAGAGCCATTTGTTTGTCTAATTGATAGGAACTGATAAATCATGACAGCTGGGGAACATAATAATGGAGGCTTACGAGTATAGCATTAGTATAGTATATACCCCCAGTACCTCAGGGTTCATCAGAACACTGAGGGGCCAAGTAGCTAGCTAACTTCTGGGGATCCAGTCTGTCAGTGTGAGTGGAGGTTTGGAATAGTAGCTACAGAGTAAGTACTACACATTTTTTGCTTCTCATGATAATATTGTTAGGAAAGTAGCACAAACATAATGCACCTCCCTTTTGCTTGACCCTTTTCCTAACCTCAGCAGAAAGAAGAGGTTTTACAGAGAAAAAGGAGGAGGAAAGAGAAAGCCCAGAGAAGTTGAGGGAAGGAGCAACTGGTGTGGAGGGATCAGGGAAGATTTCATGCAGAAAGGGCACTTGTGCTGAGTCTTAAAAGAAACTAGAGATTCTGATAAGTAGAAATAAAGAGGCAATTCATGTTATGGATGGGGGACATCCAATGAAAATGTAGTTCCTTGCCCTTAAGGAGCTTATAGGAAAACATTCAATGAAAGTATGTTAAAAGCAGTTATCTCAGGTTATATGTATAATTACTGACAGAAAGTGATATTGTAGCCCTTGAAAACTATGAATCTCTTCATTTCAGAGGTGTAGATCACATGGTTTCTGAATCAACTTGTACTCATCTTGTGATTTTAGCTCAAATATTACACAAATATTACAAAGATCAAAAGTATCTTTGTAGAACTGAGGGATTTCTTTTACACCAAAGCCCACCTTTCTGTGTGCTAACCAGTGTCAAACACAAATAGAAATGGAGGTTACTAAACTGTAAATAAGGATTCCTGTAGGTTGTATAACAACTTAGAAAACTATATTTTAGTGTCATCAGTATTCTATTGTATTTTTTAAAATTTTGCAAAATATTTCCCAATTACATTTTGATCTGGTTCAGGCAGCACTGGAGAATATTGTGGGCCACAATGCCTTTGAGGTCCCTTTGGGCTAGATTGGGGTGGGGAACCTGCAGCCTCAAGGTCCTTGATAGTGACTTTTTGATTGAGTCCAAGTTTTACAGAACAAATACTGAGGATTTGTGTTCAAGCAAAGGGCCACACTTGAGGGCCACATATGATCTTGAGGCCTCAGGTCCCCCCACCCCTGCCCCTGGGCTAGGTGATTGCTGGTAAAGGATAAGTTACAGAAAAAGGAAATACTTAGGATCTAATCTTTGATCAGATGTAAATAAGGCTCCTGTTTTTATTAATGAAGACAAAAGAATCTCTAGATACCTTTGGCCTCATTGTGCACTTAGCTTTCCTGGTAGATTCGATATTGGTATATTTTTCCACAAAACTGAACTGAGACTCAATGTGATAAGTTATTCACTTTAAGGATTCACTCCACCGAAGCCTTCCCCCAGTGACTCACAATGTGAAGGAGTTTACCCTGGCTTCCAAGAGGCTATGAAATGGTATGTACACTTGGATAGGTAGTACCAATGTGGAAAGGCTCAGTGCCTGGCACTGGAGAATCAGCCTAGCCAGGTTTGGAGGGACCAATAATCAGAAGGGTGGTCATAGAAAGAACAAGTTTTCAGTCATAGCTGCTCTTGAAAAATGGTCCTGATTTGTACTGGTAATGGGTAGAGGATGGGGGAAAGGGGTGTGTATTTGTCCACACTGAAGAAATCACAATATTCTTGGAGTCCAGAAAAACACCATTAAGTTCTGTGAAAAGTAACAGTCTCTTTTGACAACATGACAGATTTCCTTTCTTCTGAAATCCAATGAAAGAATGTCTCATTTCCAAAAGAATAGGCCTGTATCATGGAGCATTCTTATCTAAAACTGAGGAATCAATGCACTTGCCTATTTTAATTTTGGGTTTAAAGAAATAGGTTACTCTGGCAACTGCTTAGGTCACTGAACTTTAGAAATGGAATTACAGATCTGTGAGAATTACAAGAGACCTTACTCAGTGGTTCTTAACCTTTTTAATATTGTGAACCTTTCTGAGCCCCTTCTCCAAATTACATTTTTAAATGAATAAAGTAAAATACACAGGACTACAAAAGAGACCAATTCTTTTGAAATACAGTTATCATAATATTAAAGTTCACAGCACAAATGACAAGAACTCCTGACTTAGAACTCTATTATATAGTGTAATCAACTGCCCAATGATCTAGCCTCTATTAGGGTACTATTAATAAAAGGGAACTCACTATTTCACAAGGCCATCCATTCTACTTGCATGCTTATCACCCTATGAGGAAAAATTTCCTCATATTGATTAAATTTTTCCTTCAGGTAATCCCAACCCATAGGTCTTAATTCTCTCATCCAGAGCCATGAACAATGGATATAATCTCACTTTTATATGACAACTTTTGAAATCCATGAAAACAACTAATTTGCTAAACTCATTGATCATTAGATTCTTTTCCAGTCCTAAAATCCCTATGAGTCTATGACTTGTCAAAGGCCTCACAATCAGTCAATCCACCAGTATTTATGAAATGCCTGTTATGTGCCAAGCACTATGCTAGGCATTGAGTATTTATGGTTGTTCAGTCATTTCAATCTTGTCTAACTCTTCATGACCCCATTTGGGGCTTTCTTGGCAAAGATACTGGAGGGGTTAGTCATTTCCTTCTCCAGCTCATTTTATAGATGAAACTAAGGCAAACAGGGTTAAGTGACTTGCCCAGGGTCACACAGCTAGTGTCTGAAATTGGATTTGAACTCTGGTCTTCCTGATTCCAGGGCCAGCACTCTATCCAATGTGCCACCTAGCTGCCCAGGCATTGGGTATAGGACAAAAAAGAATCAGGGGTATACTGGAACCAGCTCATACCAGCTCTAAAGAGCTGATTATTAAATTATCACTGTGAGCATATACACTTTGGAAATTGTAAGTGCTACCAACTGGACCATGATTTTTCTTTGTTTTGTTTATTATCTAGACTTGAGAAAGTGGATGGTGAAAATGTTAATCATGAAGATTAAACTTTAAAATGAGTCATGTGTACGAACAATAAAACCTAGAAAGAAGGCTACAGTTGAAATTCAAATTCCATGTAGGAAAAGTAAGAGTAGTTTACTATTAAAACCAAAAAAACCCTGCAAACCTCCTGTAGTTGGAAGCTCAGGTAGAAGGAAGAGCCAGAAATGCAAAATGTGGTAGATTTGGCAGGTCCTAAAGCCAGGGGGTGCACCTGCTCCCCACTTCTTAGTACACCCATGTAATTTGGCATAATTTGCCATGTCTGCTTAAGAGTGGCTTAGGCCTGGAAGAGTCATGATGTTGCAGGTCAGGGATAAGACACACTGGCAAAAGTATGGAGTCAGAGTCTGCCTGCCCTTAAATGTGTCTGGCTTTCACAAGTGCTACCACATCCCTACTTTCACAGGCACAAAATTAATTTGCATGTGGTACAATGAAGTATTTCTTTTCTCTCCTAATGACAAAATATAAAAACATCGCAACATCTTGAAGTGAAATGTATACAAATATTTTGTATATGTACACACACGCATACATATATGTACATGTAATATTCATATATGTGCATATAATGCACATATGTGTATATGTACATAGGTGCATGCAGAGCAGCAGAATTTCAAGATTATAAAAATCCATGCTGACCCTAGGAGTAGATTCATTCATTCCATAGTGTTGTTCCAAAAGTCTCAGTGTAGCTTCAAATAGCTTAAGACTGTACTAAGATTTTTGGGACACCATGTATTTATACCATTAACGTCTAGGCAGCAAGAGCTGGATCTTTTAGCAAGGCAGTGCTAGTGTGATGGAAAACATGCTGAATCTGAAGTCAGAAAGCTTGGAATCTAGTCCTGGCTCCATTATTCCCAGCTTTGAGTCTTTGGACTCCACTTCTATGAACCTCAGGTCCCTCACATGTAAAATGAGAATGATTATAATACTGGAATTAACTATCTCACAGTGTTATTCTAAGGATCAGATAACATATTTCTTAAATAGGAAAGAATCTTTGAAGTGAGCACTACTTCTATTTAGATTAATGCAAAGACGTTTCCCCAAAAACAATATATTTACAAACAAAATGAGAGCTAAGCTTAAGAATTCATTCATTCATTCTCACAAGAGCAAGGCATCATTATGATACAGTGAAAAGAGCAATAGACTTGAGCTCAGAAAGAGCTGAATTCAAATGCTGCCTCTAACGCTCTGTGAGACAATGGCAAATCATTTAACCCATATAAACCCAAAACATTCTCATTTTTCAAATGAAACTCATAAGACCGATAGTGTGTACCTCCCAGTGATATTGTGAAGATCACATTAGTTAATGTATGTAAAATGCTTTGCAAACCCTAAAGGGCTGTAAATATCAACTACTGTTGATGTGGAAAGGATTGTAAGAGTTGTAGATGATATGCTATGGGAGTTTAGAGGAAGGAGGGCTTGCATGTGCTTTTAGTGTTATGGGAAAATTTAATTTCTTCCTAAATCCCTAGAAATGTCCAATATATATTGCATGAATATATCTCTTTTGAAAAATGATTATTGGTAAAAATAACATAAGGAGTCAATGACACATACAGAAATTCTATAATGCTATAAAAGAAACGTGAGATGTGTTACCTGTCCACAATAACTAGATTTCCTGAATAGAAGAGATTGGATATACATTTTAAAAATCAAGATCAAGTAAACTTAGACATAAAAGTACAAATGAATATGGAGCAACCTATGTACATAAGGGGTAATACATGGTAAACATAGAGATGAGGGCAATAAACTGTAGTTAGGGCATTCTTAAAGGATATCAGTTTTGATTAGGACTTCTAAGTGTCCTTTGGGAGTGATGTGTGGGAGACAGAATTTAATAGAAAGAAACCAATAATCAATCAAGTATTTATTAAGTACTTATTATGTGCTAGCTAGACACTGTGCTAACCACCAGGAATGCAAAGATGAAAGTGAGACAATCCCTGCCTTCAAGGACCTTACATTATAAAGGTGAAGGCAATCCTAACATACTTAAGGATGTACATAATGCATGTAAAATGAATAAAGGCATTTTTAAGAGAGTTTACTAGCAGTTAGGGTGATACAGAAAGGTTCCATATGGTTGTTGTGATTGTCCTTTGTACTTGAAAAAGACAAAAATGACCACTATGTTAGGGTCAGCGTACAATGTGTTGTATAGACCAAGAAGACCTCGGGAGACTCAGGTTGGGCAAAATAGTCCATATGAATATTTGGGATGGAGATGTCTCTAAAGTTTGGCATCTTGTGTTTCTTTTGAGCTACTGCAATTCTTCTTTGTTCATAGAGCACAGCATCTTCTTTAATGCAGGCATTCCATGTTGGACAGTCCTGTGATAGTGTCTTCCATGTCTCACAATCGATTCCAAAGTTCTTCAGAGACACCTTGACAGTATCCTTGTACTGCTTCTTCTGATCTCTGTGTGAACATTTGCCTTATACAAGTTCTCTATTTAGGCAAATGTATATTTGGCATCAAACAATATGATCAGCCCACTGGACTTGCACTCAAGTAAGTGAACTTATCCATAGCATTCAAAATTTCTCCATTTGTTGTAACTGATGATTTGCATATGGATGGTGTGGATCTGGCTGGTGGAAAACCCCTGTTTTCTTGTTGTTAATTGTCAAGCCAAAATTGTCACAACCAGTGAGAATTGATCCATTCTCTGTTGCTTCTCAGTCTCAGAGGCTGTACTCATCTGCAAACAAAAAGTTATGCACCAATTCTCCCTCCACATTAGTCTTGGCTAATATAGCCTTTTAAGTTAAATAATTTACCATCAGTGTGGTAGCAGACCTTGATGCTGCTTTCTTCTTTGTCAAAGACATCCAATGATATCACTGAAAACATCATGCTAAGAAAAAGCACAGGAGCAAGCATCCAGCCCTGCTTCATTCTGCTGGTGACTGAGAGAGCATGAGAGCATTGTCTGTTATCCAGAATTCATGAAAACATGCCATCGTGGAACTGGCATAGGACACTGATGATCTCTGGGCAATGGAATTTTGCTACAATCTTCCTCAACCCCTCATTACTGACAGTATCAAAGGCCTTGCTTGTGGGATTCCTCCTGGAGTTTTCAGGCAGCAGATACCATGTTGGTTGTTTCTCAGCCCTTTCAGAAGCCACATTAGCTCTCAAGTAGATGGCCATCTTCTAGGTAAAAGATCACCCTATTAAAGAGGACTCTAGCAAGAATCTTGCCAGCAATGACTAAGAGAGAGATCCCCCTGTAATTGTCACAGGAAAATCTATTTCCTTTACCTTTATAGAGATGGACAATAGAGGTATCCTTGATATCCTGGTGGATACCTCTTGCCATGTAATCTGGAAGATTTCAGTCAGTTTTTGAATGAATATTGGACCCCCCGCCCCCCAATTTATAAATCTTTGCTGGAATGGAATCAGCACCAAGTGCTTTGCCACATAAGAGGAGTTTAATATTATTAAAAATCTCTTCTTAAGTAGGAAGTTCAGCTAGAGAGGGAATGATTTCAACCAGAGGGATATGGTCAATGTCTTTTTGTAATAGTCTGTTTAACACATCATGGAAGTGTTAAGCCTATCTTTCCAGGAATATGTTCTGAGCATAATCAGTGTGGTACCATCAATACTAAGTAGTTGAGATACATCATAGGTCTTTGGTCCATAAGTAGCCTTCAGGGCATCATAGAAATGCTTTGGATTGTTACTGTCAGTGTAAAAGTGAACTTCATCTGCCTTCTAACTCAGCCAAGAATTCTGCATCTCCCTAAGTTTTGCTTACTTTTTTTTTTAAACATTGCCTTCTTGGAGATGGATAAACTATCCCGTGAAAAATAGTGCACAGTTTCCTCAAATGTAATCTCACTCTTTCTTCCTATTCATTTCTACTCAATTAACTTGCACCTTGAAATATTTATCTGAAATAAATGTGCTGACATATTAAATCACTAAGTTGACCATCCAACTGCATACTATACTTAGAAAATTAGGCATTTTGTTTCACCTAGTTCCTTTGTGGCACTTGAGCTAAGAAGTCAGCTACTTAAGTAAAGCACGTGAAGGAGGTCAAGGATGCTAAGGGACAGAGATATGGAGAAAGTATGTTCTAGGCACATGAAACAACCACCCAAAGGCATGATGATAGGAGGAAGAGTACCACATATAAGTGTAACTCCTGATGCAAAGCTCACTGGTATGATACTCTCTCCATATTGTTGGTGATGAAGGCCCTACTCTTCATAATGCAATGGAGTTGATGAGAGGAAAGAGTTTCAAATCTTAGCCAGTTCCTTTTGAGACTTAAGCAAATCTTCTTTGAGTCCCCTTTTGGGACTCTTCAAGACAAATTCTCTTTGAGACTGGTAAAACTTTGAGTCTTCTTTGAGCTTGGAGATACTCCTAGCAGTCCTGGTTTCCAGCTTCCAAAGAGAAAATGGAAGAAGTCAATTTGACTTTGAGTTGTTGAAGAAAAAGTAAGACACTTGAAGGAGACTGGAAGAAATAGATTCACATCTGCAAGAGGAGTGGGAAGTTTCCATCATGTCCCTATTCCTAGCTTGCTACTTTAGAGATTAGGCAAAGTTCCCCTTGCGTGAAATCTAGGAGCTATCTTTGGGTTGAGCTGGGTTGGCCATTACCAATGGGAGAGCTTCTTCATTCTATATAGTCTGCACAAAGGAGAAAAGTCTATTAAGTTCTTTCTCAAGATGGAGCAATGTATGCAGAGACTGATACAGATAGGTGATATGAATTCTGAGAATACAGGAAAAATTACATTTCAGAAACTGTTCCAGAGCTTGATATATAATCCTTATGTATCTGATGTCATCAGAGTTATGCAGACACAGAAACCACTGCCAATAATGGTTGAGAATACTGTATGCCAAAAGCTAGGACCCACTACCTGCACACTTTGACCACTAGTGCAGATCATGTAGAGGCTTACAAAAGGATAGAGGCAAGAGGTTCCAGTGGATATCACAGGAGCCCCAACTGTTCACCTTCTGTGATGTATCCTGATGTATCTGACTTTTAGGATCCTACCATGGTAGTGGAAAGATAGGATTAGACTAGAACTCAACATTGCATGAATGAGATGTGGGATGTCCTTAAAATGCAATCCAGAGTATCTAGTTCACTAATTTCCAACCATTCAGAGAAAGACTAGGAGAATTCTTTCCCATCTCAAAAAAATGATCGTTATTTAAAATTTTTGTGTGGATATTCATTGAGAGAATTGGCCTATAGTTTTTCATTCTTGCTCTTATTTTAAGTAACAAAACCATATTTGTGTCATAAAAGGAATTTGGTAGAAATCTTTCTTTACCTATTTTTTTCAAATAGTTTACATAGCACTGGAACTAAATGTTCCTTAAGTTCAATTCCTTAAGAATTCACTTGTAAATTCATCTGGATCTTTTTTTTTTAAATTCATTTGCTGTTTTTCAATGTCTTTTTCTAAGATTTTTGTTATTCTTGCTCAGTCATTCGGTCATGTCTGACTCTCTGACCACATGTACCATAGCACACCAGACCCATCTATCCTCCACTATCTCTTGAAGTCTGCCTAAGCTCATGTTCATTTCTTCTATGACACTATCTATCCATCTCATCCTCTACTGTCCCTTTCTCCTTTTGCTTTCAATTTTCCCCAACAGCAGGATCATTTCCAAAGGGTTTCATCATTACATGGCCAAAGTATTTAAGCTTCAGTTTAGTATTTGCCCTTGCAGTAAATAGCCTGAATTAATTTAAGTACAGATTAATTTGATCTCCTTGATGTCTAAGGTACTCTGAAAAGTATTTTCCAGCACTACAATTTGAAAGTATCAATTCTGTGGTACTCAACTTTCCTTATAATCCACCTCTTTCAGCCATATATTACTACTGGAAAAACCATACCTGTGACTATATGGAACTTTGTCAGCAATGTGATGTTTCTGTTTTATAGGATATTGTCCAAATTTGCCATGGCTTTCCTTCCAAGGAGCAAGCATCTTTTAATTTCATGGCTTCAGTCACCATCTGCAGTAATTTTTAAGCCCAAGAATGTCTTCTGCCTCTATTTGTCAGGAAATGATAAGAATGGCTGGTATGATCTTAGTTATTTTTTTAAAATTTAAGCTGCATATCTCAGACTGTTGACATTTCTCTGGACAAACTTAATTCTGGCTTTTGATTCATCCAACCTGAGAATGTTGCTTAATGCACTCTGCATACGAGTTAAATAAATAGATAAAACCTTGTTGCAGTCATTTTCCAGTGTTAAACCAATCAGTTCTATGTTCAGTTGTTACTGTTGCTTTTTGACCCTATACTGATTCCTCAGGAGATCGGTAAGATGATTTCAAAAAAACCTGGAACAACTTGCCTTAACTGATACAAAGTGAAGTGAGTAGAACCAGAAGAATATTGTACGCTGTAACAGCAATATTGTATCGATGAACTATTATGATGTCTAGGCTGTTTCTTTGATCATGGCTTTCAGGTAGTCAAATAATTCTTAAATTATCTCTATTTCATCTATTCCAGGTCAGTTGTTTTTCCAATGAGGTATTGTACAGTGTCTTCTATTCTTTTTTTCATCTTTGACTCTGTTTTATTGTTTTTTGATGTTATATGGAGTCATTAGCTTCCACTTGCCCAATTCTAATTTTTAAGGAATTATTCCCTTCAGTGAAATTTTGTGTCTCTATTTCCATTTGGCCAATTCTACTTTTAAAGGAGTTGTTTTCATCAGTGAAGTTTTCTATCTCTTTTACCATTTGATCAATTATCTTTTTAAAGGTATTATTTTCTTTAGTATTTGTTTATGCTTCTTTTACCAAGCTATTAATTACTTTTTAATACTTTTTCTCCCTCACTCTCATTTTCCCCAAACTTATCCCCTACCACTCATATTTGATTTTGAAAATCTTTTTAAAAAAAAAAAAACAAAAAAACCCAGGAATTTTTGTTGTGCTTGTGTCCAATTAATATTTTTTTCTTTGAGGCTTTGTTTGTAGCTGTTTTTGATTTTGTTGCTTTTTCATTTGTGTCTTGATCTTCCCTGTCACCATAGTAGATTTTTATGGTCAGGTTCTTTTTTTTTTTTTTTTGCTTGTTTGTTTGCTCATCTTTCCATACCATTTCTTGACTTTAAATTAATTTAAAGTTGGGCTTTGTTCCTGGCCTGAGGGGTTCAGGGAGAAATGCTGTCCCAAGGTTCAGACTTTTTAATCCTGCTGTTTTCAAATCTAGGTCTGGGGGGTTTGGAAGTTTTTCATGCTTTCAAGGTGGTATGATCCAAGAAGAGGCTGATCACTGCTTTTCTGGTCTTTATTCTGGCCCTTATTTAGGAAGGGCCTCTGATACCTTTGAACTGCAATCAGCCCTGCTCCACAGGACCTCTGCTCCCTTAGGATCAAAAGTGATAGTGTTCCTCGGAGTCCCTGCTCTCATACAATGCTCCTTTCTACCCTTGAATTGTGACTCAAAAGTGATTATAGGTAACGAAGCTGCAAACAGCACCCATTCCTGAGCCCAGTGCTAGCACACAGGTCCTCTGTAAACTGAACAATTTTCTAATCCCCTTACTCTCTCTGACTCAAGAGATCTCAAAGCTGTTGCTGCTGTTGTTGTCACCACCACGTCCCATTATTGGTTTTACATCCACATGGGTTCTGTGTCAGCCTCTACTGCCAAGGTCCAGATCTCTCTCTCTAAGTTGTCCTGGACTGGAAGAATGTCTTACCCTAACCTTTTGTTGGTTATGTCACTCCAGAATTCAGATTAAGGAGTTATTTTAAAGTTGTTTGGAGGGGAATATTGGGAGAGTTCAACTGTAGTACTTCTTCCCATAAAGGCAACTAAACAACTAAAAGTTTTCTTTATTACAATTAAAATAGAATGAGTATAGATGCATTTTAAATAGAGTAGTTAATATTCTTTTTGTAATATCTTATCTGGTTTTCAAGAGTGGCCTATTATTCTTTAAAAAATCTACAGGAGTACTTTTAAGCAAGTAACCAGTTCATTCATTTATTCATTCACCAAGCATTTTTATTTATTTTGTGTGCTTTAGTTTCAATAGGCACTTAATCCATTTTAAGTGCCTTCTGCATTCAGAGGACAATATCTAATGCTGAAGAAACTATAAATTTAGAAAACTCCCAGTTCTACCCTGGCAAGGCTTACATTCTACTGGGATAATAAGACACAAACACATATAAGCATAATACATGATATTATATGATTAAATTCACTTGACAAGTTCAAAATATTGTACTATGAGAAGTAAGGAGAGAATATCATTACCACCAACTCAAGGGTAGTGGTAGAATCAGAGAAGACTTCATGGAGGTGATAGCACTTGAGCTGAGCTTTAAAATATGGATAGGAAATCAACAGTCAAAGATGAGTAAAAAGGACATCCCAGGCACAGAATGAACAAAAGGAAAGAAGTAAGAAAACACAGGGCATGATTTTGAGAAGTAGAGAATTTTCTAGGATGACTGAAACATGAATAATATGTGACAAAATTGGAAAAGCAAGGTAGTGCTATACATGGAGAACCTTGAATACCAGGCAAATAATGCATTCGTAGAGATTTTCAAAAACTTCAGCATTTCAAGAAGCCATGATTCCATTCATGTGGGATACAAGTAACAGCCTTTCTATACTTTAGAAGGAAAGTTAAATGTGCAAATTATAATTTTAGAGCTGAATATATATGGACATATATTTGGCTCAGCCTCGTTCTGTATTTTGTACATTTATAATATACATTTACATATGTGTGTATGTGTGTATATGAAAAACATAATTTTAGAACTGGATAAACACATATTTGACTCAGCCTCTGTAGTGAAGATATAAATATAGTGTATGCTTTCACATTCTAGTTCTTGCATCTTAAAAAAAAGGTTATTTATTTTTAACAGTCATTTAATTTTTTTGAGTTCTGAATTCTCTCCCTCCCATCTTTCCCTCACTCATTCTGAAAGCAAGAAATATGATATCAAGCATACATATCTAGTCAGCCAAAACATAATTCGATATTAGCCATGTTACAAAAAAGTATGAAAAATAAAGTGAAAAAATATATTTCAGTCTGCATTCAGACTGCATCAATCTTTTCTCTGGAGGTGGATACCTTTTTTTCATTATTTGGAATTGTCTGGGTCCAAGACTCTTGGATCTTTGTATTGATCAGAAAATAATATCTAAACCATTTAAAATTCACAGTCATGCAATTTTGCTTTTACTGTATATAATGTTCTTCTGGTTTTGTTCACTGCACTTTTCATCAGTTCATATAAGTCTTCCCAAACTTTTTTCTGAAAGCATCCTATTAGTCATTTCTTACAGCACAATACAACTCGTCACAATCATACACAATTTGTTCAGCTATTCCCCAATTGATGGGCATCCCTTCAACTTCCAATTCTTTGCTACCCGAAAAAAAGCTGTCATAAATATTTTTGTACATATTGGTCCTTTTTTCTCTTTCATCTCTGTGGGATACAGGTCTAGTATTGCTTGGACAAAGGGTATTCACAATTTTACAGCCCTTTGGACTAGTCCCAAATTGCTCTCCAAAATGGTAGGATCAGTTCACAAGTTCACCAATAATGCATTAGGGTCCTAATTTCTCCACACCCCTCCAACATTCATAATTTTCCTTTTCTGTCATATTAACCAATCTGATGGAGGTGAGGTGGTACCCCAGAGTTGTTTTAATTTGAATTTCTCTAATCAATAGTGATTTAGAGCATTTTTATATGACTATAGATACCTTTGATTTCTTCATCAGAAAACTGCCTGTTCATATCCTTTGAGCATTTATCAATTGGGGAACGACTTGGCATTGTTATAAATTTGACTCAGTTATCTGTCTACTTGAGAAATGAGACCTTTATCAGAGAAATTTGGTGTAAATATTTCCCCAGTTTCCTGCTTTCCTTCTAATCTTGGCTTCATTTGCTTTTTAATTTAATTTAATCAAAATTATCCATTTCTACATCCTGTGATCCCTTCTATCTCGTTTGGCCAGTACTTGATATTTTGACACTACATTTTAATGTTTAAATTTCATATATTACAGAGGAATAAAATTATACCAAAACAAACATTTTTTTGCAGAACACAGGGAGTAATTCCATGAAAATGAGGGCTGAGAAGAACTTGTGGTATTTTGGGTAAATCACAGAAATCTAGGCAATTTTAAAACATTTTGTGCTCTGCAAAAACCCCAAATGAATATTGCTAAGCATTCTTCTATTTAACTTAAATCCATGTGTTATCTGTGAAAATGTCACCCATATGTGTTTAATTCATTTATACTTAAACTTAGAATAATGTAGTTGTGAAGGAGATCCTTAATGTCCAGTGTTATATCCTGGGCTTTACAAAGCCTTTCCCCATTCAACAAGTTGTGCTTTGCCAGCATATCACAGAACTTGAACATGGGACAGATTGAGTTTGGTTCTAAACTTAGATTACACAAGTTTGAGTGGCTGCCAGACTATTGAAATGTATTTTCTTCTGTCTTCTTAAATTACACAACTACTTCCAAGCAAAAAAATTAAATTAAAGTCTTGTCTTCTGTTGTTTCTTTAAGCAAAAAAAAAAAAAAACAAACAAACAAACTTCATTTATTAAAAGCCAAATACTGCTTTGTCCATATTCTAATAGTGATTTCAAATGATCACACTTTTAGAGCTGAAAGAGTCAGAAGTCATAAAGACCAACCAGATCATTTTACTGATGAAGATGAAGCACAGAGTGGGGACTTGCATAAGGTCACAGAGATATGTCTGGGACAAGATTTGAATTGAGACTTTCTTTTCCATTCCATTGCCCTATAAAGTCAAGCAAACTGCATTTCATAATTTGCTTTGGAAAAAGCCATAGTGGAAGGTTTGATAATGTATTCTTTATTCAGGATGGAATGGACATAATCTGACTAGTGGGATCATGATAGAAATCTAAATTTAATAAACTAATAAGACAGGTATACAAACAGGTGAATACACTTAGAGGAAAGACACATACAAACTGACCATGCATATTATTTCTGGTCATCTTAAACAATCTAAGATCAACCAGAGACTTGAAGGTGGGTAGTAAATTATCAGAAATGTCAACAGATTGTTTGAGACATATGTATGACATGGAAGGATAAGTGAGAGTGGGAGAAGGGAATGAAAAGGACTTTCAAAACAAGGGGCTATGCCACTCATTTCCTTAGCTACAAATAAATTGAAAAAAAATAGAACATGGGAAATTTACCATTTAAATGGTATGACTTCCTAGTTCTTCCTTTTATTCACATTTATGAGAATTCCACAGTTTAAATACAACTTAATCATTCATGTTTTTCTATTGTTTTAATACAAATTTTAAACATAATCTCAAATAGCACTTTGCTCATTACCTTTGTAATATGCTAAGGCTTCTCTAGGATAAGGAATGAGTTAATATCTCTAGAATAAAGTTTTAATCATGAAAAAAAGTTGGTGTTGGGGATCATGCTGGGAGATGGGGTGTATTTTTTCCTTCTTGTTAATTTATCAGGGATCATTTCCACTGCTTAGGGATCAGATCTCCATTTTCCTCTCTGCAATTCCAAGCATTTGTTGTTTTCGCACCTCGCTATTTTTTGTCTCTATTCAGGATGGAGCCCAATATGTTCAAAAGATTATTTTTCCATTGGATTTGTTTCAGTCTTATGTCAATGACTGATTTATCTATATTCCCACACACTTTGATCCTGATCTTTTAATCAGTGTGCTGGTTCAGAACTTGAAAGCTCCGACTCTGCTTGTTTTTAATCTGCCAAAGTAGAGAGATGACAAAGTGCTTGACAATGATTTTTCTAAATGCTCTATTTTATTGAATAGTGTGTTGTGATGGGAGCTTCAAATTAATTAGCATTTACATTCACTGTGAATTTTCAAGTCCTATACCTTCTTCTCTCAGGTAAATTTTTCATTCTCTCCAAAACTGGTGTGGGGGTAAATTACATAAAGCTAAGTAACAATGAGATACCTTCCATCTTTACAAGAATGGATAGAATCGTGCAAATGGATGGGATTTTATGAGACAAAATTGTCAGATATCAGATCAGTAACTACCTAAAATGTTCAAAATCACTTAGAGAAACGCACAAATAAACAACTCTGAGGCATTATCCCATCCTCATAAGGCTGATGTAGTAAAATAAAGGAAATAAATCTCATTGATGGAAGGACTTTGGGATGACAAGCATGTTAATTGAAATCTGGTAGCAATGGGAATTTGCCTCAATCTCCTGGGAAAAATTTTGGAATTATGAAAGAAAAGTTTCTAAAATTTTCATATCCTTTGACTTTGAAATCCATTACTATGACTACATATCAATGAGATTGTTGACAGTAAAAAGAAGACCCCAAAACATTCATAGTGACATTAGTTGTAATAACAAAAATCTGGAAGCAAAATATGTAGCAAATGATTGGAAATAGCTGAACAAATTATGATATGTGAATGTAATGAAATAATTCTAATATCATAAGGAATGCCACATATAAATTATCCAAAGAAAAAATAAGATTTGTAAGTGATACAGAGTGAAGAAAATACAATCATTACACAACTACAAACACATGAACATGGGAAGATTGGATTAGATGGTTTCTAAGATTCCTATAGCAGCTAGGTGGCCCAGTGAATAGAAGGTGGGACCTGGAGTCAGGGAGACTCATCTTCCTGAGCTCCAGTTTGGTCTTAGAAACTTACTAGTTGTGTGAATCTGGACAAGTCACTTCTCGGACAACTGACTGGACAAGTCAGTTTTTTTGTATAATGAGCTGGAGACACTTTAGTGTCTCTGCCTAGCTGCCTAGAACCAGGACTAGAAGTCAAGTATTTTGATTCCGAGTCTGTGCTTATTTTTCTATTATATCCTTCTCTAGCAACATTTTATTTTCATTTCTTTATGCAATGTTACACAAAATTTTATTATACTGAAGGGATAGTAGCAGCTATTAGGTTGAGACAGGGTAAATTATTGGACTAGTGTGTTGTTGTGGTTTTCTATTGTTATCTAGGCTCTTGTGCTTACTTTCTGATAGACTGGTGACAGGCGGGAAGCATTCTAGCTGGCAGCAAATTGGAAGAAGAAAACGATTTAAATATAGGGTTTTCACCTTAAGCCACTTTAAACATGGAACAATTAACCTCAAAGTCTTCAAGTTCCTACCTGTAGAACTTCTGCTCTGTAATGTACTCAGAATCCATAGAGCTTATATCATAGAAGAAAGAGTGTACTGCCTCTCAAGAGCTAATTGTTAAATTTTTAGTGTGAACATTTACACTTGGAAATTGACAAACTACAAACAAAGGCTTGATTTGTTATTTTGTTAACTATCTAGACTTAAGAAAATGATGGAGAAAATGCTATAACAACGTAGATTAAACAAACTTGCCACCGTATGGTTCTCTGCCATCTTCCTAGAAATCCAGTTATTAAATATTCACCACTGTACCCTTGCATAGAGGATATTTATTTTTAAGACATGGTGAGACCATGTGGCCTCTGAGGTTCCTTCTAACTGAGATTCTGTGATACTAAGATATAAGACTGGAATAAAAAGCTTTTCTCAAGTTGAGAGAAGAAAAGACATGATTATTTTACATGGGTAGTAATCACAAGATTTCCCAGAGATATCATAGTTTCCTTTTAAAAATATATTTTACTTATTTTGTTAAAAATTTCCCAATTACATCTTAAAATTTTTAAACATTCATTAAAAAAAATTAGTTCCAAATTCTCTCCTTCCTTTTCCTCTCTCACCCCTTGAAAAGCCTAGCAATATAATATCAATTATACATGTGAAATCAAGCAAAACATTTCCATATTAGCCATGTTACAAAAGACAACACAAAAATTTGAAAAAAGAATGAATTGAAAAAGTATGCTTTAATCTGCACTCAAGGTAATCAATTCTCTCTGGAGGTGGATTACATCTTTTCATCATGGCCCTTTGGAATTATTTTGAATCATTGTATTGGTTGGATAACTCCTTCATAGTTGATGATCTTTACAACATTGCTGTTACTGGATACAATTATTCAATCACAATCATATAGCACAATTTGTTCAGCCATCCCCCAATTGATGGGCATCCCAGCAATTTCCAATTCTTTGCCATCACAAAAAAAGTATTGCTAGACTTTTATACATATAAATCCCTTTCCCTTTTCTTTGATATTTTTGTACATATAGGTCTCTCTCCCTTTTCTTTGGTCTCTTTGGGATTTAGACCAAGTAAAGGACACCATAGTTGTGATCAATAAACTTTTATGAAGCATAGTGTCACATAATGTGTTAAGTGATAGTTTCAAAAGAACTAAAACTATGGGTCATTCAAAAGGGCAAAGAAGTAAGACATGGTGGGCATGAATAAGCCATAACATCTTATGAATGAAGAATAAAACAGGAGAAGCACATAAAGGGTATCATAAGTCAAATCAATGGATTCCACTGGTACCCAATAAATGTCAACAGATCTCCAGGAAGGATCCCAGCATATCAATGAAGGAGTCAGAGTAAAGAGCACACTAACTTTAAAATCAAAGAACCTGATTTGGAAACTCATTTCAGGCTTATTTCCTGTATAATATTGGATGTCATTTAACCTCTCTGGACCTCAGTTTCCTCCTGTGTAAAATGAGGGTTTTAGACTAGTTGGCTTCTAAGGTCCCTTTCACCCCATGTAATCCTTTTTTGGGTCACTTATGGAGAAAAGGAGAAAGTAACAAGAGAGGAAGATGACAAAAGACAAGGATGAGTTGTGATTTGCACTGCTGGAGAGAGTCACTGCATCAAAGAGCTTACACATCCAAAGTTTAACCTAGAAAACATTTTTTGTTGCCAACAGCAACAGCAGTGCCATTTTTATCACCATCCCTCACATTTACATCATGCTTTGAAGTCTGCCGAGTGTTTTATACATTATCCCATTTGAGCATTACAACAACCCTGTTATGTAGTTACTAGTTAATTTTTGTAATATACTCTCTGAAACTCCTTCTCATCATTTGTAATACCCATTTTGCATTTAGGGAAAGTGAAATGCACAGAGTTTGAGGACATGACCAAAGACACACAATAAGTATCAGGAGCACAATTTGATCCAAGACTTCCTGACTCCAAGTCTAACTGTCTATTCCAGCATCATAAAAAAAGGTCAATGGCTCTGTGTACTGGACCTCTAGTAGTATTTGAGTTTTGATGTTAAAATAAGGCCCCTCACAACCATTTTTTTATATCAATAACACAATAGAACATAGACTCCTTCCCAAATCTGAAGCAAGAGTATATGATTTGCCTTATAGTATAATCTCCACTGAATATCAATTTGTGGGAATTGTTCTAGCAAGTGTTAAATAAAATCCTGCCTGTCAGCACACACGTTGATTCTTTCATTAAGAATCTTCAACACCCAAAGACAGAAAAACATTATTTATCATCAGAAAAATCAGTGTGTCAGAAAAACTGCTGTTCACTTTCTAAAAGATGGAAAATAGTCTTAAATGTTTTGACAGAGAACAAAATTCACAAACAAATGGAGAATTTGTGAATAACAACAAAACTTGGAGAAATGTTGTAACCCAAAAATGCTCACCAGCTGCTTAAAAATCAAAATTCAAGTATTTCCTGTAGAAGTTCAAAATTCAAGTGTTTCAGTTCCATGGCAGAGCAACAATAAGAACTAATGCTGGAAAGTGACCCAAAGAATATAAGATACAGATAGTTTCCAGTATTGTGAATGGCAATTCTGTAGTAGAAATACCACTTGAATAGAAAATATTCCTATGGCAAGCAATATGGACTCATCCAGAGTCCTCCTTAGAAAATATAATGCAAGTAGGAAGGAATAATAATGAATGTCTTAGTAGATAAAAAAATAAATGCATTGACTTCTTTCATATAATATGAATGGAATTGACTGATAATGGTATTTTTCTTTAAATATATAGATGTGAAAGGAAGGAAAAGGATAAAGGCAACCACCTTTCCTTCCTGGGGACTCAGGCTCATCTGTCTAGGAATAAGGTAAAAAATATGTTCTTGTTTGACAATAAATTGCTTGAATATGTTTTCACCATATTTCCCTAGGCCTTGACCAAAATGAAGTGATAATTTCCAAAGGCAGAATATTTATTTGGGCATGTCGATCCAGTGTTTTGATACTCTCTAAACACACACACACACACACACACATACACCCTGAGGATCTGTAAGTTTAATGTTACATTAATATTCAATTTAAAATTGAATACAAGTAGACACCCATTTGTAATACGAATGCATCTTGAATTTTTGTGACAAGGTCGATATTTTGAGATGAAAAGGACCTTAGACGTCTGATGCATTTTTACAAATGAAGAAACAAATCCATTAGATGGGCTTCAGAGATGAAATAATTTACTCAAGGACATACTAATAACAAGTGGTAGAACTAGAATATGAACCCAAGTCCTCTGAAATAAGTTTGTATTCCCATTATGCAACAGCAGAAGCTGTCTTACTAAACTGGTGATTGACTTGGGAAGTTTCATTGCTCCTGTCTAAAGTAATAGAAACTTTCCTCAGTTTGGGGATGCGCTGAATAGTAAACAGTCAGTACATTAAGTAGTTGTTAAATACTGTTGAATATTCACTATAAATGACATTGCCCTCTATTTTCAGATACTCTTATCTCCCTCATAAGAATGCACCTAGCCCATAGGAAGCATTTTGTCTGACTGAATTAAGTCTTCAATGCTGCCTTTATTACACAGTTGGACCAAGCCCACACAGATACAGTTAATTCTGTCAATGTTTAGATGGGTCTGTTTTCTCCCTCAGTGCAGATCACAATAGCTCCATACTTTTACATTATACAGTTTCCCTCCACTGAGGACCCAACATGCTGGAGACTTGCATCTGTTTCTCTTATCCTTTCAAAGGTACCACTCAGATTGTTTACTCAAGTTCTTTCACTCTTAACTGATAACCAATCTACTTTCTTTTCTCATCATACATGTCCTTGATTAAGGACAAATAAGGATTACTAATTCCAAAATGCAAGTAAGCATATAAAAATTATAGAATAAAAGATTTGGTATGACATATGAACTACCTAAAATTGTTTTTATAAAGTTTAAGTATCTCAACAGGCTTTTTGAAAAAAATAATTATGCCCTACTAAAGGAATTGGTCTACGATCTCTGATTTTACAGTTATGAGATTCCTGGCATAGCAAACCTTACAACAGAGACAAGTTGAAAAGATGTAGGCCTGGGGCACTGAGAGGTTACATGATCTTGCTTGTGGTCTCACATTTATTTTTAGAGGCATGACTTGAATCCACATCTTCTTAAAGACCAGGTCTTTATCTACTATACAGTGCTCAGGTAGACAAGGTAAAAGAGATAATGGGGTGAAACAAATGAGATGAAAATCATTCCTGTCCTTCTGAGCCTAAATGAAAAGATCACTATAAAAAAGATCTTGGAGGAGGGGAAAATTTATGAGCAAACGTTGCTTCTAACAGTACTTACAATTATCTTCTCTCATATCATAGAAGAAATCTCAAAGAAAATTACTCTAAATGACTCTTGAATTGCCCCTCTTAACATATTGAAGAAATTAACTACTGCATTCTTTCAGAACAGGGTGATTCCCAATCCACGGATCCTGTCCCTGTCCTTACCCAGTATACTTTTACTGTCCATTCCTCCCTCCCTCCCAAACCATCCCTCAAGACCTCCAGAGCAGGCTGTTTGAGAAATCAAACAAATGTTCTTCACACCCACACAGGCATCTTTCTGCTTTTCTTCCCTGAAAGAACCCTAGTGATTGTCTTTGTTTCCTATAAATCCATCCAGAGGTACCTGCTTGGATGGCCCTCTTTCTATAGTTCTCTCACCATCTCCAAGTACTTGTTGCCATAGTCTATTGGTTAGTCTCCCTGCCTCAAGTCTCTCCCCGTTCTAGTCCTTTCATCACTCAGCCAACCAATATTATCTTCTTAAAGTGTAGCTCTAACCATGTTACTGCTCTGCTCAGTGGCTCCCTATTACCTCTAGAATGAAATATAAAATCTTTGGTTTGACTTTTAAAATAATTTACAACTTTTTCCTAAATTTCCTATCTCTTACTCTTTACTCTCCTCCACACATTCTATGATCCAGCTACACTTCCCCACTTGTGTTACTCTGTCTCCTGATGGTACCTTTTCACTGGTTGTCCTATATTACTAGATACTTGCTCTCCTCACTCACTCCTGCCTCCTGGCTTCTCTGGCCTTCTTCAAGACTGAGTTCCTGCCATTGGAGATTACCTTCCATTTATGCGGAATATATCTTTTTTATAATTAATTTATTTTCAGTTTTCAACAATCACTTCTATAAATTTTAAATTTTCTCCTCCCTCTCTTCGCCCTGCCCACGATGGCATGCAATCTTCTATGGGTTCTATACATACATTCTTATTAAACATATTTTCACATTAGTCATGTTGCATAGAAGAATTAAAATTAATGGTAGAAACCACGAGAAAAAACAAAACAAAACTTTACAAAAGAGAAAATGGTCTGCTTCATTCTGTGTTCTGATTCTATTTCTATGAACATGGTTGGTATTTTGCATCAAGGGTCCTGTGGAAATGTTTTAGGTCCTTGCATTGCTGTGAAGGACCAAGTTTATCAGATCCAGTCCTCATACATTGTGGCTCTTACTGTGTGTAATGTTCTCCTGGTTCTGCTCACTTCACTATCAGTTCATATAAATCTTTCCAGATTTTTCTAAAGTCCTCCTGTTCATCATTTCTTATGGCATAATAGTATTCCATTACATTCATATACCACAACTTGCTTAGCCATTCCCCAATGGGTGGGCATCCCCTTGATTTCCAGTTTTTGGCCACCACAAAGAGTGCTGCTATAAATATTTTTGTACATGTGAATCCTTTTCCTGTTTTTATGATCTCTTTGGGATACAGCCCTAGAAGCGGAATTGCTGCAAACTGCATATGTCTTGCATGTTACTTGCATGTTGTTTCTTCCATTACAATATGAGTTCTTAAAGGTCCAGAGCTGTGATTTTACCCCCAGGTAGTTAGCACAATGTCTGCTTAATAAATGCTTGCTTAATGACTGACTGGTCAGATGGAACAGAATAGGAGTGAAAAAAGTTCATATAGGAATCAACTTGGGTGGAGACTGAATATAGGTCAAAACTATAGACTCCCATAGACACTCCTCCCCCTGTCAGACCACTGACCAACCAGAAAGTATTCATTAAACCTCCGTTATGTGCTACATACTGTTCTATGGATACCAATATGATGAATGAAATACTCCCACCATGGGGGATCTTCAGAAGCCAACCAAATATTCTTGATAGGGATGCTGCTACTTGGCAGAGAACAGAAGAGACGGGGATGAAGGTAGGACTGGTGGAATGGTGAGAAAGCTAAGAGTTTGAGGAAAACCAGACAGTCTTTTCCTGTCATGTTTTTCAGACTTTTGATTTATGCTGTGGTTCCCATATTTCACGTGTATGCTTTTTATAAATTACAATTTTACTAACATATCTATAATCATCTTTTAAAAATAAAAACATATTTGTAAGAATCAAGTAAGTGATAGCCAATACTAGTGAATGACTGAATAGCTTTCTTCTCCTGTTATACATTCAGCTCAAAAGTAGTATGACTGGACTGGGACATTCTGATGCTATTTGTGGGCTTAGTTATCTTCTATACTACCTTTGCTTTAAGAACTGGCTGGAAATATATTTATACTTACTTTTGTATGAAGCCTACATATGAAGCCTTAATTTCTATCTTCTCCTCCAAATTTTTAGTCTACTAATTGTCTGTGCCATATAGTTCAGCATTTTATATCATGCTATTTACTCTTATCGCTTGTAGGTTATTCTTGTTACCCAGTGGAAGTACAAGTCCTATATTAGCAGAAAAGATGTCTGATATTTCTGGATTCTTTCCCACATCTTCACAAAAGAGCCTAAAGCATGAAAAGTATTCAAGAAATACTTAAAAATAAAATGACTGATAGCTAACGGAGGAACTATGTATTAACATGCAGATATATAATCTGGCCCAAGAACTAACCAAAGTGCCACTTTTTCTCTGAGATAACATTTTATTCTATTGCTCAAAAGGAAAGATTTTTGGATTTCTTTCCAATCCATGGCATGTTAACTCATTATATTAATAAAAATCAAACACTCTTGGGCAGATTGCACCAGCTCCTGGAACATAATCATAATTAATATTGAGCACTGCATGTTATTGGTATGTGTTCTTGATTAGCAGGACTCAATTCTCCCATCTGAGGCCAAACTGTGAATGTTTTCTTCTATCTTTCTCTACCTGCCTTCCAGACTGTAAATGCTAATCAAGATGCAGCTGTAGTTAGGATGTCTGAAGGATTAACATGAACTTAACTGTGCCAGGAAGGAAAAGTGTCCTTCCTTTCATGAGCTATTTCTGTGAAGTTCATTGATAGCATCATGAAACATGCCCAGTAATAAAGATTTGGGAAAATGCAAACTGAATTTTTAAAAGTCTGTGCAAAGCTATTTTTTTTTCAATTGGCATTTTAACATGAAGACTACTTTGGTGATGGTTAGTATGTTTTTTTTCCAGGAAATATGCTCTATCAAGGGTTAGGGTTTTTTTTAAATTGTTTTTATGCTATAATCTAGAAAAACCTACAAAACCTTTTGGCGCTTACAACTGGCAGTGCAGTCTACCCATCAGCTTACCAATGCCATGTGATACTGCATATGAAGCTGGACAACACTCCTGTCAGTTTGTATCCAGTACAAAGCTTCTCATAAATAAACAGGGCTAGAGGCAAGTTTTGATGGCAGAGGGCAGCATTCTGCTGTGTTCTCATGGGAAGATGGCCCTGGTTATGCAAAGATGTATTTGACTGGCAAAAACTCTCTTATCATCTGGTTAAGTGGTGCGATGTGTAGACATGAGGCTCTAGCAAACATTTTAGTTGAATCTCAAAGGGAAGTAATTTTCAAGTCTATATTTTAAAAACATATGTAGCCAAGCAGTTTATCTTCCAAGAATCACTGACTCACAATACCTTGTCCAAAAGAGTCATTAAAAGGAGGAATGACAGACTTTGAAGGAGGGGGCGAAGAACAATAGGCAGTTTGATAAGTGCAGTAAGTGACCCAAAATGAAATGGTGAGAAGCAGGGAGGAATAGGAGGAAAATCATATTAGAGAAAATTATTTATAATTTTCTTGCAGTTCTAGGGAAGAATATGTTACATGAAGGAGAAAATGAATATAAATTCTCAGACACTGAGATATAAAGTACAGAGAAGTCAGAGAAGGGGGATATCGGGTGACACAGTGCCCTAAAAGAATGTATATTCTGTGAATGGGAACAACTTGCTCCTGGAAGAAACACAGTGAGAGTATTTGTCACTAACCTGTCGTCTAACACTGGGAACACTCTTTCCAATAAAACCCTTCGTTGCAAAAACTGGATTATCTTTATTGACTGTTGAATTGGAATAAGGCACTTAGCATTCATTGTGTTTTGAAATTACTACAGAAGAGGAAGCTTTAAGGGAAAGGTTAATTCCAGAGATTTGCTCTTCAACTTAATATTACTATATTGGGAAGGTAAACAGGCAGGTACAGTACTAAATGTACCTGCTGGACTCCTAGTTATTTAAAGAAGAAACAACATGTTCTCCTATCCAGAACTGTTTTCCTTGATTTTTCTCTTAAGGACAACATTCAGAAGTAAACAATTTTCCAACTTGACTTTCTTGTGTACTCTGTTATACATTAAATCAACAAGTCCAAAAAAATTTAAAAAAACAACCACCACCCAACATATGTAATAGAGATCATTATGATTATTTTTTCTAGTTAACAAGATTTTTAACTGATCTATGACTTTTTTTGTCACACCTCAAATATGCCTCATATTTTTAACCTTCTCAAGATAATAGTTTATGAAATATATGATGACAATACAATTATTAAATCAATTAAACATGCTTACAAACTCTTTCAATTGCTAACATTAAACAAAAACTGTTCCTTATACTCTATATGAATCTTATTACTTCTCCAAAATTATATATAATGAGTAAATCAAATGTGTAGGTAATATACATATGGGTGTGATTATTATTTATTTACCAAAGCAACACCAATTTGATAATAGTTTAGTAATATCATTGGATGTTTATGGTACCAATCAATCCAAGATATGATCTAAATAGCACTCATGGCCACAGGTTCCCTACCCCTGATTAGCTTCTCACGAGTGCTTAACAGCATTAAAAGGTACAAAAGAATAAGAGTGTATTTATATGAACAAGTTAATTTCAGACTGGACTACTAAATGCTGACTTAGCCAATTCAATAAAAATAGTCAAAATTGTTGTTGTGTTCATCCTTTGTTGTCAAAGAAGACCATGCCATCAGAGAAATGATGACATGACTTGCATTTGATTTTGTTTTGAGTGAGGGAGGGCTTTGCAAGGTCACCAGCCTCACTTCTCCTCCAGAGCCATCTGAATCCAGTGACCAGATGTTCATCAGGATGACTGGAGATGGCCCAAGATGCAGTGGGAGACCTTGGCCTCTTTAGGCCAAGGCCTATTCAGGTACTTAAGTCAAAAATAGGTTTTTATGAAGTAAGAGAAAGGAAGAGCCCTATTAAGAAGAAGTTCACAATCAAATTATAGAGCTAGAATTTACACACAGGAAAAACACAAAAAATATACTTTCTATTCAGAATATAAAAGTACCATGTACAGAATGTTTAAATTCAGAATGATTGGAAGTTTAAATGTTATCTGTCTCAGTGAGATTAAGCTAGAAAATTAGAAGATCAAAATACACAAATTTAAAAAGTAAATAATTTCCTATACTAGTTCATTTACTCATTCAACAGGCATTTATTACACTTCAACTGTGCTAGATGATATACAAAGTAAAACATAACAGTCCCTAACCTTGAGGTTATATAAAAATGAGAAGTAAAAAAATATACACAGATAAGTCAAAATAGCATAAAAGCAGTAGAAATTAGGCCTATTTTCATTAACAGAAGAAATTTCCATGTCCAGGTGAAGAAACTCCCTCTACCAATGCAGGTGAACATCTGCTTTGCAACTTATAGCCTTAGAGAGTTTCCCAGGGCATTGAGAGGTTATGTGGCTTGTCCATGATCAGAGTGAGTATGTGTCAAGGTGTCACATGAACACAGTTCTTCCTGGTCTCCATGTCTCCAGTTGTGTAGCTATTACAGCACATTGCCTCTTAATACAGAATATATAAACGTTAGCTCTGAGTGAAGGCACTAACAATGGAAGAGATCAGAACAGACCTGAACTAGAAGGTGGTACCTGGGAGGCAGAGGTGAGGAGTTAGTTTATTCTAGCCACAGGGGAATAGAGTGTGTACAGGTACACAGGATGATTAGGAAGTACCATGTTCAAGAAATAGGAACTGAAACATAGAGTAGTATAGCTTTAAAAAAACTCACAAAGTTAAAGGTACCTAGAAGTCATAAAATTACTTTCAATTATTTTATCTCAACTTGGGTAGTTAGGTGGCAAATGAATAGAGGGCTGGGGCCTAGATCCAGGAAGACCTGAGTTAAGACCTGAGTCAGATACTTACTAACTGTTTGACCTTGGGCAAGTCACTTATCCCTGTTTGCCTCAGTTTCCTCATCTGTAAAATGAACTGGAGAAGGAAATGGCAAACCATTCTACTAATTTTGCAAATTTCAAATGGAATCACAAAGAGCTGAACACAACAGACCAACATGTCAATTAGTTTTTAAAAGGAAAAGAAATCACTTTAGAGTTAAAATAATAGAAAAGAGGTACAAAATTCCCTATAAAGTAAGCAAATTTTTTTCTATAAATAATAATGATAACAGTTATCATTTATATAACTCATCACATGCCAGTCACTGTCAAGCACTTTACAAATATTATCTCATTTGGTCCTTACGTTCCAGAGAGGTAGGTGCTTTTATTATTCCCATTTTACAGAAGAGGAAACTGAGATAAATGGAGGTTAAATGACTTGACCTATGTCACACAGCTAGGAAGTTTTTGAGGCTGGCTTTAAACTCAGATCTTTCTGACTCCAAACCTGGCACTCTAGCCATTGCATCAAAATGAGAATAATCCTTTAATATAGTCCTAAGGTGTAGTTGTATACCATGCTACAGTGGAAAAGAACATTAGATTTGGGACCAGAAGATATAGGTTCAAACCCTGCCTCTGCTACCTACAATCTGTAAAACCTTGGTCAAGTCACTTAACCTTTCTAACTAGCCTTTACTGTCCTCATCCTCATCCATTCCTCATCCACAATGAGGGCATAAATGATTCTCTAATTCAGATCATCTTTTAAAATCCTTTAAGTTCTAAAAACTATGATCCTACCTCAATTCACAGTTCCTAAAAGCTATCCTTCAGTGGAGAAAAAAGTGAAAAAAACCTCCAAAAGTAGACTTGCCAATGGGTTATGTTATTATCTGAAGATCAGGGAAGTTCATAATCAGAAATTTGACCAATGAGCAATGAATTTTTTGACCACTTCAACTCATGAAGATTATCTACTAAAGCTTGTAGGAGGTGCAATCTACATTGGTAGAGAGAATGCCCACATTGATGAAACCTAAAGAAATCTTTTGAAATATAAGAAAAACAATGCCCATATATATTCAATAATATTCCTTGATTTCATAGTGTTCTTTGAAATTTGTAGATTATCAGAGCTGGAAGTGGCCTCAAAGTTCATCTAATTCAACCAGCCTTTTTTTTTTTTTAATAAAGACATGCAAAATTCTCTGTTTCTTGGAAGTCAGGACTAAAACTCTTCCTAAAATATTGCATGGAATATACTTCCTTCTAAAAATTAAAACAAATTCAAAGAATTTGGATTTAAGAAGTTTTATGAGAATTCTGGGACCCTTCTTGAGACCCAGGTTTTGGAATTATGGTTCTAACTTAATTTTTGACATAGTCACTCTTACCACATGCACTGTTCTATAGGCTTAATAATGGTCACTGGATATGTGAGAACAACATAATTTGTGACTTAGGTTGAGAGGCTATCTATATTAAGTCTATTCTATTCTCAAGTTCGATGTGATGCTATGACATAGAAATATTTCTCCAGTAGATAAGACAGAAGTAATTTTCTCATGGTTTTTTTCCAGTGGAAGAAAACATGTGAACAAATATCATATTATAGAATTTCTTTAATTAAGATTTCTCAAAGTCATCATTCCTGGGCCATAATATTGACCTGATAAAGACCAGCTTTTTTTAACCTCTTACTTCTGAACTAATAAGATGAAGAAGTTCTGAAACCTACTTAGAGAGAAAGAAGAAGCACCTTTTCCATATTTCAGCTTAGCAATATCATTTTTTTTCCTTTTTACCAGCTTTAGAAAGATCTGTCAATATTCTACACAGTGGAATCCAGATTAAATGATGTCCGTAAGTAGCTTGTCCGTCCATAGCCTAGTCACACATTATCTGTACATCAATGAGCATTCCTCAAGATTTGGGATTAAGTAAAGCCAGAGAGCTTTACTTTTAACCCTAAGACAAGGTATCTGTGAAGTTCAACTTCACTGATTATTAGTGATTTTTTTTTACCATTTTTTTTGAGTTTTGTTTATCCCATGAGATTTTTTTAGTTTAAAGAGGCCATGCTTGTTTTATGCAAAAAGATTGCTATTCCTTTCCCAGACTGATGTACGTTGGCTTACAACTGAATTTAATTCCTTTCTCATTACCCTCGTTATAGCACCATCTCTTTATGACATCCAAAATGAGGACTTTGCTCATGATGCTTTTACAATAGGGGTGAAAATGTATGTACTAACACTTGCAGTACTGTGTAGTGTTTGGGCATAATACACCTGGCTCCTCTCTCCATCAACGTTTTGGTGAATAAATACTTTGAAAGTCCAAGATATATAGATAATATGGCTAAGGTGGAATTAATAAGAAAGAACACAAGTAGTTTCTGAACTACTTGTACCAATTAATGCTTAAAAGGATACTCTCGAGAGGGAGGCGGAGCCAAGAGGGAGGCGGAGCCAAGATGGCAGAGTAGAAAGACGCAAATACACATAGCTCCGAACCCACAACCCATACAACATTGGTATAAAGTAACTCACGGCGAATTCTGGAGCAGTGAGGCCACAGAACAGTGGAGCGAAGGAGATTTCTGTTCCAGAGGGACCTGCAAACCTCTCACAAAAGGTCCGTCACGCGCAGACGCGGAGCCCAGCCCAGCCCAGACCTGCTGCAGCCCCAGCACCAAGAGGAACAGACCCGAGCAGGCTTCAGGGACGGGATCTCCAGCGGCCGCACAAGTCCCTCCACCCACAGGTGATGGGGGTCGGTGAGAGAGTCTCTTTGGCGGGTTGAGAGGGGAGTGGGGTGCCCCCATGGCTCAGCCCCCTCGGGAGGCAGAAGCTGAGGGGTGGCAGCAGACTGGGGCTCCCCGGGCGGGCAGGAGCCTGGATCCATTGTGGAAGGTCTGTGCATAAACCCCCTGAGGGAACTGAGCCTGAGAGGCGGCCCTGCCCCTACCTGAGCACCTAAACTTAATCTCACACTGAATAGCAGCCCTGCCCCCGCCAAAAGCCCTGAGGCTGGAAGCAGCATTTGAATCTCAGACCCCAAACTTTGGCTGGGAGGATCAGGAGGCGAGGTGGGTGTGAGGAGAATATTCAGAGATCAAGTCACTGTCTGGGAAAATGCCCAGAAAAAGGAAAAGAAATAAGACTATAGAAGGTTACTTTCTAGGTGAACAGGCATTTCCTCCCTTCCTTTCTGATGAGGAAGAACAATGCTTACCATCAGGCAAAGACACAGAAGGCAAGGCTTCTGTGTCCCAGCCCACCCAATGGGCTCAGGCCATGGAAGACCTCAAAAAGAATTTTGAAAATCAAGTTAGAGAGGTGGAGGAAAAGCTGGGAAGAGAAATGAGAGACATGAAGTCAAAGCATGAACAGCAGATCAGCTCCCTGCTAAAGGAGACCCAAAAAAATGTGGAAGAAAATTACACCTTGAAAAATAGGCTAACTCAATTGGCAAAAGAGGTTCAAGAAGCCAATGAGGAGAAGAATGCTTTCAAAAGCAGAATTAGCCAGATGGAAAAGGAGATTCAAAAGCTCACTAAAGAAAATAGTTCTTTCAAAATTAGAATGGCACAGATGGAGGCTAATGACTTTATCAGAAAGCAAGATATCACAATACAAAACCAAAAGAATGGAAAAATGGAAGATAATGTGAAATATCTCATTGGAAAAACAACTGACCTGGAAAATAGATCCAGGAGAGACAATTTAAAAATTATGGGACTACCTGAAAGCCATGATCAAAAGAAGAGCCTAGACATCATCTTTCATGAAATTTTCAAGGAAAACTGCCCTGAGATTCTAGAACCAGAGGGCAAAATAAATATTCAAGGAATCCACAGAACACCGCTTGAAAGAGATCCAAAAAGAGAAACTCCTAGGACCATTGTGGCCAAATTCCAGAGTTCCCAGGTCAAGGAGAAAATATTGCAAGCAGCTAGAAAGAAACAATTCAAGTATTGTGGAAATACAATCAGGATAACACAAGATCTAGCAGCCTCTACATTAAGGGATCGAAGGGCATGGAATAGGATATTCCAGAAGTCAAAGGAACTAGGACTAAAACCAAGAATCACCTACCCAGCAAAACTGAGTATAATACTTCAGGGGAAAAATTGGTCTTTCAATGAAATAGAGGACTTTCAAGCATTCTTGATGAAAAGACCAGAGCTGAAAAGAAAATTTGACTTTCAAACACAAGAATGAAGAGAACCAGGAAAAGGTGAACAGCAAAGAGAAATCATAAGGGACTTACCAAAGTTGAACTGTTTACATTCCTACATGGAAAGACAATATTTGTAACTCTTGAAACTTTTCAGTATCTGGGTACTGGGTGGGATTACACACACACACGCACACACGCACACACACATAGAGACAGAGTGCACAGAGTGAATTGAAGAGGATGGGATCATATCTTAAAATAATGAAATCAAGCAGTGAGAGAGAAATATATTGGAAGGAGAAAGGGAGAAATTGAATGGGGCAAATTATCTCTCATAAAAGAGGCAAGAAAAAGACTCATTAGTGGAGGGAAAAAGAGGGGAGGTGAGAGAAAAACATGAAGTCTACTCTTATCACATTCCACTAAAGAAAAGAATAAAATGCACACTCATTTTGGTATGAAAACCTATCTTACAATACAGGAAAGTGGGGGATAAGGGGATAAGCAGGGTGGGGGGGATGATAGAAGGGAGGGCATGGGGAGGAAGGTGCAATTTGAGGTCAACACTCATGGGGAGGGATAGGGTCAAAAGAGAATAGAAGTAATGAGGGACAGGATAGGATGGAGGGAAATATAGTTAGTCTTATACAACACAACTATTATGGAAGTCATTTGCAAAACTACACAGATTTGGCCTGTATTGAATTGCTTGCCTTCCAAAGGAAAGGGGTGGAGACGGAGGGAGGTAAAGAAGTTGGAACTCAAAGTTTTAGGATCAACTGTCAAGTAATGTTCTTGCCACTAGGAAACAAGAAATATAGGTAAAGCGGTATAGAAAGCTATCTGGCCCTACAGGACAAAAGAGAAGACGGAGACAAGGGCAGAGAGGGATGATAGAAGAGAGAGCAGATTGGTCAGAGGGGCAATTAGAATGCTTGGTGTTTGGGGGGGGAGGGGATAAAAGGGGAGAAAATTTGTAACCCAAAATTTTGTGAAAATGAATGTTAAAAGTTAAATAAAAAAAAAAGAATAACAGAATTGTAACCTATTAACCATAATTCAACAGTTTAATTATTAGATATATACTGTTAATATTGCACTTTAACAATAAAAGTCTTTCGTAAGTCAAAAAAAAAAAAAGGATACTCTCAGTGCCTACATACACACACACACACACACACACACACACACACACACACACACACACACACACACACACACCCACAGGCTAAATAAACTAAAATTAATAAATAAACTTGATCACAACTGAAGTTAAATATAAGGAGTGGGCTACTCTATAAGCCCCCAGTGGGCTGCAGGAGATATTGAACTGAGGTTTTTGTTTTTGGATTGGGAGTATAGGGGTGAATTTGAAGGGGAGAAGGAAACCCCTGGGATGGGAGGTTCTTTATAATGATGTATATCAGAAAATCTAGGACATTGAGAAGTTAAATGGCTTCAGGATTTCACAGATATAAGAGTCAAGGGCAGTACTTGAACTCACAATTTTCTTAATCCAAAGTCAGTCCTCTATACCATGCTGCCTCTCTTAAGGAGGGGGTAGTAGAAGTTTATTATCACATTCTAACTTCTTATTCTCTTCCTTGTTGCTACCATCTTCTAAAGGGTCTGACTTGTAGCATATAATTAAGTGATAGATTACAGCAAGCATTTATTCAGCCCCTGTTATTTTCCAGGTGTTGTACTAAGAACCAGAAATAAATAGAAAGGTAAACAACAACAACATCCCTGTTCTCAAAGCCTTCACCTTCAAATATGAGACACAACATGTACATAATTATGGAAATGCGAAGTAGACATATACAAAGTATATCTAAGTGATTTCTGAAGGTTGGTCCTAGGGAAAACTGATAAACTTCCTCCTGTAGAAGCTTGACTTGAACCTTGAAGTACATAAAGAGCAAAGTATTCAAGACATAAGGGACAGTCAATGCAAAGTCATGGAATTGGGAGATGGAACACCAGAAATTTCAGTCTCAAAAATTCATCAACTCTTCTCAAGGGGCTCATATTGGAATCTGCTAAGCATATTGATATAGGTAATTTAGCATGACCTAAAACATAAATGCACCTACTTGACAACCCAAGAGGGAGATCTAAGGGGGACTGGAAATGGTAGGACGGTTAGTACTCTAGTGGTTATTTAATGGGAATTGAAAGGATTATACATATTTCTAAATTGTGCATGGAATCTTTACAAAAAGTCTCATGCATTAGTGAATAAATACTCATGAATAAATGCAGAAGAGCAGAAATATTAATCTCATTGTTTAATGACTACAATGCCATAAAATTGCAGTGAATAAAAAGCTGTTGAAGAACTGATTAAAAATTAAGTAACTGATCCTTAAGAACTGGTGGTTCAAAGAACAAATCATTGAAACAATTTATTAAAGATAATTAAAGATAATGAAAACAATAAGACTATCAAAATTTGGAGGATTTAGTCCTTTGGGGGAAAATTTATAACTTTAAAAACTTTTATCAACAAAAGAAAGATGGGTTCACAACTTTAAAAAAGACCTAAGAAACAAATTAAAGATACTCAAATATTAAAAATAAAAATTATGGAAGTTTTTAAAAGATTAATAAAGCTAAAAGTTAAAATTTTTGTTAATAAATTAAATAGAAGCTTTAAAAATCAGTGAAATAGATAAGCCATTAGGCAATTAGATTTTCTTAGAGGGAAAAACCAAGTTACCAATGTCAAAAAAATGAAAAATGAGAAATCAAAACAAATTAAGAAGAAATATGACATTTTCAGAGACCATTTTACCCAAATATAGGCCAATAATACTGACAAGTGAATTGCATGAGCATTTACAAAAATATAAAATACATATATTAATAGAAGACAATCTCAGAAAAAAGAAACCAAACAAGGCATAAATGAACTCTCAAATAAAAATCCATCAAGACTTGATAAATTTACGAACGAACTCTATCAAATGATCAAATAACAATTAATTACAATATTATACAAACTTTTATAAAAAATAGTAAAAGAAGGAATCCTACAAGTTCATTTTATGACACAAATATGGTCTTGATACTGTAACAATAGGATTATATCTTAAATAAACATTGATTCCATAATCCTATAAAATATAAGTGAAGAGGCTACAGTGGCATATCACAAAGATTATATACAGTTATTTAGGTTGGATGTATGCCAAAATACATGCAGTTTTCTAAAATTAGGAAAAATATAAACATAATTCACCATATTCGTAAGAAAATTAAAAATCATGTGATTACAACAATGAACAAAACTTAATGCCAATTTCCACTTTAAAAAAAGGAAACACAAGACACCAAAGGAATATTTATCATAGTAAATGGTATATATTTAAAATAGTGTATATTTAATACACACACTGTCTATCTTGTCTGTCAATCAAACTATAAAAGGATTGCTCCATGAAACTAAAAATCCTCATCTGAAGGAATAAAAGGTCAACAATGTCAAGGAAAATAGTGGAAAATGTGGGGGTAGGGGGACTCGCAATACTAATTCTTAAAGTATACTATGAAGAAGTCATCATCACAATGATTTGGTACTGGTTAAAAATAGGGATGTTAGTCAGTGGAGTGTGTTGGATACACAACATATAGAAACACCCACTTGCCTAGTAGCTTAGTGTTTAATAAACAACAATACCCAAAGTTCATGTAGTGCTTTGAAGTTTATAAAATGCTTTAAAAATAGTATCTCATTTTATCTTCATAATAAACCTGGGCGAGGGGGAAGATGCTCTAATTATCCCCATTTTACAGATAAGAAAACTGAAATAGAGAGTGGTTAAGTGACTTGCCCAGGGTTACACAATCCCTAAGTGTCTGAGGCTGGATTTGAACTTAAGTTTTTCTGACTCCAGGTCCAGCATTCTCTCCATTGCACCACCTAGTTCTCTAAAAACTCCAGTTTCTGGAGCAATGACAGACTTAAAAAATAATTATTGGGAAGACTGGGTCTGGCCTAATATCTCACACCACATACCAATAATCTCCAAATTCATAAATGACCTAACTATAAAAGATTATCTCATAAAAAATTATAGGAACAAGAAATGAATCATCTTTTGGATCTATGGAAAGGGGAAGAGTTCATGATCAAACAAGGCATAGAGAAGATGAGAAAATAAAGTGAAACATTTTGATTACATTAAATTCAAAAGATTTTTTTTCACAAAAAATGCAGCTAAGAGTAAATGGGAAATAATTAATGGGGGGACAATTAATCGTTGCAATAGCTTTCTCTTATAAAAGTCTCATTTCCAAGGAAGGAAAGTAAGGAAAAAAAATAAGTTTATAACAATAAGAGCCATTCACCAACTGATAAAAGCATAGGAACAGAAAATTCTTAGGGAAAGAAATCCAAGCTATCAATAGCCACATGAAATAATGAACCAACCCACTAATAATTAGAGAAATGCAAACTAAATCAACTTTGAGATTTTCCTTCATATCCAGCAGATTAACAAAGTTGTCAAAAGAGTAAAATGATAAATTTTGGAGGGATGTTGGAAAAACAAGTCCATTGGTGCACTCTTGGTTGAGCTATGACTTGGTAAAGCCATTCTGGAAACCAATTTGAAACTATCTTCCTGTGTAGGAGCAAGATCTCTTTTTTAAATGTTAAATTATCTTATTTGTTTTCAGTTTTCTACAATCATTTTCATATATCTTAGATTTTTCCCCTTCCTCCCCCTCCCTCCCCACTCCCACCCTGAGACAGGGTGAAATTTTCTATAGGTTCCTCACATACATTCTTATTAAATACATTTTCACCTGAGTCATGTCTCATAGAAGAATTAAAATGAATGGGAGAAATCATAAAACAAAACAAAACATAACATAAAAGAAAATCGTCTGCTTCATTCTGCCATCCAATTCCATAGTTCTTTCTCTGGATGTGGAAGGCATTTTGCCTCCAGGGAATTTTTTTAGGTCCTTGCATTGTTGTTGAAGGACTAAGTCTACGAGAAAAATTAGGAGCAAGATCTTAACCCCTCTCCCTCTAAGTCACTCCATTCAGGTCAGGGAGATATTTTTCAAGCTTTGGATGCCTCAGGGAACTAAGAGTTCAGACTGTGGTGTCACTTCTGCATCATCTGAGTAAAAAAGCAGCCAGTAATACCTGATGAGTGCAGAAGTGTAATGTATCATGATCTGTAATGTAGATAAAGGAACTACACCCAAGTCAATCAAGTCACAGGCTCCTCAATGCCTATGCTAGATGAATATTATTTTCCTGATTTTTCTAAGAGACTTTCTTTTGGTTAAATGCCATATGAGCTACCAGTGTCTTGTTTTGTTCCAACATTCAACTTTCAGTACCAGAGGACTGGCCTGAGTAAAGCCTAGCCTAGCATAGTCCCAAAAGTTACCAAACTGTTTACATTCCTTAACCTAGATATGGTACTATTAGGTCTGTACCTTAAAGAGATTTTGTAAACAAGGAAAAATGTCATATATTTACATAAATATTTATACCAGTTCTTTTTGTAGTGGCAAAGATCTGGAAATTAACAGTGCATCTATCAATTGGGGATGGGCTGGAAAAAATGGTTAATAAATTTAATAAGAATATTATTGTTTTACAAGAAATTATTATAATGGAAATTTAAACGGGAAGATCTTTCCCGCATTAATAGACTCATGTGACCTGCTTAAATCACATGAAAACCTAAGTCACATGTTGGGGGAAAAGCTTGCTGAACTGATGTAACAGGAAGGGTAGAGCAGTGTTGAGTAGAAATTGGTCAAAGCAGTCAGAACTGAGGGAGAAGGAGAAAAGAAGGCAGCTGGCTAGTGTGAGTGAGAGAGCTTGTTTGTGATTTGTTTAAGGGAGCTGGTTTGTGGGAAGCTTAACAAAGGGAAGGCTTGGGGACAATATTGCCCTCTACATTGTTATTGTACATAGATTTCTTTGTTATTATGATGGATTTGGCTTTCTGGTGTTGGGATCTGGCTTTCTGGTATCTGAATAAATGTTTTGGTTCTGTCTTCCACGTGGAGAGTCTGTTATATTTCGTGATTCAGAATTGCGTCAGCATATTCATGGCTGCAGTTGGTGCTGTGACTATCATGTTGGCACTGCAATGATGAACAGGATGGTTTCAGAGAAACTCTAAGAAAGATTTTTATGAACTATTTGAGTTGGACACCTTTGCCCTGAAATTGAGGTGACTATTGATTAGAGTTACGTTTTTTAAAGTTGTTGCCTTTTATAATGTTCTTGTTTTTGTATGAACTGTTCACCTGGTTCTGCTCATCTCACTGCACATAAAAGTCTTTCTTAGTATGTATGTGGGGGGTAGAGTAGGAGGAAGAAGAAACAAATACCTAATTGAAGCAAAATAAAACATTTTTAAAAAAAGATAAAAATTTCAGAATGTATAACAGTAATTGACAAAGAATGGTTTGATTAAATATAAGAAAATAATCAAAATAAAGTGACTAAGCTATTTTAATGTTACTTTCCTAAGTCTAAACTCCTGTGCTTATCTGTCTGTTTAAACATGTGGCCAACCTCACTGGATCAGTTCTTTGAAAATGGAAGTGATGACCACACAGATGAAGGACTCAAGTCAATTCCTAAACACACTCTCTTTTTACTTTGTTCAGAATCCAAGACAGTGGGCTACTAACAATATTTTCATGATTAGCCTATTAAACTTTAATTTAGAAATGAAAACACTATATTGTTGGTGGATGTCTCCTCAGAAAGGGTTTTGATGTAAAAAAATCTTCTTAATTCAGGTTCCATGCAGACAGCTATGTGATCATTTTCTTTCTCTGTTTTCTGTTTCTATTAAGTACAATTTTATCTTTGATTATCTGCATACAATGGAAGTGAATGGGGAGAATGAATTTTCTTAGTAAGTCCAACATACACTAAGTTTTATCTATTATCCTTTCTATAATTTTCTTGGAAGAAATCCAGGAGGATTCACATGAGTTAAGTGTAATTGTGCCTTATTTAAGAAAAAAATCCCATCATGAAATTTTATTTGGCAATTATATTCTTAAAATAAAATACACAGGGGAGAATCACATAGTATAGGCAAACATAAAGGAAGAAGTCCCCAAAAGGATAAAATTGCAGATCCATCTAAATAAAATATCTTGACACCTACATGGAGCTTAACAAGTTCTCAATTGATTACAAACAAGGAAAGTAGAAAGAGCATTGGCCTTGGAGTCACAAAACTTGAGTTTGAATCAAGGGTCCCACATTTACAACCATATACCATATAGTAAAATGGGAATGATAATATTCTACCTCACATTTTTTGTAAGGAAAATTGCATTGTAAATACTATAGGAGTGTGAGTAATTATCTTCACATCAACTTTATGTGATAAGAAATGTGGGTTATCATTCTCATTTTGTAGGTTACAGAGCACTAAAGCCCCTCAATTCAATCAGCATTTCCTAAGCACCTACCATGTGCTAAGCACTATACTATGTGCTAGGAATAGTCCTTGCCCTCAAGAATCTCCCATGACTTTTCTAAGGTCACACAATTATAAACTATGGAAGATCTACATGTTGCACCTGGTTCTGATTCTTAGTTTAGGGTTTTTTCACTATCATCCTGGCTCTGAACAAAAAGTTCCAAAGTTAGCAATTGATAAGGAGAAAGAGAACAGAAGTTATGAGAATTATTTTAGATAAATATCTCATTTACTTTAAAAAGACTGAGCTCAGAGATAGTGACCTGGCAAACAAGAGAGCTGATGGACAGTAGGTAGGCCCAAGCGGGGTCTATTAGGCTCAGAGGAAAGAAGCAGAACAATGGGAACAGATAGGAAATGCATACTAATAAATATGCCCACTGGGCCAGTGCCATAGCCTAGCATGGCATGTATCTATACAGAAGGAAAGCTGTCCATGAAATGGTTCAAACACACTGTAGTCCATCTGTCATAAACATTAGGTCCAAAGGCCACAGGTGCAGGCTGCACTAAAAAGTAAAAATTACACTCAGGCAGAGACCACTTCATAGAAGAGGAAGAAGCAAAATCTATGATTTGTTTCCAATAGATAAATGTGCTATGAAAGGCCCTATTCATCTTTGGCACCTGTTGTCTTTCTCTTCTCTGGTTTTCCATGAGCAAAATATTTTTTTTTATTTCTAAAAGTATGTGATATGTGTATACCAGACCAACTAAAGGGCAAATTATGTAATTGACAAAGTTGGTCTTAAGAGTTCCCAATTTCCCAGTTGTTTCCTTTTTACCCTTTTGTTATATACCAAGGTGCCCAGGGTCCTAAAACTCTCTATTCCCTTACTATATCAAAACTTACTCTCCTGTTCTTTTACACTAAGCTATAAATGGCTGATAATATTTTGAGTTTCCCCCCCTCACTCAGAAGTATTTGCACTTTAATGAGGTTCTAAGCCTCAAGTTAAAAAGACGCAGCTCTAGAACCAGGAGAATGTTGTACACAGTAAAAGAAAGAATGTGTGATGATCAACTCTGGTTGACTTAATTCTTTTCAGCAATACAGTGATACCAGACAATTCCTTAAGACTCATGATGGCAAACGCTAACCATGTCCAGAGAAAGAACCATAGAGTCTGAATATAAACTGAAGCATACTATTTCCCCCTCCCCCTTTGTTGGGTGGCCTTTCCCTTTTGTTCTGTTTCTTCTCTCACAACATGACTAATATGCAAGTATGTTTACATGATTGCGTATGTATTACTTTGATTGTTTGCCAACCTGGGGAGATGGGCTGGAAGGGAAAGAGGGAGAAAAATTTTTGAAACTCAAAATCTTAAAAAAACGAATGTTGAAAACTATCTTCACATGTAATTGGAAAAAATAAAATAGTATTTACCAAAAAAAAAAAAAAAAGATGCAGCTTTGATTTGATGTGAAAATTTTTATATCAGCTTCCCTATTATGGATGGGTTTGGGAACATAAAGGTCCTCACAGTGTTCCTAAAATCATACCTCATAGACGGATCTCTATTCCACCTATATGCATGGACCAATTCAATCTCAATGAAAGTGATAAATTAGTATTTTGCTTAGCAATTAGTTACTGAGGTAGGTAGTGACAAAATTAAGTTTATCTATCCTTTCAGAATAATTTTTAAAAATCATTAGTCAGGTTTGATATGCAAGATCTGAGACCCTGTGTTCCTGGAGGGTAACAACTATTTCCTTTTTGTTTTTTGTCTTTCCAGAAACTGACACAGCATTTGTTGAATTGAATTATTCAGAGGGGAAAGAGTGAGTGGTTAGGTAAATTAATACAAAATATCCAGATTTTTCACCAATATATATTTTCAGTTCGTGGAAATGTACACTCATGAACAAGTTGCTTGTAAAATATAATTCTCATTGGATCACAGTGGTAGGAGCTAGAAAGGATTATCCAATCCAACTTCCTTATTTGATATCAGGAAACTGAGATCCAAAAGGCATAGATCGGTGACTTGCCCAAGATCAAATGAAGAGTATGACCAAACTCCATTTTCCCATTCACTTATAGAATGAAGTTCGAAATGTGTCCTCAAAGAAAGCAAATTTAGACCCAAGATGATATTCTGACACATGGAGGAAAATTGTATATTTATGTAAAACAATCCCAAGGATAAAGTTCTATTCAGACCACTTGAAAGAAGTCATAAAATATGGGTACAACGTGTTTAGGCTTTTTAAAATATGCATATCAATTCTCGGGCCCTAAGAAAATTCATCACTAAGTATTCAAAGGAACAGAATACACTTGCCTAAATCATTTTACTTCTAGTCAACCTTTTTGTAAACGCTAGGATTGTGGACAGGACCAGATTAAAGTGTAATTAGGAAACATTTAAGAAAATAAATAAAATATTAAAAATCATTACACTTTAAAACTGTCAACATGTGACAATAATAATCTGACTTTCAGATTATTAGCAGTTTCTACTTGAATTCAACAACCATAATCTACTTTTTTTCAGTTGATTATATGAAGGTAAAGATGTGGTTTACTAAGAAATATAGCTAGTAAAAGCTTTTCCTACTAATACCACTATTAAGTGTACCTTTGATTCATGTGTATCTCCGCTTTGTAGAGACTGGAAGAATATATATAAATTGATAGCTGTTGATGTTCTCTCAGTTGCCTTTTTTCAGAATTATGGACTGAGATTCCCTCCCTCCCTGCCATCCCCATGATTTGATATCTTCTTTTCTTTCAAAATACCTTGCAATTCACAATCTATACAATGTTTTGCATCCAACACACTTTTTTTCTCTGATACTTGGTCTACAATACCTGCTTTTTCTGTCTTTATTTTTAGTGCTATTTCTAGCTCCTCTGTGGACATATCGGGGGTTGTGGTGTCAGAGTCCAAGTGTGGTGGCTGTAGTGATTTTGATGGTTAAAAGATTTTGTTACAATGGCCAATATATTTCTATGTGCCAGGCAAAGTATTAAGTACTTATCAACTGTTATCTTATTTGATTATTGAAATATTTGCAGATCTTTTCCTATTTTTAATTCTGTCTGTTGCTTTTCTCAAGTTTCATACTCAAATTCCTTCAGGATGATTATGTTTAAATGGATACTTCATCAACTTAAAAAAATTTTAAAATGTTTTTATCCTCCACTGTTATCCTCAACACTTCATAATCTTAAATCACTTTTCTTTTCAGATAATTTTATTTTCTAAGTTAACATTGCCTTTGGCTGCTACATCTCTCTGAGAGGAAAATAAGTGAAGTTGTTGCTAAGGTGATTCCTTTCTTTCTTTCAGCAGTTTTGGGTCTTTTTATATGATTATTTATTTATGTCAGATTTCTGCATGAAGTTTTTGAAGTGTGTTGCTTCCTTCCACCTCCATATTATTTTCATGTTAGTAACTTTAAATATATATCAGGATGGAGTTAGCTTAATTGTATGCCACACATCTTTTTTCTCATTTTAATTCTTTCTCATAGTTTTGTAATATTTTTAAACTTTTCCTTAATTGGTTTTCTAATTGTACAGAGTTGATTCAGGGATGATTCCTGCATGAGTAAAGAATCATCTCCTAACTTTAAAATACAAAATTTCTTTTTTTGTGATGCTATATAGTGCTCACCAGGTCTAACACCCATCAATCCTTTTTTTTTTTTTAGAAAACATTAATAATGTGTAGGCTGAGAATAAACCATGTAAGTACATATTAATATATATGTACACACATATATATGTACAAAACCATACTACACATATATATACATATAAACTTTCATATATATGTACATATAAACTTGCATAACCTACACATCTTCCTGTCTTATTTCTTCCTACTGACTCATGTTTTACCTATATATTTCTCACTTTTGAATAAAAATGATCAAATATCAAAATTTATGATGATTTAAGTTAGAGGATCTTATCAAATTCTTTTTTAGAATCTCTCTACTTCTTCATCTTCTGGAATAAATATTGATATGTTACAATTCTTTCCATGTTATCCTTTTTATAAATACTTATCATGAACACCACAATATTGAAATGACCAAATTACTCCTAGAATGTTTCTTCTTTCCCTTGGTAGTGCAAGAAAACCCTTTATGTGCCTCTCCAAAGAGAACCTATGAGCAATCCTTTTTTTTTTTTATTTTAGATTCCTTTTTATTTCATTCATAGTGGGAATGTCAAGATTCATATGACTCATTACTTCTGTAAATTTCCCTCTACATTGGTCATTGGTCAAGAATCTCTTATTTAAAGTATCAACTGCTATGTTAAAGTTTATAGCTGATAAAGTTTTAGTATCAATTGCCCCTTTAGTACTGCCATTACTGTAGAAGATACAGGATTGATAGACATTTATATTTTTGTTTCATAGCTTGTCATGACCAAATAATTAATTACCAAATGGACAGTGTACTGGTGAAGAGCCCTTCTGTACTTAGTGAGGCCAGTCTTTAGAAAGCAGATTTGGTTGGCTGCCCTTCCACAATGCCTTCGCAACATTACAGAGTAGGACAGGGTGTGAATTCCACTGAGACAGATTTCAATGACACAAGGTCAAACCTATGCCACCATAATACATTAAATTAGGACTTGGTAGATTTTCATTACGTTGAGAAAATTTTCTCTTCTGTAACTTCCAACTCTCATGCCTAGCTTCTACTTTTCAAGGCAATTAAAAAACAAATCTAATCTCTGTTCCACCTGACAGTCCTTCAAATAGTTTAATATAGTTAAACTGTCTTTCCTCTCATCATAGATATTCTGAGTTTCTTTAATCAATCCTTCTAAGGTGTTGTCTCCAGGTCCATCAACATCCTGGTCAACATCCTACCTCTAGATATCTTCCCTCTTGTCAGTGGCAACTGAAAATGTGATACTTGGCTTGGAACATAATATTGCTGGTGTTGTCTGACTAGGCCAGAATATAAGAGGATTCTTACCCCTCTAGTCCTACACACTCTGCTTCTCATAATGCAACCTAGGATTGCATTAGCTTATTTCGCTATCTTGTTTCACTGCTGATTCATATTGTAACCCATACATATTCATGAAGGAACCGTGACAAAACAAATAAACTACCTGCTAATGGTAATATCTGAGAAAGATGGTCAATAGATTATTTTTTCATTACTCATGTTACAACTTTTTAACATGTACTGAGCTATTATTTGATTCTTTCTACTATTTCCTCTTTCTTTTCTGCAAAGCTAATGTGGCTTAATTACACAGGTCTAATAAGGAGCTTTAACACGCAAAAGTCATCCGGCTCATATGTTTTCAAACTTAAACTTTTCTGTTACATATAAGGTATAAAAAAACATTTTACATGGACGTACAGGCACTCCATAACTTGCAACTATCTTGCTAAGGCACTTGTTACTGATTCCACTGGTAGATGTATAATTGCTCTGGAACCATAATTACATTTATGCCTCATGAACAAGCTGATGGAAAGAAACATTTGCTTAAGGCTCCCATCAATGAATGCAGAGCTTACACTAGTCTCTAGCTTATACAAATGTTATGCTTATTAATTTAGAATATTCATCCAGTTACTGAAATATGAGAGCAGAATCATACTGTATGAAGCCTCAAAGCCCCTGATTCCCTATTATACACATTATCTTAACAAAAAAAAAAATCTTTTGATTCAGGCATAACTCTACCAGTCTCAGGATTGGGATACTCTTGAAATTTCTATAAATTATACAACAGAAGTCAAAAGGTGGCTCAGTCACGGGAATGCAGGGAAATAGTCCACATTACCAGAATAAGTGAATCCTAAACTGGAACTTTTCAATTGAATTTCAGTTAAAGAAATGCTAAAGTGCCGAAACACAAACATATTTGCATTGGCTTTTATTTTATGTCTTTTAAGTGCAAAGCTTTCTCTAGGGTATCAAATATAATGCTCCTACAGTTCTTAATGAACTCTCTCCTTGTTGGGGTCAGAGATTTTTGTTTTGAATGAGACTGAAAGGCATAGGCTTTTGTTTAAAAATTAGTAAGCATTTTCATCATATTTTTATGATTAATAAAAACAAATATTTCAATTATCATATGCATTTTAATTACTCAAAAATGCAAATGAATTTATGATCTCATAAATTCAGGAGTTCTCTTGGATGAGGCTGATTTTAACCCATCCATCTAACTAATAGAGTAGTCTTTTTTTTAAGAATTAAAAATCCTAAAATATGTAATAATTACAAAGTGGGGAATGACATATCTATTATTTGTCAGTGGGCCTAGGGTAAAACTCCTACTTTTGTGCTAAAATTTTTCATTTGCAATTCAAACTCAAACTCAATCAGTAAACATTTTCTCATCTTTATAATTTTTTATATTATTCTGAGTTTGTTAGTCAAGAATTTACTGAATCCAATGTTTGTGTCAAATAGGTTTTGGGGATGTTTTATACAATAGTGTGATAAGTGAATTAGTGGTGTTTAAATTGTTCAAAATATTTGCCCTTGCTATTTCTGTTAAAAAAAAAAAGCATTTGATAAAATGACCCTTATTGGCAATGGGTGCTCATATTTGAACATATCTAGGTTGATCCCTTTTGTTGCAAATTCTTCCTCCTCTTTGCCAAGTCAATCACATCAGCTCATTTAGTGTATATTTTTCATCGCTTTTGCCACAGACATTATCCACATTGGTAAGTGAAGGGACCTTAAAGTTCAAGGGCACACTTGGCTGGTACCAGATGTTTTGTCCAAGTTGCCTGGGAAACCTTTGAAGTTGCTCGTCCCTAGAATGTCAAACATCTAAAGTCAGGGGGGACCAAAGTCATTTAGAAGGTAAAACCAAGGAAGCTAATGGCAGAAGAGGGATATTTGGTTTATAAAGGTAGTTCCAGTGCTCTGTGTAGGTAGAGGTTTGCATTAGGACGAAAGTCCTTCATATTCCTAATTAATCCAGAATTGCAACAGTTTTAGAGTACATCAGAGTACAAGATGTAAAGCACCCTAGAAAACAGAAACCTTCCATAGATCTAGAGCTGAATGGGATTTTAGCTATAAAGGGATCTTTCCAAAATCATGCAAGTCATCCAGATGCAGACACCCTCGATTCCAATAATGTTAACTCACTGCTCTCATTTAGAAATGCAGGAGACATCCCATAGTGGTATGAATCAATTTGAGAATACATCATGTTGAGAATTTTACTCAAGTAACTTGTTTGTTGTGATAGGAAATCCTCAACATATATACATTATAGACTGCAATAGAGTGAGAATAGGTGCAGAGTACTCAGACTTGGTGGTCCTTGCTTTTTTTCTCTGCAGCTAACTTAAATAAGCAAGAGACATTACACTACAAGTGATTTTCTTTTCAATCTTCCATGTCAGTTGGTTTGAATTAAGGGGGGAGAGAACCAAACTTGTAATGAGTCATTGCTAGGTTTGGAGATCCTAGAAAACTTTTCTTAAGCAAAGGATTCTAAAAAAAAATCTTTATTTTGGAGGCCTAATGTATGTTTATTTGTTCTTCTAGAACAATATAAATACTCTCTTTGGCAATGATCATAGGATTTAGAACTAGACGGGCCCTTATAGACCTTTTATTCCAACTTCTGTCTACTACAAATGAGGAAACCAAAGCCTGGAGATGCCAAATGACCTATGCCATGCTGTTACTATGACTCATGTATCTTTCTTTAATACATTTGTTATTTAAAAAAGGAAGAAAATTTAAATTCATGCTATCCTGAGGACAGCAAAGAAGCAGAGACACAATGAATATTTTGCTGTTTTTATAAACTATTTGTTCAGGATATAACTTATTCTTTTTTAAAAAACTTCTCTTTTTCAGTTTAAAGATAACTTTAAATGAATGACTACCAAATGAAACTAAATGAAGTGGGAAAGATGGACCAAAAAGAACCACTTATTAGAGTTATTGATATCTTTGATTATTTTGTAATGTCTCACTGTTTGCTCCTCTCACATTTCAACACTCTGCACTGACCTCTACTGGTGCATCATCTGTACATGGACTGAGGATAAATATTTACATTACCATGAATACCGTCAAAAGGCTTTTGATGAAGAAACACACAGCCCATGTTTCCATTTTAATTAGTACAATTACCACCAAACAAGCTAACTCATTTTACATATTAAAATAGACATGGTTGAGATTTTTGTCAAGAAAATATTTACAAAATATTTTTTTAACCTCTGAGAATTTGATTCTCTACTATAATATTCCTTTAGCACAGTAGGCATTAGTCTATATGAATACTTCTCTCAAAAGTTAAAGATAGGAAAGAGTCCAATATATTCTTCATAGGTTTTTTCTTATTTGGGGTTATTTCCCCAAGAGCATCATTATGTTTATTGTAAATACATGCACTGCTTATGGGGGGGCTCTTGTTTTGCGATTGCATATCATAGTTGGTCGATGGATACCTACTATATAACTATAACCCACCTGATTTTTACAGCATTATTACTTGCCCTTATCTGAAACACTCAATAGGATCAAAGCATCAAATTATATGCAATAAAAGTACCATGTCAATTGCTTTATTATATGAAAGTCAGAAATAATACTTTAATCCTGTCCTTTTTGATAATTTAAGGGTTGGTGGGATGGGAGAAAGGGGCTTAATATTAAAATGACTTGCTTATTTTATCTACAAATATGAGAAACTCAATTATAATTCGGTGTTTGGAACCATTATCACAACATTGGCAACCAAATTCAACATTCAAACTAAAAAGGTATTTATTGAGTTCCTTCTATAGGCAAGTTACTGCACTTTCCATAATGATCCCAGAAAGCTCATTCACCCTCCTTGGAAAGTCCTAGAGGGACCAAAGTCTTGTTTTCCAGCTGTAGGAGAGTACTCTATGGTGAAAAGTGAGAGAGTATATTCATGGAGAAAGAAAAGGTCAATTTTTTAGGAACTGGAAAAAAGAGCCCCAGGTGATGAAAATGGATGGGAGTAGGGAAATGAGGTCTTTGGCTACTGGTTCAAGTGAGAAACACTGAAAGAGTAGGGCGGAGAATTGGGACTTAGAAGAAGGTGAAAAGAGAAATAGAAAGAGAATTAGGAAGAACAAAAGGGAGAACAGAAAGAGAGAAAACTAAAATAAAGAGACAGAATGATGTAGTGGCAAGAGACCAGGACCTGGGTTCAAATCTGGACTCTACTACCTGTAGTACCAAGTCAGTCATTTGATTTAACCAGGCTTTGATTTTCTTATCTGTAAAAGGCAGATGTCAGAGCAAAAGGTCTGTAAGGCCTCTTCCAGTTCTAAATCCTATGATCATTGCCAAAGAGAGTACTTCTATAGCTCTATCAGTACACATAAACATACAGTAGGCTTCTAAAATAAAGATTTTTTTTTAGAATCGTGTGCTTAAGAAAAGTCATCCAGGATCTCCAGACCCAGCAGTGACTCATGACAACTTTGGTTCTTTCTCCTTCACTCAAGCTACCTGACATGGAAGACTGAAAAGAAAGTCACATGTAGAATAATTAGTAAATTAGCTGGGGAGAAAAAATAGCATTGCTCAGAGCAAGGACCACCAAGTCTGATTACTCTGTGCCTATATTCATTCTTTTGCAGTATATAATGTACATATGTTGAGGGTCTCCTATCACAGCAAACAAACTGCTTGAGCAAAATTCTCAGCATTATGCATTCAACATGCCTTCATGTTTGCTACTTATTATATGTAAGCAACAGATGTAGTTCTCATCTGATCCCCATAAAAGTGATTTTTAAAAAACCCAAAATAGAAAATGAATCAGCCCCCGTGTGAATATAAACCTAAAAGAAATCCCATACTGTACAAGTAACATTTTCAGCACAAAACACAGTGACTTTTTTTTTAATAGAGACATGACTCTGAATGTCATAGCTTTTCAGTTTGTTTTTCTACATCTTTGTCCTTAACTGGACTGTGTTTCAGAAATGAATGCCTTTTGGAACTGAGTGCAGGTAATGGGTTCTCAACACAGTAAACACAGGTGGGAAAAGAGGCTCTTTCAATGACACTAGAAAGGAAGGGAGGGTGAAAAGCCCTGAGGGAGGGTGAAAAGCCCTGGGGAAGGGTGGAGAGCTTGGCAGTTAAATCCTCACTGAACAATCCTAAAGAGGAAATGCATGTAAGGTCACTTCCCCAAACTCGACCCAAGAGATTATAGCAAAATAATAAGGCTGACTTTTCCCCCCAAGTAACACCTTTTTTCTTACCTTTCCCTGGTGATTCTCTACAGATGTGTACCCAGCAGTCTTTTCCTGGATATGTGGAATTACCCTCAATTTCTCTTATGCTATTTCTTTTTCGATTTCTCCACACAGTCCAATCCAAGATTCTTTTCTAAAGGGGGGGGGGGAAGTACACAGAAACCATATCATCAGACAGTTATTGATTTTTTTAATATCACAGCTAAACAAATACTAAATCCAATATGAACAATGACTTCTAGAGCAAGAAGAAACATTGGTTTTTACCAGGTGGTGTATGTATGTCAGCTAGAATCCTTTTCCCTTTTAAGATGAGCTCTCTTTGAGCAATATTATTCATAAAATCCAATATAAAATATTACACCGCTACCCCAATAACTTTTTTCTCCTTACCTCTAGTATGCTTGTGAGGTCACATTCTGTTAAAAACATCCTGCCCAGGCTCGATACAAAAGGGCTCCAAAGAATCAGAATGCAGAAACTATGTAACTTGCTGACTAACTTTGCTCTCCGTTATTTACCAACTACACAAAGGAAATGCTGTCTATTCAGAATACATTTCAAAACTCTTTTCACAGAAAGTGAGTGAACAAACGATCTCATGTCCTAAGCTGTAGTCACATCTCCCATGAGGCCCAGTGATGGCTTTAGGGTATGGAACAGAGTGGTACCACTACCAGTGCTCACTACAAGGGTCCTTTTGTAAACAACTCTGTGCACTTGAAGTCTGGGTGAGTGGGGAAAGAGAAGCTTGGGGTTTCTTTTCCTTCTAACCCCATTTTTGGATACATTTCTGCCCAAGAACATAATCATCTAATTTCATTGTATGGTGGAGGAAAACAGAAGCACTAAGATGAGCAGACTTGAGTTTATCCTAACTCTGCCACTAAACAGCAGAGTTGGACTAAATCAGGGATCCTTAACCCGGGGCTTGTGCACTTGGTTTCTTTCTTATTTTTTTTAATTCAATAACTATATTTCAACATACTTAGTTTCCTTTGTAAATCTTATGTATTTTATTTTATGCACTTTAAAACATTATTCTGAGAAGGGCATCACCAAATAGGCATCACCAAACTGCAAAAAGAGTATTCATGACACACACACAAAATGTTAAGGAATACTGGCCTCAATGGTTCAAAAAGGCTTCTTCTTTCGCTATGAATATTTTGATATTTTAGATGTGTTCACAAGATTCACTTTTGAAATCAGAAATGGATAGTAAATTTCTTTTCCTGGAGGGAGTTTATTTTTTTTTTGCCCTCTTGTTTATTAAATTATATTCTCTCTCTAGTAAATTGTCCTTTATTTTCTTTAAAATTTCCACTTCTTTGTTATTGCTGATACACCTATAACACTATGTCATACAATTAAAGGTTCATAGATACAAAGCTGGAAAGATCATCTGGTCTAAAGCCTTCATTTTACTGATATGGATACTGAAATCCTAATTGATCATCTCCTCTTCCTCTCCCTTGTTCTCTCAACTTCTTTTCAAAGATCCCTCTAATTTCTATACAGAACGTTAGAGAGTATGTAAAGAGGGCAAACTGAATTTAATGCCAGAAATTGTTATTGAAAAGGAAGACCAATCAATAGTCAGTGTGACAGAAAGGCATGTCAGAATCCAACAAGAATCACTTCCTTGCAGGTTTTTTCAAAGCTAGAAGAGCTTTGACTTAGGAGTCACAGGATGCAAGTTAAAATTCCACCTCTAATAATTACTACTTGTATAACTTCAGGCAATTCAATTAAGTTCCCTTGACTTCAAATTTATGAAATACCCACTATATGCCATGTACTGTTGATAAGCACTGTGGATACAAAGAAAGGGAAAAATAGTCCCAGTTCTTTGGGAGCTCACATTCTAAAGACAACATGTAAAGAATTAGGTTCATATAAGACACATACAAATTAGACAGAAGGCAATCTTAGAGGAGGTGAGATACAAACAACTTGGACCAGGAAAGGTATGCCACAGAAGATGAAACACTTCAGTCTTGAGGGAAGCCAGGGAAGCTAAGAGGTGAAGGTGATGAGGGAGAACATTCCAGGCATGGGGCACAGCAAGTGCAAAGACATGGAGTCAGGAGATAGAGTGTCATGGGTGAGGAAAGGCAAATGGGCCAGTACATATAGATTCCAGAGTAAGGAGTAAAGTTCAAGATTGTGAAGATGGGAAAGGGACAGGTTATAGAAAGTTTTTAATGCCAAACAGAAATTTATATTTGATATTGGAAGTCATAGCAAGCTGCTGGCATTATTGAGTGAGTAGGGAGATGTCATGGTATAAAAACTGCTTTGTCAGCTGAATGGAAAATGGGTAAGAGTAGGGAGAAACTTGAGGCAGGGAGACCAATTAGAATTTGAGGACCTGAAGTAGGTAACTATAGAGGGGTGTACATATGCAAAACATATTGTGAACGTACAAATGACAAATTTTGGCAAGAAACTGGATGTGTGGGGTGACTGAGAGTAGAGTTAAGGATGACAATGAAGAAGGTAGTGTGCTCAACAGTAATGAGGAACTTTGGTCAGTGCTAACTTTCCCATGATGCATCAATCCCTCATTCTTACGATGAAAATAGGGGAATGGGGATGTATCAAAAGAGAATCCTAACCACTAAACTAGAAAGAGTCACTGTATAGAATTTAAAAGAAGAACTCTCTAGGAAGTCCCATAAGGGAGGGAAGAGGGCTCCCCTATCCCATGGCAGCTGTTTGGTCATGACAAAGGACATGTGAGGTGCCTAGGTGACCTTATGCCTCTTAGACTCCTGGATGCTTTTTCTGCTTGGGTTTCTTTTCCTAAATTCAGTTGACTGAATATAAATCCTGAGATGGCATACATTTCTGTCCTTGGAGAGAATCTTGTGAATTTAAGGAGTTGGGACATTTTGGGAACTTCTGTTGAGCTGACTGGCCAGAGGAGGAGGAGGAGGAAGTTTCTGCAACTATACCCTTGGAGAAGATGAGCATGAAAGGCTAATGATTCCAAGCCCTGGCCAGGCTAGCCAGAAATCCTGAATCTTGAGGGATTTGTTCAGATAGAGTCAAGATCAACGTGACATGCCTGCCTATTGAACTGTCCCTAAGGGCTTCATATTTTAATATCTTGAGTATTAATCTTCCAGGAGAGTAAAATGCTTTACTATTGTATACTTTTAAGTCTTTTTGTGATTTTTTTAGTGGAGGAAATAAGTAGCTGCCCTATTACCTTATTTGTCTTGTACGTCGAGGTCCTTTCTACTCTCTTTGGAGGAGATCTTTGACATGAGTGAAACTTAAACTTATGGTTTGCCTCTAGGATTCATATATGTATAAATAGCCAGAAGAATCAAGGTAAGGACATGACATTTCTCTTTAAAAGAGAGTCTCTCCAGTACTGAACCCTAATCTGCATTCATGAAGTCAGAGCTAGGAGCCTTTTAGTGAGAGTGGGAGGGCACTCTATCCCCAACGGGACCCTGTGGAATCTGTTGTTAGAGTTATATCAGTAACATCGACATGAAAACTCTTCATAATCTTTCCCACCCTATGACATTTTATTTTCTCTATTCTGAACAAGCATTACAAATGCAAAGATGCCCCCAAATGCCAGTACTTTATATGACTGTCTCCTATTAGAAGAAAAAATACCAAAAACTACTGTTTACCATAGTTTGTTCGCTCTTCTAAGGTAGAGATGGTTTTGTATACAGGTGTACATGATGTACATATAGAGAAAAGAAAGCATTTGTGAGATTTCCCAAATTCTACAAATTTTGATTTTATATACATATGTATATATTAGACGATATATGTTATATATGTATATCCTGTATGTATACATGTGCATATCTAAGTATATATGTATATGTTATATATATACACACATATATGTACACACACATATATAGCTTTTTGAATTGAAAAGAAGATATTCTTGACTAGATGTTATAGCAAACTTTTTTTCTGCTGAAAAAAACAAGGAGAATATACTTTGCAAAATTTAGAAGAAAAACATTAAAAAAATTTATTGCCTCAAATTTTTAGGCATCAAAAGACAAAAGTATAATTTGACTGTCAAGAAAAGGTAACATCATTTCACTGTCTACAATATGCTGTTTTTTTTAAAAAAAAAACTCAATTCGATCAATTAATTAAGCACTTATTGCCTTATTACTATGCACCAGGAACTTTGCAAAGAAAAATAATCTCAGCTTGCAAGGAGTGTGCATTCTAATGGGGAACGCAACAAGTACATATATCAGTCAATCAATAAACATTTATTAAGTGCCTACTGTGTGCTAGGCACTGGGTTAAGTGCTGGGATATGGAAAGAAGCAAAAGACAGTCCCTCTACTCAAGAAACTCAAATCACAGTAAATGTGGATAAACACACTATATATAAACATAGACAACATAAGTATAGAGAGAATAAATGCAAATACACAGAAATTAGTAAAATAAAAACAAAAGTAATTGGAAAGGAGGAATCTAGCAGTTGGAGGTGTTGGGAAAGACTGAATGCAAAAGATGCTGTTTGAATTGCATTTTAAAGCAATACGGGACATAGGAAGTGCATTTTATAACTATAAAAAGTTCAGTGCAAAGGTACTGTGTGTGAGGAACAGAGAGATGACCAGTTCAGTTGGGTTGGAGAATTTTGACAAAACGGGGAGTAATATCTAATGAGGCTAGAAAAGTTGGAATCAGGTTGCATATGGTTACTTTTAAAGCATAAAAAAAGAGTTTATATTTAGAGAGCCACTAAAATTGAGTAAGAAGGGGAGTTATGCCATCAGATTTATGCTTAAGAAACATGACTTTGGCAGCAGAAGGCAGGATGGGCTGGAGTGCATTTGAAGCCAACAGGTCATTTAGGAAGCTGTTGCACCAGTGTTGATGAAAGGTGGAGGGCCTGAACTAGGGTGGTAACTACGAGGTAGAGAGAAGTGGGCAGATTATGAGATGTTGGGAAGGTATTTAAACAGAAAACTTTTACAACTGATTCAAAAGTGAGGTGAGAGAGAATGAAGTTTGAGGATAATAGTGAGGTAATAAAACAGAGACATGAAAGAGGATAGTGCCTTTGACAGAAATAGGGAAATTTGGAAGGGTAGAAGGTAAATAATCAATTGTAATCAAAATAATCATCTTGGTTTTAGACATGTTGAGTTGAAATATATCTAGGATGTCCAGTTTAAATGACCAACAGGCGACCGGTGATGTGGGACTGGAGCTAAGATAATACAAGTGTATACATGCACATGTGTATGTATAGATTTGTGAGATATACAGAGAAAAGGAGGGAGAGAGAGAGACAGAGAGGAAAGAGACAGAGAAAAGAGAGAAGAGAGAAAGGAGAGACAGAGACAGAAACAGAAAGAAAAGAGAGAAGGAAAAGAGAAAGGAAAGACAGAGACAGAGAAAAGAGAGAGAAGAAAGAGATGAGAGAGAAGAGAAAGGGAAGAGAAAGAGAGACAGAGAGACAGAGAGAGAGAGAAAGAGAGACAGAGAGAGACAGAGAGAGAGAGAGAGACAGAGAGACAGAGAGAGAGAGAGAGAGAGACAGAGACAGAGAGAGACAGAGAGAGAGACAGAGACAGAGAGAGAGAGAGAGAGAGAGAGAGACAGAGAGAGAGACAGAGAGAGAGAGAGAAAGAGAGAGACAGAGGGAGATGAAAGTTAAAACCATGGGAACTGCTAAGGTTACCAAGAGAGAATGTTGAGGGAGAAGAGCTGAAAGGGTTGGAGGAAATGTTGCAGATGAGGAGTCAGCCAGGCAGACTTGGATGCATACATAGACAGAGGCAGAAGCAAAGTCTTAAAGAACAGGAAAGACATTGATGTCTCCCTTTCTCATTGCCATTCAGAGACCTCTGACCTTACCCGGACCAAAATACCAGAACACTGTTTCATGAGACCATGTCTTTGAGTACAAGTTAATTAATGTTGTTTGCTTCTAACAAGTTAAAATTGTAAATGCCTAAATATAGAAATGGATTCCTTTGCTAGGTAAAAAAAAATCTATGACTTGGAGTTATATAAAAGACTTCTTGGATAATGGAATAGCCTAATAGTATTTCTACAAATTGCACTGTGGAAATTTGGTTCAAAGTATTGAATTCTTGGCTGTTTCAAAGTGCTTCCTTAAAAAAAAAAGTCACCATTCATATATAAAACAACAGAAAGGCAATTGTGACATACTGTATAAAGGGCTAGTCATGCAGCCAGAAAGGTCTGGATTCAAGTCTTGCTACTAAAATATACTGGATATATGACTATGGACAAGTCAGTTAACCTCTCTGTGCCCCAGACTCTCTAAGAGCACCAAAATGCATATCAACTGTTGATCTGTATTGATGGAAGGAGTTTACCTTTGGAGTTTCTCACAGCAATGAAACCACAGGTCTATTCCCCCCACTCCAAAATTAAGCATTACATGGAGTTGGAATAAAAATTACTGAGCAGCCTTTAAGCAGTTATGCATTTGTAGTCTTTTTCAGGGGAAAAAAAAAAGAATCTGTTCTTTAGAGTTCTCAGGGTATGGCACATTTGTACGATTCAAAGGTTGGCCTGACGTTGATCCTCAGAATGTGGCTCCTCGGGGAGTTAATATGCTAAGGTGATAACCTAATAATTATTGGCAAATACATCTTTTTTCTCCAGGCAGAGACACCCAAGGAAAATAGGTAATGATTACTCATGCTTAGATTCCGTAGCTTTAATTATCAGCTTTCTGAAGATGCCTTTTGGCGACCGCAGGCAGAATTGGCAAAGATGAAAGGAAAAAAGAAAACGTTTTCCTGGCACCTTTCAAAATATAACTCACACTTTCCCATCCTCAATACAGCAAGCTGTACAGTTTCCACTTAGGCAAGAGTTGGATACGCGCTTCAGGATTTGGTGTGAGGCATCAAGCAATGCTGGACAGTCATTAAGCTCTGTAAAACTAAATAAAGGAAGGGTAGGAAGAGTCCATATATGCACATCTCTCTGTCTCTGTCCCTCTCTGTGTCTTTTTCTCTCTGTCTCTGTCTGTCTCTGTCTCTCTGTCTCTGTCTCTCTGTCTCTGTCTCTGTCCCTCTCTGTGTCTTTTTCTCTCTGTCTCTGTCTGTCTCTGTGTCTCTGTCTATCTGTCTGTCTCTTTTAAATGTACCATGCGCCGCATGATTCAACTTTTGTTCATCTTGAGAAGCAGGTGGGTAGGTGCAGATGGGAAAGGGGAGTGAGTTGTAAAAGGGAAGAAAACTGAATTCAATAAAGATAAAAGTTGGGTAAGCCTCTTCAGTAGCAAGCATCCGGATTGAGCACTTCACCAGAAACAAATGCTGCTGCCGCCTTTGTTTTCTCCTTTCACTGGCGTCTAAACTGACTCTCGGCTGTGCCTCCTATCGGCTGCCATTGCCAGGCAACTGGGCCTGAACTAGTGGAACCAAATGCTCATCTGCATTTATTTATTTATTTGCAGGGTGAGTTTTTGTTGTTGTTGTTATTTTTTAAAGACCACAGCAACAATAAATACAATGGGGCATAGCTCAACCTCGAGCATGTGGGGTTTTTCAATACACACCAAAAAATAAATAGTTTTTTTTTAAAGCACAATGGATTGAAGGGGAGTAGAGTTGATTGTTCCAGGATATTATAAAAGGCTTGTTGCTTTGTCTTGTTTAGCAATGCAATTTCAAACCCATTTAAAGAACAGTCTCCTCCCTCTCCACTAGCTGCTTGCCAATGAGGTACTTAGGGAACAGGGCAGCTCTTTGAGAGTAAGGGAAAGAGATGCTCTTTAAGGGATTTCCACCATTATTCCTTCCATCCTACCCCCTTAGTGAAATATGATTAGAAAAAAATAATATAATAATAAGAATTCAGAGTTCATATATGAAGGGAACAGAATAAAATCACCATTCTCATGTTTAAAATGGTGGAGGTTTGAAGAGAGAGACAGAGAGAGAGAGACAGAGACGGAGAGAGAGAGGGAGAGAGAGAGAGAGAGCAACAACTCTAAAATAAATGTGGAAAGAACTAGGGCTTAAGGCAACTTGAAGAATTTTGCACTTTTTTTTTTAAACAATGGGGATGACTGCCAGCAAAGAGCCTGCCAACCCTGCAGAAATTTTGGCTGATGTCAGAGGGATCTGATCAAAATCTTTCATTTTAAGAATAGGTTATAGCAGCATTGTATATGGTATAAAAAGAATATGACATCAAAAGGCCTGAGTTCAAATCCCAGCAGCGATCCTCTATCTGTGTCATCTTGTACATATCATCCTACCTTTCCAAATTACAATATCCACATCTAGAAATGGTAACAATAAAACTCTTACAGGACTGTTTTGAGGAAAAATACAAAGATCTAGAGGCATATCAAATAGTATAATAGAGTTGGCATTCAGACGGGGACACCTCAGTCCCAAGCAATCTGAGATCCCTAGTATCCTATCTTGAGTTCTGAAGGTCCAACACTCTTATCTCTAGCCAAGATATATGCCTGATGCAGGAATAGTTCCCATATATCTCTTCCAACAAAACCGTAAAAATCACAACACTGAAAATGCTGAAAATGAGAAATGATAGTAAGTAACTGCCTCCACACTAGAACTGTACAGAGAGTGAGACAGAAGCCAACAAGAAATAGGAAAGAGGACCCTCAAAAAAGCCAGTGCTAGAGTAAAACAACAAAAAAACCAGTCTCCTTAGCATAACTAGACTCACTTAGAATGCAAATCTCTATATCTAGAGGAAGGGAAATTACAGTCCTTAAGAAAGTCCCAGAGTGATAGAAAACTCAGAGGACAGACCTGGGGAAATTGCTAGAAATGGTGGTGACTACACCAGACATGACAGTGCCATAAAGGGCCCTAAAGATTCAGAACTAAGAAGCTCAAAGATTCAGGGGCACCTAACCTTGGGAAAAGTGGAAGTCAGCAAAGGAGCCCAGGAGACCTAGGTTGAGACCAAGCAAAACCAATGACACCACTTAAAATCACAGCAGAAGGTAGAGTCTGACACTGAAAGACCCCTAAGAACTAAGACTGAAGAGATGAACAAATACCTGGAGATAGTAACCATTCTAATAGATTCAGAGATAGCAAAAAACCCAACCTAGAGGGAGTGACTCCCCAGCCATAACTTCAAGTAGAAACTGAAAGGAAAAAAAAAAGGATTTTCCACACAGACAACAGGAATACCTAGAAGAAATTAAACAGATAAACAATGGAATAAAAACCATAAGGAAAGAACCAGGAGATTAAAAAGCTTAGAATGGACTTTTGTAAACCTTGTCCAATTGATGAACTCTAAAATTATAATGGACCAAACATCAACCAATGAGCCTTTGGGGCAATAGAAAAATAGGAGAAAACCAAAAGACTGAAAAAAATGAAATATAAGTTATCTGCTATCAAAACCAACTAACCTTGAAAGCAGATCAAGAGATTTAAGTTCATCAAGCAAAATTCATTTGGATATCAAAGGAAAGGATTTTTTAAAAATAGGAATGAAGGGAGAATAGTATTTTTAGAGGTGAAATAATATAAACTAGCTATCATCATAACCATTTGTTCCTGGTTTAAAAATAAAAATGTAGATCAGTAGATCAGAGTAGACAGGGAAGAGTCAGAAATAATTCAATTGTATCATTTGATGTTCAATTTGTTCCTTAATCTAAATAACCTCGGGAAAGAACACCTTATTTGATAATGACTGCTGAGAATACTAGAAATCAATCTTGCAGAAATTAGGCTTAGACTAACATTTTACACTATATTCTACAACAAATTCAAAATAGATACATGACCTGAATATTCAAGACCATAGCATAAATTAATGAAGACAGAAAAGATCGTATGATTTTCAAAGTTATGGGTGGGTGGGTGATTTAAAAAAACTAAAGGAATAGGCAATTAAAGATATAAAACTGATCATTTTTGTTACATGAAATTGAAAAAGGTTTTGCATGAGCAAAACTAGTGTATTTAGCATAAGGAAAGCAGTTGACTATGAAAAAAAATCTTTATATCGAATTTCTTTGAGAAGGGTCTCAGATCCAATCTGTAGAGAGACAACTAACAGGAACTCATAGGATCACAAGTCATTCCCCAGTAGGTTAAGTTATCAAGAGATAGGAACAAATGGTTCTAAAAAGAATCACAAATTATTAACAAACACACGAAAGGATGTTATAAAAACACTGATAACAATAAGTGAAATGCAAACCCAAACAATCATAGCCAACTGGCAAAAATGACAAGATATGGGAATAGTCAAAATTGGAGGATTTGTGAAAAGGAGGACATATTAATGCATTGTTGGTAGAGCTATGAATTGATTCATTCATTTTGGAAAGTGATTTATAATTCTATAAAGTAGTTAAATTATCCTCATCCTTGAACTTAGAGATCCCAAGCCAGGTATAATAACTAAAACGTTGCAAATAAAAGAACAATATAATAATTGAAACTTAATGTTTTGCAATTGTAATGAAGGTAGACTCTAAAAAGAAATTATGAGAAGATGTCTCCTCCTCCTCTACAGAGGCAGGCATCCCCAGCTATGTACAGAACGTTGAATATATTGTCAGACAGCTTTCCAGTGTCCTTGTGAGCTTTACTAAACTTTTTTTCTTTTTTCCTCTTATTTCTTTTAAAAAATGATATATAGCTCTAAGAGGGGCACAGTGTACAGAGGGAAATGTCAGTGTCGCAGAAACAAAAGATATCAATAGTTATCTATTTCTTTAAAAAAAGAGCTAAATTTGCATATTACTTATAGGACATTGAAGAGATGCATAATGAGCATGAGTATGCTGTTACATATTATCAATAAATAATGGTACTGGAGGAATGTCATAAATTACATCAGAGCTAGAAAAGGAAACGGGCTGATCATATGGGGGAAATAAGCATTTATTAAGTGTCTGTACTATGTGCCAGGAACTGTGCTAATGTTTTTACAAATATGAATAACCTGAGGAAGTAGGCACCATTAATATCCTCTTTTATGGGTAAGGAAATTGAGGTAAACAGAGGTTAAATAACTTGCCTAGGATCACACAGCCAGTAATTGCCTGAGGCCGTATTTTGAACTAAGGTCTTCCAAACTCCAGTCCCAGTGCTGAATCTATTGTGCCATTTAACTTCCTCTTATACGCAGACCACATGTTCTAGTGGCATCCTCCTGATATCAAGAGTTTTACAGGAAGGCATCTCACCCAATGAGTGGAGTCCTTGGGAAGGATTCTCTGGAGGATAAAGGCTGACACAAGATGAGAAGGTATGGATAAGATGCAGTCTAGGCCATTATAGGAAGTACTCCCATTGGCAAGGCCATAGTTTTGCTCAAGTAAATGTAAAATTCTTGCACTCAAATGGGCTCAACATCGCAAATGGATGGATATAGTATGAAGAGACTAAGAATCTGAGTCTCGGAGCATGAAGAGATCTCAGAAATCATACAGCCCAACTTTTACCAAGATAAGAATTTCTTTTACAAAATGCATGACAAATGATCATCCAGGCTCTCCTGGGGCATCTCCAATGAAAGGAAAACCCCTTGGGAAACAGGGCAGAGTGTTCTGCTTTGAAATAATTCTAGTTGTTAATAGATATTACCTTAAATCAAAACAAAATGTGTCTCTCTGGAACTTCTGTTCTTCACTCTGTAGTTTTAGCCCTCTGGAACTAAGCAAGGCACGTAATAACCTTTGCCAAATGCCAACCTTTCAAGTACTTAAATATAGCTAACCACTAAGTCTTTTCCTTTCCAGACTAAAAATCTCTAGTTCCTTCAACTAATCCTTATATAACATGGGCCTGATGACTTGAACTCATCAAGTGCCACTATATAATATTTATTATTTCCCTTTTTTGGCTATCAACTTCCAGTTAGACATATTCTATCTTTCCTAGTTCAAAGCCATTTTACTTAGCAGAGAAAAAAAAAGGAGAGAATGCAAGAGTTCTACATTCTCTCCATTGCCAGTTATCATCACATCAACCCCAAGTAGTGTCTCTGTCTTTTCTTTGATATGTGTAAACATACATATAATTGGAAATATAGGAGAATATATATTTTCCTTTCACCAATTCTGCTTAGCAACTAGTCTACAACTTTATAGTCTTAGAGAGTTTGCCTGAAAGCAGTCTCTTAACCAAGAAACTTGCCCATGATCATGCAGGTAGTATGGTTTGGAGAGAGGACATGAATGCTAGTCTTTTGATCTCCAAGTCAACTCTATTTACTGTGCCATGCTTTCTCTCTTTCCTCAATTTCTTTCTTGGCAAAGTTAACTAGATTATTATTCAAGGAATGGAAATAAGTGACAGTGAAGATAAATTGTACCTTTAGCATTATAGAAGGAGAAGAAGGAGATAATGGTGATTGATAGTGGTGATGATAATAGAGGAACATAAGGGACACACAACCACTATAAGAGTAGTGTTAGCCTGACGCTAAGAAATTTTGTCTAACTACCCTTGTAGACATAATCCAACTTTGTTCATTCCTGATTGTAACCTTGGGAAGAGAGAAGCACCAGGAAGTTCGGACACATTAGCAATGACCCAAAGTGATTTAAAAAGTAAGGTCATAGTCTTTCCCCCACGACATATATAGGTTTGTTTCTTTTAAGATTCTGGAAAGCTATTATGAGAAATATTTAGGTGTATTCAGATAGACCTTGAACTCTCTGTTGACCACAAAGTCAATCTAGAACATGTATAAATTTTCCCAAGGCATTACCCAGACTAGATCTTATCCATAAACAAATTCTGTAGTGAACCTCATGGAACTACTCTAGACTAAGGCTTGGACTGAACTGGCCCAGATTATTTCCATTCTTTTGATTACGTATCAGTTTTTATCTATACGTCTGAAAGACGTATAAGAGAAAAGACCTCATTGAACATTTCCTGGGAAATTACCTTGGGGGAGGGGCAGAAAAGCTTTAAATTAATTATTTTTAGAAATACCAAAATATCTTAAGTTGTCTTTGTATAGAAGACTTTAGTATTAACAGAAAACCTGTACTAATTTGTGTATTGTGAAAGTATTTCAAAGGAAAATTAATTTCTGCATTTTATCTTCAGAATAGACAAAAATTAGTCTGTTACATGTTTATAAGGTAAGATAACATACAAGATGCTGATGTTTATTTTGTGACAAACCATTTTGCAGAGCTACCACTCTATCAAATGTTATTCCAGTCTGATTCAGCTATCTGAAATCTTCCACTAAGGTTTGGTTTTAAAAATGTCATTGGGAATGGGATTGAACCTGCTAAAAGTAATTGAAGAACATTGTACCTTGCTAGCAAATGTGACTGAGCTGGTCCCATTCACTTTTTGAAATGGAATTTTTTTCAAGAAAAATGACAATAATTCAACCCAATTCAGTAAGTATTTATTGAGTAGATACCACGTACTTATCATTGTAGAGATACTGTAAGAGAATACAATCTTCCTTCTATCAAAAGTCTCTGTTCCATTCTAGAGCTTACCTATGTAATCTGGAAAGATAATAATAGTTAAGGAGGGGAAATCCACATTCTCTCTCAAATTTTCAAATTCCTTAAAGGGAAACAATCAAACTACAAGAGAGATTAATTCAAAGCCTTCGATCTTTTGTCTCATAGCTCCCTGACATGTACCCATCACCACGTTTAACTTCAATGGAACTTCTGGGAAGAGTTTTCCTGACTGAGGGGCCAGGATTCTGCAAACATTCTCTCTGAAACTCCAGCTGAGCTCAGCTGTTAGGACATGTGGGTGAGGCAAGACCCAGCTAAACTGTGATTAGTCTGATCATATTCTATGTGCTTCCAGAGACTTGGGCCCAAAGAGATCTGGCACCCTGTCATCTGGGTATTTGAGTCACAGGACTACCTCCAGCTGAGAGAAATCATTTTTCAAAGAGCAGAAGGCAATCGCATCCCTCCCCGCCAATTTTTTTGGAGAAAAGACACTAGAAACTGGTATAATAATTTTTCTGCTTATTGGCCCCAAAGAGAATGATGTATTTTTAAAAGAACTGCTTTAATGATAAGCTGAACATTTTCATCTGGATCACAAACACATGTGCACCTGTGCTCTTCAATACATTCATAAAAACAAAAGCAAAATAAAGCTTTGAATAATAATGACAGTTGGCATATATATTTTAAAAAACATTCTTCCCCACCACAAATAGGATCAATTGATTATGAACAATAATGCATGTCATTCACTTTCCTATCAGCATATTACTACCAGGATTGACTAAAATACATTTATATAGCAAATACTGAAGAGGAAAAATAAAAGGGAAAAAATGTCATTCATCTACATAGGAGCTTAAAATTGAATCACTCACGGATCTTTGTTAGTCTAAAAGAAGCTTTTAAAATCTTTATTAAGAAAAAAAAGTCCCACTCTACATGACAAAATGGGTGCTTGAGGGAAACATCTTTAAGGGGCAAACAAAACATTCTCACTGCCTGGAAGTTACTGAAGATTTCTTTTTTAATAATTCTATGTGATCTTATTTTTGTCCTGAAACTGTCTCTAAACCATTATTGTTTTCCTTTCTTCAGCATGTTTAAAACAAATAGTTTAATTCATTTAATTTTAAGTGAATCCATTCATAGTATAAATGAAACTACAACAAGGTAAATGGAAAAACAAAAGGAAAAAAACCCTAAATGCCCTATAATTATAAGGATGAAGCCCACCCCCTACCCTACCCCACCAAGAGGAAAATGCACCTTCTATCCTTCATTGGCGAGGTAAATAAATGTGTGTGGAACATCGCATGTATTATTTTACTCAGCTAAAATGTTGGTTAATTTTGCTGAACTTCTTCTGTCTTTCTTTTTTCTTCCTTCCTTTCCTTCCTTCCTCCTTTCTTTCCTCCCTCCCTCCCTTTCTTTCTTTCTTTTTTCTTTTTTGCTTTCTTTCTCAATAAATAGCTCCAAGGCGGGGGTGGGCTGGGGAGAGGGATATATGCAGAAATGAAAGTGATATAAAAATTTAAGAAATAAGTAATATGTCAAAAACTTAGATACAAATGTCGCCTCCATTTTATTTCCTCCCCTGACCCCATTCTAAATGTAACTACTGCCCAAGAAAGCCCTAAATGGAACCCAAAAGGCTCTCCAAGAAGTCCCAACTATTGTAGTCCAAGCCTGCTGTAGGTTCTATCTACTTGTTTCTGCCAATCCTTCATGAAGGTTATCTAGTGTCATTAGAGATCTTCAAAGTTCTGAATATAATCAGTTTACCTACAAGAGCCAATTCAGTAAAGTCCTCAGAATTAGCAAGTGTTTAACACTTGCTAAATATCAGTTATCCAGCTTATTTATCAGTAATTATTTATGGAGGTTTGGTTTGGATAGAGAATGTGCACAAATTCAGAGGGAGTACACTAAAATGAGACTCTGGAGGGAGTGAAAGGTTTTTTTCTTATTTCTGATGAAATATAAGGTTTTTTTTTTTTTCAATGAAATAGTCTTGAAAACTGAATTTTTATATCCTTGTTCTCACCATACTGTTTGGTGGCCATTTCTCTTTGATGGACAACTACCTGTTTATATTTTTAAGCTACCTTATCTCTTCTTTTATTTTAAGAGCATAGAGGAAGCTTATCTAGTTTTTGTTAAATTTTGAAACACTCCAGTCACTCACCCGCTCCCTGTTTGCAATAGAAAATCTCCCAAACCTCCCGTAAACTTTTCTCCCCAAAGACAGTAAAGATACGTGTTTACTTTCTAAACTGCTTTATCTTTCTCTTGGAGATAACCTACTAAAATACACAGAAGGGACAAAAATTAGATTTTTACAAAAGGTTGTTTGAGATGAAATGTTTAAGCTTAAGAATTTGAAAATGAAGACAAGGTTAATAGTTATGACATGATGACACAGTTATGTATAAAACAGTCCCTTATTGGGCTTATTGCAAGGAGATTGGGGGAATGTCTAGCACTTAAAGCTAGAATGAATCTAGGAGATTAGTTGGTCCAAACCCCTCATTTTACAAATGAGCGAACTAAAAGCCAGAGAGAGTAAATGAAACACCCAAAGTCACAAAGGTAATAAGTAGCAGAGTCAGAATTCGAACCCAGGTCCTCTGATTTAAATTCAGTGTTCTTTCTACCATACCACTGTTCCTTTATTTGGGAATGGGAATGGGAAAAATTGAAGGTTCCAGTCCAGTGTCAAACTTCATCTAAAATGCAGTAATCAATATAGTCATTAAAAGAAAATGAAATCCACTACTTAAATAAACAGTACATAGAAAGTCCTGCTTTTAAAAAGTTGTTTTCAATATTGTTCTGATCATACAAGCTGAATGCTTGCCCAAGGTGAGACAAGTAAAAAGGAAACTCTTCTCCCAACTACATGCAACAAGGCCTTCAAAATCAACTTTAGATATCTGAATTTCTACTTCACTCTATTGTTATGTCTAGATTTTTTTCAGGAAGTCTTTTATTTTTTAAAAATTATGATTTGTGTCACTAGAGGGAGACACAGTTATGCCAATTCTGTCAAGCTACTCTCAGACAGAGATGCATCTTTTCGAGTTGCTCTAGACAGAAACAATCAGGAAAATAAGACAGCTTCACCGATAGATAGCTTTCTGTATTTCATAGACTGCTAACTAAAATTACGTGCTCCGTAAAGAGCTTTATAAATGTTTGCCACATTGAATTGAACTGAATCAAATTAGTTTGAATTGAATATCAAAATGACAGTAGAATATTTCATTATGATCAGCTCATATTTAGGGTGAAATTATCATCTTCACAGACATGATATATGATGCAATATCTATTATCTTTAAAAAAACTTTAAGAAATGTATGCCCCTTATTGAGAAATTTTAAATTAAGTTATAAGGGATGTATATGTGAGTGTCTGTGTGTGTGTGCATGTCTGTATGTCTGTGTGTCTGTGTCTGTGTCTGTGTCTGTGTATAATAAAAGCCCCTTGAGGATAGAGACTGGGATTTTTTTTTCATGTTTTATCCTTAGCATCTAGAACACCAAGCACCTTTAAAAAAGGTAGGCTCTTAATAATGCTAGGTAAATGAAGGAATATATTGAAAATGACTGTCAAAGCTTTCTATGCTTTATGTTGGATCATCTCTGCAGCGCTTGGTCCTATGCACTGTGTGGTTTGGCGACCTAGGGCCATTATTACTTTGCTTGTGTACCTTGAATCACTATGTGAGACCCAGGATTATTCCTGAGACTTGATTTGTATGTATAGGCTTAAGTTCCATAGAGGGGAAGCAGCCTGAGAAGAGAAGGAATTAGGAAAATAACTATTTAAAAGATCTGTTCTTCTAAAAAAATAACATAGCACTGTAATTGCTTCTTTGAGGAAGTTTCTGAGCTGTCTAGCAAGACAAAGATGGTTAAGAGAGAGAAAATGACTGACTATGTGTTGGAGGTCAGGAAAAAGCTGACACTTTATCACTCAGAGGTCTCCAGCCCTCCAAGAATATTTGGCACACTTGCAAAAGAGAATTCTGATTGAAGATGCCAAAACTCAGGATAGAAGTTTGAAAACTGTCATTGTAAGCTTGCTCTCAGATATCTGATAAAGAGTATGATGATAGTTTCTTTATATTTTATCTATTATTGGTGATTTTACACATCAACATTTAACTTGAGAATCAGTCTACTGTTTGCATAACACGTTGCTGAGAAGATTCCTATCTTGGACCTATTAAAACTGCTGATTTTCAGCCCCACCAAATGCATTGCCCCTTCTGACTCAATCACAGCTAGAAGTGGTCATACTTCATAAAAGGATCACAAGATTAGCACTTTGTCACATTATCCAGTGACTATATAAACTCAGCAAGGAAAATATTTGTAGTGGCACTTTTATAGTAGCAAAAAAAATTAAAGGAAAGTGAGTTTCCACCACCTGAGCAACATTGACCAAATTGTGGTATAAGAATACTATTACTACGGCATAAAAGAAATAGAATATTGCATAGTAAACAATGATGAAGATAAAAAAATTCAGAGAAACATGGGAAGGCTATCATGAGCTGATGCAGAGGAAAGAAAGTGGAATCAAGAGAAAATTTAAATTATGATCAATTACAATGTCAGGGACTGATGGCGTGTTCCTCTTAACCCCAGCAATAATAATTGTAAAAAATAAACTAGCAAATATGTAATATTTTAAGTTTTGTAAGGCACTTTTACCTACATTATCTCTGGATCCTCAGAACACTCCAACGAGGTATGTGGTATTATCATCCCCATTTTATAGATGAAGAAGAAGGAAAGTTAAAGGATTTGTAATGGCTCATACAACTACAAAGTATCTGAGGTAGGATTCTAACACTCTCTATCTATCTACTTAGCTCTTGTCTCTCTGTAAAGAAGCAGGGAACTCTAAGTGATGAATGGTATAAAGAATATAAAGACGGGACTCATTGGTGTTAAATGAAGTCTAGCTTTCAGACATGGCCGTTGCATTGATTTGTTTGGCTTGACTACTTCTTTTAAGAAAGATAATCTCTGCAAAGGGAGTCATTGGGAAGTAACATTGATGTAATTAAAAAAAAATGACTATGAATGAAAATATTTTCTAAGGAAAAAGAAACTGTCCATGAAAATCTCTTGTCATAAATTCTTTTCTCCATCAATGACAGAGGAGACAACACATTTGAATTCTCAAATCATATGCATGGGGAATTGGAATTGACACTAAAGGAAACTAAAGTGGTAAGAAATAGCTGAACTAGACCAGCTAGAGGAAGTCCAAGCAAAAAGTAATACAATTTTGAAAGCACTGAAGGATTGATTCTCAAGGTATCTAAAAGAAGTAAAGATGCCAAAAGCTTAGAAAAACCTCGAATCTTGTTATTACCAAAAAAATCTTATTCTTAAGGAAGTCAGTCAAGCACTTATTAAAGTTCAGGCACTGTGCTAAATGATGGGGTACAAAGAAAGGTTTTAAAAAATGAGCCCTGCTCACAAAAATTTCCCATTCTAGCAAGAGCTGTGAACTTACAAGCAAAGAACTATGTACAAATAAGAAATAGAAGACATTCCCAATTGATAAATGGTCAAAAGATTTGAATAGGCAGTTTTCAGAGGAAGAAATTAAAGCTACCTATAATCATATGAAAAAATACTTTAAATCACTACTGATTAGAGAGATGCAGATTGAAACAACTCTGAGGTACTACATCACAATTATCAGATTGACTAACATGACAAAACAGGAAGATGATAAATGTTTGAGAAAATGTGGCAGAGTTGGAACACTAATTCATTGTTGGTGGAGCTGTGAGCTGATCCCATTGTGGAGAGCAATCTGGAACTGTGCCCAAAGAGCTATAAAAATGTGCATACCCTTTGACCCAGCAATATTGCTTCTAGGGTTGTATCCCAAAGAGATCATAAAAATGGGAAAAGGACCCACATGTACACAGCTCTTTTTTGTGGTGGCCGAGAACTGGAAATCGAAGGAAAGCCCATCAATTGGGGAATGACTGAAAAAGTTGTGGAATATGAATTTAATGGAATACTATTGTGCTATAAGAAATGGTGAACAGATGGATTCCAGAAAAACCTGGAAAGACTTATATGAACTGATGCTGAGTGAAATGAGCAGAACCAGGAGAACATAATACACAGTAACAGCCACAGGGTGTGAGGTCTGTTTCTGATAGACTTAGCCCTTCACAGCAATGCAAGGACCTAAAACATTCCCAAAGTACTTGATGCAAAATCAAGAGAAAGAACTATGGAATTGGAACATAGGATGTTTTGGTTTTGGTTTGGTTTGGTTGTTCTCATGGTTTCTCTCATTAGTTTTAATTCTTCTATGCAACATGACTCATGTGAAAATGTGTATAATAAGAATATATGTGTAGAACCCATATAAGATTGCATATCATCTCATGGAGGGAGGGGGAGAAAATTTAAAACTTATGGAAGTGATTGTTGAAAGCTGAAAACAAATAAATTAATTTAAAAAAATAAATACAAAATAAATTGGAACTAACCAAAAAAGGGAAGCCACTAACCTGAAGGAGGATCGGGAAAAGCTTCTTGTGGAAGGTAGGATTTTATTTGGAATGTGGAGAAGAGAAGATGGAATTAAGGAGGGAGAACATTCAAGATCTGGGGGAGAGCCAGTAAAAACTGCTCAGATTCAAGAGATGGAATGTCTTATATGTGGAATAGTAAGGAGACAAATGTCATTGGATCACAGAGTATATGGCGTAGGAGTTGGGGGTAAGAGTGAGGGAAGCAGGCTGTAAGAAACCACATGGAAATGTAGATCTGTACATCATCCATCCTCCACCAGCCAAACAGCTTGATATCTGGGGTCTCAATCACTGTGAGTGCTTCAGACTACCATTGGTTTATTACTGGCTTTCACTCTGCAGATGTGGGAATGACATCTATTACATCACATCTAGAAATGAACTTGGTAGGGACTCCAAAAAGAGAAAAAGATTTCAAAGGCAAAGAATTACCCCCCAAACCCTGGTTTTGGGAGATACTTTATAGAGACTACTTTAAGTTCGGGGCAGCTAGGTGGTACAGTGGATGGACTGCCAGGCCTGGAGTCAGGAACACTCCTCTTTTCTGAGTTCAAATTTGGTCTCAGATATTTACTAGCTGTGTTGCCCTGGGCAAGTAATTTAACCCTATTCACCTCAGTTTCCCCATCTGTAAAGTGAGCTGGAGAAAGAAATGGCAAACCACTCAGGCATCTCTGACAAGAAATCCTTAAACGAGATCATGAAAAGTCAGACATGACTGAAAACAACCCAACAATAAGAGCATTTTAAAATTTGAATCCACATTCCTCAGGGAAAATAATGTACTTTCTTCGCTCCCCTAACCCCTCCCATCCCAGTCTAGTTTGGGGAGTTTTGTAGTTCAGTCATTGCTATCTTGTTTGTCTTTTGTTGACAAAGACGACCATTGGGAAGGGGTTGCTATACCTTCTCAGTAAATATCCCTTTGTAAAAGTTAATCAATATCAGTTGATATTGGAGAAATATCAACTGGTTAATTGGTATTAGAGAATGTACTTGATACAGAGTTCATAAACAATAGTGCTACAGAAAAAACCCTGTCCCTAATAATTACCACTAAAGGGGTAGACTTAGTAGCCATAGTCTGAAGACTCAACCTGCTAATCCAAGGGTGAATTGGGATAATGAGCACAGAACCCAAGCTATCTATGTAGTTAAAAAATTTAATTTTATCAGTGCAATAATGGAAGAGAGCAGTTTTCCTGAAATTGATCTAGGAATTTTAAGAACTTCAAGTGTAATTAAAGCAAAGAGTATGATATGGCAGCCAAAGAGGCTAATGTACTGTTGGGCTACTTTGAGAGGCATAGTTTCCAAGAATGAAGTGGTGATGCTCCCAATGTACTATGGGCCCTGATTAGATCTCACTTGGAAGATCATGTTTAGTTCTTTGCACCACATTTTGGGAAGGATACTGATAAGCTGAAGAATATGCAGAAAATAACCAATGAATGACTATAGGATTATAGATTAGAACTAGAAGGCACCATAGACACTATAAAGAAGGACCTCAAGTCCATGCTATTGTGGGGAGTTACTGGAGGAATTGGATATGTTTAGCCCAGAAAAGAAAAAACTCAGGAGAGGAATAACAGCTGACTTGAAGTATATGATTGTCTGTCATGTGAAAGAGGGGTTAAATTTGTTCCACCTGGTCCTAGGAGGAAGAACTAGGAACAGTGGAGTGAAGGGAAAGAACGAGAAGGTAAGGGAATAAGCATTTATATATATTGCCTACTACATGCCAGGCATGGTGCTAAACATTTTACAAATTTCTCATTTGATCCTCACAACAAACTTGTGAGGTAGGTGTTCTTATTATCCCCATTTTACAGTTGAGACAGCTGAAGCAAAGAGAGGTTAAGTAACTTGCCCAGGGTCACACAAGTAGTAAGTATCTGGAGCTGGATTGGAATTCAGATATTCTTGACTCCAGACCCAGTACTCTATATATACATGGCACCACCCATCTGCCTCAGAGGCAAATTTAGGCCTGATGGTAGGGAAAACTTCCTAACAGTTAGAGCTATCCACAAGTGGAAGACATCTGCTTTGGAAAGCAAATCTTGACAATTACTTGCTGGGCCTGTTAGAGATTCTTTTTCAAGGATAAGTTAGACCAGGGATGGGAAATCTTCAGCCTAGAGGCCATGTGTGATCTTCTAGGTCCTTGGGTGGAGCCTTTTGACTGAGTCCAAGTTTTACAGAACAAATTCTTTTATGAAAGTGATTTGTCTTGTGAAGTTTGGATTCAGTCAAGGGGCCACACTTGAGGACCTAGAGGGCCACATGTGACCTTGAGGCTGTAGGTTCCCCACCCCTTCAAGCAGTGAAATTCTATGATTCTGTGAAAAACCAAGGAGATGGAAAATGCTTATTATTAGACTATGAAATGCAGTTTCATGATCTATGCTTAGAGCTGGTTCACCAGTACAATTTTATTGGACAGAAACATAGAGAGATAGTGAGTTGAGCCCCAAATTAGCAGGAGGAAACCAAGAGCTGGATTTCCTCTGTGAAACTGTGAAGTACTTTTAATGACCTTGTGCTTCTCTCTAAAACAAAGGCCCATCTTTTGCACACCAACCTTTTTTTTCTGGTGATGTCACAGAAAACAAGTCATAGAATACCACAGTCTTCAAAAATTAAAGTTTTGAGCCACTTCAAATGAAATGAGAGGGATGGGGTGGGTATGAGCAGGCTTTAACCAATGAAGAGCTAAAAGAAAGAAATGGCATTAAAGATGTCATCGGAGAGATGTATGACCAGAAAAGAAGGTGCACTGGGAGGCATAAATGATTCATAGCTTGTATGATCTATTGTTATCCATACAATTTTAAGAGGAAGGTTTCAACACATTGGATTTCATTCCTGTGGAGAATTTTGGACAAGAGTAGCACAGAGTTAGAATCTGTGAAGAATTTGTCTTCTGCATCGATCTGTGAGTATCTCTGGTACTTAATATGTCCTACAACCTGGAAGGTAAACAAGCCTTATATAAAATGGCTGCTCTGTGACATATTGACTAGTTTTATACCAGTCAGACAGCATCCTGGTGTTCTGAAATAGAACAACAGTCTTTTTGCCTTGAAGTAGACAAAATAGAGAGCTTTGAACAGAAGCATGTTGTTGTCCTGACAGTCTGTGGGGCCTAAGCATATGCCATCAGATCCCTTTCCACACATGCTTCACCTAAGACTAAGACATTTAATGAACTTGAGTAGTTATTGAAAGCACACTTCTCACCAGCTCAATAAGTCATTGTTCAGTTTTTTAATTTCACACTCCAAATCAATAGCCTGGTGAGGGCAATTCAGCTTATATCATAGAACTGTGCCATCTGTCTCAACACTGCTGCTTAGAGAATATCTTCGATGACAAGATCACCTCCTGTGTGAAGTTCATAATACAGACTTCTTGACTGATCCACATTTGACAATTATAAAAGCCTAAGAAGAGGCCTTGACAGCAAGATAGTTACTTCAGTTCAATTTAATAATGTTTATTAAGTACCAAGTACCAAATATTAAGTACCAAGAGGGATGCTGGGTGACACCATGGACAGAGTACCAGGCCTGGAATCAGGAAGACCTGAGTTCAAATCTGGCCTCAGACACTTACTAGCTGTGTGATTTTGGGCAAGTTACTTAAATCTGTTTGACTTAGTTTTCTCATCTGTAAAATGAGCAGGAGAAGGAAATGACAAACCACTCCAGTATCTTTCTCAAGAAAACCTCAAATAGGGTCACAGAGTCAGACATCACTTAAATGACTCAACAACAAAGAGTATCTGGTATGTGTAGACCATTATTCTAGCTTCTGAAGGAAGGTAGGAAGTTTAGAGAAGATATAATCTTTACCCTTGTGGAGCTTACAGGACAATAAAAAGTATATGTATGATACAGACAAATAAATGTTACGAAAGTCTATAAGAGATGAAAGTAAAGTTTTACGTCAAATGTGAAGGGAAGAAAGTCAGTTTTAAGTAGGCTAAGACAAGGCATTGTTGAGTAGGTAACTGCCATTAGTATACCCATATACAGGAGGATTTGTACACAAAGGATCTGCAATTTAAAAATTTCAAGGTAAAATTTCTGTAGCACTTCCCTGAGCTCCGGAACAATTTGCCGTATGCAAGTAACTGAGAACTTGCAAGAGAAACAAGTGCTATTTGGATCTAGTTACTGCTCCAATTCATCTGAAGCAAGAAATGTAGTTTTCCTCTAATGGGGCAGAGAATGTGTGAAAATTGTGGCTTGAAGGCCTTTTGTAACTTTCAGTGTAATGTCTTGTGTACTCAAATGAACAAAAACAAACTGGGTTTTTATTTCTGTTACCAAACACATATAGTTTATAATCTGATAGGCACTCCTTGGAGCAACTTTAGGCTGTCTGCTCTCATATGCCAATGGACCTGTGATGTCTTCAATCTGGATATTCCCTTTTCGCAGTGTCTGGCACATAACAGATACTCAGTAAGTGCTTGCCAGCTGATTGGTTACTGAATGATTCAGATCACAACCAGGCCTGCCCAACGTGTGTAAACTCAACTCTCCCCAGAAATTGCCTACACTGGGCTTACTCATGATAGTCCTTAATAAATGCTGATTGATTGACTGACTGACTTACTGACTCAAGTTGTCTTGATGTTGTGAGGAAACCAATGAAATACATGAATGGACTAGTGAGTAGCCTTTGTTTTACCACATGACCAGCCCATCTTTTTTTCCATCACTCTTTTCTTTGATCACATTCTTTTACACTGTTTCTCCTTCATAATTCCATGCTAATACTGCAATTGTAAACTGATAAATATCACCATGCATCTCTCTATTACCTTTCAAGTAATCCTCAACTTTCTTTTGGAGACTCACAGAATTCTTTTTGCTCCAAAGGGAGGAAAATTAAAGAAAAGGTTGAGCATTTAATAAATTTTAACACATTCCCAGGAGTCTTTACTAAAGCCCAAAGGCAAGATCACACTGCAAGGTCACTGCAAGTACAGCATAGATAGGACATGAAGGCAGCACCCATATCCAGCATCTTCAGTCAGTCAACTCCTTGATTTTCTTACTGGGAGTAATGTTCTTGTGAACTATTACCTTATTCAAATTTATCAACAACTGATCATTGATATGCTACTGTAGATACCTCTGAACGATGATCACTCATCTGGGGACATTTTGGTTTAATCGCTTGCAGACAAGGAATATTTTTTCCTAATATAGCAATACCCCCCCAAACAAACAACCAAAATCAAAAATCTCCCCTTTCAGAATCATAAAGGAAAAGCATTTATTAAGTATTTGCTGTGGGTCAGGTTCTGTGCTAAGTGCTTTATGTTTCCCTATGTTTCTCTTGACAACCTGTGCTCATTCTGAGCTTTCATATTCCTGTTTACAGGCCCCTTCCATGCTTTATGTCTGTCCTTTGGTATCTAACCTTGATATCAACTTCTATATGTTTCTTCATGTATATATGAGTTCTCTGGTCTTTTCTGACCAAATACATTCTTTTCCTTACAAAAAAATTTTTGTTTCCCTTTGTGTTTTCAGAATTTAATTCTTGAACATCCCATCCCTTCTGGGTGGGTTTTTCTTGTAGTACTTTAGGACATGTGACATCTTCTGAACCCTGTAAAATCTGCTTTTTCAAAGTCAAAGTTGCCTTTTAGATGTTACCTGAATTTCTTCTTTTCTATTACAAGCTTTTAGAAGAAAGTAGTCATTTTCTCCCAATTTATTCATCACTTCTACCATAGCAACCAGAATCTTTCCTGATAGTGAAAATCAGATCCAGCAAAGCATTTTCCCCTATTGGTCTTTCTACCTTTTGAAGGATGAAATTATCACTAAGGCAAATCAAAAGTATTAGCTCTGCTTTTGCAGAGAACGTCCTATGATGTCTGTAGAACTGAAGTCTACTATCATGCCCCTGTGCCTAGCTTGTGATCAGTTTCTTGAATTCTTCATCTTTACTGTCTTTTTAGGTGGTCTGTAGTCAAGAGTGTGCTGGTGACTTTCACACCCTGCTCTCTGGAGGAAAAAAAAGATTAATTTGCATAACTGACATTTTCTATCCCTTTATTAAATCTACATAACAAAACATATATAGATAAAAGACAACAAATTAAGTTGCGATTTGCAGCATTTGTTGATTTCCAAGGTATAAATGCTCACACTGAAAATTAACAACCAGCTCTTAAAAGTCTATATGAGCTGATTCCAGCACAGTCTGTAATATACTTTGATGACTAACTCATCTCACTTCCCTACAAAACTAACCCTTTGCAATCTGTGCCTTGCAAGGTTCTTTTCTAATGATAATCATACTCCCTCAAATGCTTAACATATGCATAATTGGAGTCTTTCTCTTACTGCTGCTTGGAAGAGAAATATCAAATGGGGACATCTGAAACCCTCTGTTGCTACAGAATGCAGATTAGGTTGTGTTACCTGCCCTGACAAACAAAACAAAAGCTCCTCCTTGGCCTTCCTCTTGAGGCTGATCAGATGGCAAATGGGCTGTTCAGGAAGCTGCAGAACCAGAAGGAACTCAGAAATCACCTGGTCTAACTCATTCATGAAACATCTCCAACCTCTGCAGCCTCCCCTTCAAGACTCAGCTGTAGGAAACTCATTACTTCCAAAGGCTGGCTAGTCTACTTCTAGGTAGCTCTTCATGGAGAATGGTTTTCATTCTCTATAACATCTAATCAACCACTGGTCTCCTTCTGACTCTGGGGTCAAGTAAAACCATTGAATCCCTCTTTAACATGAATTTTAATATCTGAAAACATTAGGGATGATATTGTTCAATCTTTTTTCTGCCTAAGCTAAACATTACCCCCTCCCCCAGTTCTTTTAGATGGTTATAGGCCATAATTTTAAGCTCCATAGCACTCTTTAGTCTCATATGGCTTATCAATGGCTCCTAAAACATGATGTAGAGAACTGAAATGAACACAACACTCCAGACAGGGTAGAATATGATCAGGATAAAATCTCCCTTATCATGCACCCTATCCTAAAATCACATTTGTATTTTAACTGTCATAGTGAAAATACAGTTCTTTTGAAACATACAGGTCATATGAAAAAGACACAAGGTCTTTCCGTATGCACTATTGAGCAGCATATCACAACCAGCTATATACGTTTAGCTTAGTTTATTTTTTTAATAGCCCAAATGTGGACTTTTTGTCTATCTCTATTAAATTTCATTTCACTGGTACATTTTCCCTTTATGTCATATCTTTTTTTGTATTACAATTCTTTTACCCAGTCTATTTGTTCTCTTTCCCAGGTTCTTATCAACTACAGGTTTGTTGTTTTTTTTTTTTAAATTTAGAATATAAGCACACAAACACATATATACATGCAACCTGAGATTTCCACAGAGAAACCAGAACACCAAAGGAAGATTCTACATGAAACCTTAAATCTCTGTTTCAAACTACTTGATTTTTAAAAAATTCAATAAACTTGAAATACTACTTTTTATATTTCTTGCTGTCTATCTCATTGTGAAATTCTTTGTTATTTTCTATGCATTAAAAAGTCTTTAGATGACATTTATTTATATGTCTCTTTCAGTACCTTGTGTCCATCAACTCTGTCAAGAAGTAGGCAATATGTCACTTCAGTCTCTGGAGACATGGTTGGTCATTGCCTTGATAGGAGTTTCTAAGCCTTTCCAATTGTTTTTCTTTGTGATATTATTGTCCTCCTGATGCTGCTCACTTACCTCTGCATCACTTCTTACTTCCCAGGCTTCTCTAAAATCATCTCTTTTGTCATTTCTTACAGTGCAATAATATACCATTCTATTTATTGACCACAGTTTGTTCAGCCATCTCTCAATTGATGGGTATGCCCTCTTAGTTTCCAATTCTTTTCTTTTTTAAAAATTCCTTTAAAATTCTCACTTAGGATCAGGAAGTTTGTTTTGCTTGTGACTATTGCCTCCCTATCATTATCTTCCTTTTTGCCACCCCCAACCTATCCCCACTTGTTTCCCTGTTGATTGTGATATATTTTTATAGCAAACTTTTTGTATAAAATTTAAGTTGGTGTGTGGTCAATTCCTTTTTGTCTGGTTCATCTGCTTCCACTGCTCATTTTTTCCCATATTTGTATGTTTTTTTCTCATACAAATGCTTCTCATGCAAAAGTTCCAAACCTTTCTTTCTTTCTTTCTATACCAATGTATTCCTTTTGCCTTTCTCTCTGTTTCTCCACTGCAACCATACAAAACAGAACCAATCTCATCCTCCTATTAATTTCTCTTTTTTTACTTCTCATTTTACTCCTTTAGTACCTTTTGAAGACATCATTGTTTTAAAGGCACATTGTTTTCTTCTCCACTTGTTAGAACGTTAGCCCTACTACTTTTTTTTATTTTTTTATTTTTTAATGTTTAACAATCACTGCCATAAAATTGAGATTTTATCCCCCCCACGCCTACCCCCCACTACCCCCCTCCCTCCCCACAACTGCATACAATTCTGTATAGGTTCTACATATACTTTCCTATTGAGTATATTTTCACTATAGTCATGCTATGTAGTCAGACTAAAATAAATGGAAGAAATCATATAACAAATCAAAACGTGATACACAAAAACATACACATACACAAACATGATCTGCTACATTTTGCGAATGACTTCCATATTTCTTTCTCTGAGTGTGGAAGACATTTTGTCTTAGAGAACCACTATTGGGATTTTTTTTTAAAGAAGTTCTTGCGTTATTACAAAATTCCAAGTCTACCAGAAAAAACTCTCGCACACTGTGGTCGTTGCCCTACTACTTCTTATATCCTCTTCAAATTGCCCAAATAACTTTCCTTTCTAGGTTTCTCTTAACTTCTGTTTGTATTTCCAAGTTCCTGCTTAGCTCTAGTCTTTTCATTAAAAAAGACCTGAAAGTCCTTTATTCCATTACAGATTCATTTCCTCCCAGTAAGATTATACTTAATTTTGGAAGATAAGTTTTGCTTGATTATATTTTTTTCCCTTTTGAAATAATGTATTAAAAGATCTCTTATTTATAGTAGAATCTGCCAAGTCTCATGTAATTCTTATAGTTATTTCTTATTACTTGAACTCCTTTTTGGCTTGCCATAGCAGTTTTTTGTTGATGTGGAATCATTGGATTTGGGTTATTCCTTATTATTCATTATTATTATTCATTTGGGGTCATTCAGAAATTTGATAAGTATGCCTCATGTATGCCAGCTATTGCACATCACTGATAAAAATGTTGAGGAAGACACTGACTCCCATTAGAACTGGAATTGAAAGAAATGACCAACAGAAATTGTTTATATAATTCAAACTTTTAAAAAAAATCATAAGCCATAAGGTTAGGTTATCTGCTCAGAAATATGTCTTATATTAGAACATTTTTATTGTTATTCAAGAAAGTGTCCTCTTATCGTGAACACATTACATTACATATAGTACACCTATAAATTGCTGATGAGAAAGCATTATGTTATAGTTATGGCTCTTGGTCTTCAATTGGTTCTGATATATTTATTTGAAGACTTTGAGAAAATATAGTACACAAGAACATAATCCACCAAAAAGCCCTCCTTTTCCTATGGGAAGTGACCAAGAAGCTTTCATTATGAGTCTATATGGATTTCACAGGACCATTCTAAGGGAACAAATAGATACATTAAAATGTTTTAAAATTATCTTAAATATTGTCTGTTGCAAACAAAAATCATCACCTACAATTTGTAATGCATAGATTGTCAGAAAATATAGTTTTTGATAGTAGCTCTGCATTTACCTCAGCTGAGTTTAAGAATATGTGGGCAAGAACTTTGCCCAATCTGTCACCATCCCAATTCATCACTCTTAAGCAAAAGGCTGAACAGATGATGAAGGGTATTGACGAAGCCCTGAAACAGAATGCCCGAGGCAATTGGCCAAAACTATCCTGCTGAATTACTAATGGAATGAAATCTCAAGATGTGCTCCAAACATCTCCATCAAGATTTAGATGAAGAATTATAAGAAAAACAAAAACTATGTTCCACATGATATTCTGTCTGCACTTACTCCTTGATCATTCATCTTTATCACAAGAGTTAGTGTGTATTAGGAACCATGAACCTGGACCAATATCCTGCCCCTGTGATTGAAGTGGCCTGTGTCATATAAGGTGTTGAATGCAAACGGATGGTCATCTTCCATATTTTAACACATTGCAAGGGTATTCACTGTACAGTGACTTGACAGTGGCAGAATTGTCAAAGTACCTCTTCTAGAGACATCTGGCATTGGTTAAACCTGCCAAAGCTGCCCTAGTTTAGTTTAAGTGAAGGAAGTTTAAGTGAAGGAAGGAATAATTCTTCTCTGGTCACTACGACTGATGAAACCAAATCCCCTAGTATTTCTACATTCATTAATACAAGAGAGAATCACTACCACTAGTATTACAAAGATAGCCCCTTGGTCCTAAATAAAAAAAATTGCATTGGCTAAAGTAGCAAGGATATTACATACACACACTAAAGTGTGCTGTTATGTACCATGGTAATTTTATCCGTTTTTAGTGTCTTACTATTCTGTTATTTTTTAGTTCTCATAGTTTCATGATGTAGTAATTTCTATTGTATAGTCATGTTGAAACATTAGTTGTCTGTCTGTGTACTGATATCTGACTCAGCACCCTGAAGTTCTTCCTTGCCTGAGTTATTGGTGAGAATCTTGCTCTGAATGGTCTTTACATGTTTGTATGACTGACTATGCCATTTGTAATCCTTCCCAGTAGAAAGTACCAGACGTTTAGAAAATGTACCTAGCCTCGCTGAGGAAAGGAGTGGTATCATTTAGTAAAACTGAAATATAAAGACAGTCTCGGAGTACCCTTGGAGATACTTGCATAAAGGGTTCAAGACAAATGTGGCATTGCTCTGACAAGGAAAAAAAATCATCTCTGATCCTCCTGGTGAGAAGTGATGACATTTGCAAGTCAACAAGATGACCCACAAAATATTAATGATCATTCCTAGGCCTCTGATGAGGGACCCACTTTTACCAAAATATCATTTGCATAAACACAATGCTGTATTATCCTAACAAGAAAGTATATATTTAAATATTTATTAAATGTCTACTGTATGCTAGACATTGTGGTGGACACTACATATACAAAGGCACAGATGAAATAGTGCCTGCCTTCAAAGAGCTTACATTCTTCCAGAGTAATATAATAGGTATACAGGTAATCAATGGAAAGTATATTTCAAGTCATTTCAAGAGGGAGAGAGCAGTAACAGCTAGGCTTGTGTTTACTCTTCAGCTGTGTTTATAACTGAGTAGCAAAAGAAGGAAGGAGGAACATGCTCAGGCTAGACTATAGTTTGAACCATTGTTTTTGGTAAAAAAGTGAAATATTTTCCACTTGTAGAATAGGTACCTGCTAGGTTAATTGTTTGAAGGATTCTTCCTTGGCTTTTCATACACTTGAAGCTCACTGCTTCTATTTTTTTCCTATAAATCAAGCTCTGTCATCCAACACTCTAGACCTAGAAAAATAGTGAGTTTTCAATTTAAATGCATAGCAACCACCAGCAAAAACACTAAATTTCCATAGCAGAAATAAAAATCTGGTTAGCTTTTTGAGTAAAAGAACTGTGTACTTGAGGGAACAAACTTTGTAGTTTACTATATTTTTGTTTCTACAGATGGAGCCATCTGTATTAATTTTGATTCTGTGATGTATTTTAGGTATAGCTGGGGAAGACTAAAGCCAATTTTGGATGATTTCTTATCTTCCCTGGGAAAAACTCCAAACCAGGTATCAAAGGACAGCTGTTTTCCTCCAGATGTTTCTGGAGATAGTTATGTACATTCTAAATTGTCAAAACATGAACAGGGTTTTTAAGACATAAAATACCTCCTTTATGACTCAATTTTGAATTAATTTCTTTTAGCATTTAGAATAAAAGGAAGAACAGATGGTGAAGACTTAGTTTAAAGTGAGGGCCATTAAAATCATCTTTGCTGGCAAGAGACTGTTTTCTATAACAGGGGATTCATGAGCCATAAGAGCTTAAATAAGATTCAGGAAATGCTCCATATAGTAAGGAAATAGTGTTGTTACTGCTAAATTTAGCAGAGTAAAGATCCTCTAGGTATATACTAAATATGTTCATGATTTCTATGTTATTTTTGAATACTACAGAGAGATGAAGTAAGACTGCCTAGAAAAACAGAAAAGGCATATCCAGATTCATAATATTGCTTTCTTGAAAGTATACTTCACATATATGAAAATTTGCGATAGATTTTGCTCTCTGTCATTAAACTTATGTTTTTGTTACTGAGTCATTTCAGTCGTGTCTGACTCTTTGTGACCTTTTTTGGGCCTTTCTTGGCAAAGAGACTGGAATGGTTTGCCATTTCCTTCTCCAGCACATTTTATAGATGAGGAACTGAGGCAAACAGGATTAAGCGACTTGCCCATGGTCACACAGTTAGTAAGTGTCTGGGGCCAGATTTGAACTCAGGGCTTCCTGATTCCAGGTGCAGTGTTCTATTCAGTGCAACACTTTGATGCCCAGTAAGACACAGGATTAATCAAAGGTAAACTTAGATCTACAAGACAAACATGAGTCTAATACATGTATATAGATATATAAATATCTAAATCTATATCTATATATCTATATGTAGAGAGAGAGAGATACATACTGGGATCTTCTACTTATACCAAAATACTGTCATAACTAAAAAATGAGAATTATTATGTGGGAATAATATTGAAACACCTAGACTCATGAGATTAATTTCCTCCACCTCCCCCCAAAAAAAACCCCTGAAAATTTTGCAAAATGCAGTGTTATTGGGGGAAAATAACAAGTGACTTTTGTCTCAATTTGTAATATTTCATGATAATGAAATCAAGCTAAATATGAATATGAAAAATGAGTTAGCAAGCTTCATTTTCTATTAGTCAGCATATGTGTACACACAGGGTACAGAGCGTGTGGCCTGCAGTCAGGAAGATTCATCTTCCTGAGTTCAGATCTAGCTTCAGTCACTTACTAGTTGTGTGACCCTAGACAAGTCAGTCAACCCTATTTGCCTCATTTTCCTCATCTATAAAATGAACTGGAGAAGGCAATGTCAAATCACTCCAGTATCTTTGCCAAGAAAACCCAAATCGGATCACAAAGAGTTGAACATGACTGAAAAGAAATATGTATATATATAATAGAATATAAAATATTAGATATATGAAATATTTAAAATGTAATAGAATATTATAGAATGTAGTCTACCTTTTACTTTAACAGTATTTGTTTATTTTAAAGCCAATACATGTATGCATCCGTGCTTATACACACATATGCACACAATTGTTGCAAAATGTCACACAGCATGGCATAAAGACTGCAGCTGTTGAAACTGAAAATGCTGAGTCAGTAATTTTTGACTATCAGATTCTGACAATGACCATAACCTTATTGATAACTCCCAGTGAGAAAACGATTGTTAGTGATGATAATGGAGCCAGAGTTTGATGAAAAGGGTTGGGGTTGGTCTCAGTAATAATAGCTGAGGCATAAAGTTTGAACCTTTTTATTGCTTGGCTGACCCCAATTACATCTCAAGACAAATAACACCCTTTACTCAAACACCTGGTACCAAATGCTACCACTTCAAATTTCTCCCTCCTGGGAGCCTATAATCATTTCTGGACTCTTCAAACAATGGACATTAATTGTCAGCCTTTGATTTGATGTGCTAGACATCTCTGAAGTTGAGGGATTTAAAAAAAATGCTTGGTTTATTGAGAAGCATTAAAAAATGATACTTCTAACTAGCACTTTGTAGAAATGAAAACTTGCATTTCAAGCCAAACTGGAGATGATAGGATGAGGAGTGGGCAGTGGAAAGCCCTGATTGGTGGTGCCTGCTAAAAGCAGCATGTTCTATATAGACGCACGGATTTCTGAGACAGAATGGTAACAGTTTTCATTGCAAAAATGAAGAAAATATTTTGGGAATGAGAAGAATGGTTGTATGCGAATAATAAAGCATCTGGATATCCTAAGGTTGCTTTTTAACAAAACAAAAAACATCAAGAAAACAAAATATACAACATTCTGGACTCTTTCAGAATATGATCCAGTAGGGTCCCTGTCTCAATTTATAATATTTCATGTCAATAAAAACTATCTAATTATGGATAAGAACAAAATTTCTTGTTAAGGACATATATTTCCTCAACCAGTCAAAGCAAGTTAGTCTTTTGAATCTTGCACAAAATATTTATTTAAAGTTGTAAAAGATGTCAAATGTAGATGTTATACCCATATGTATATGTCTATACATGCATATATAGAGAGATGGTATCTTGGGTATATTAGTAATGTTACAAGTTGAATGTATCTTTTTTAGAGATAGAAATCCATATTCTTTTGTTCCTTTAGCAAAGAAGTGCTGGGAGATAATTTTTTCATACCTCATTAGATTTGTGGTCCATTATAGCTGCCAGGTCTTTATCTTACAAATGATGACAATATTTTCTTTCCTTATGTTCTATCTGTGCATTTTTCCTGTCTGAAACTGTCACAGCAACAGGAAGGACTTACATGTGCTTTGAAATTCCCTGCATTCACCTTTCATCTTTCCATTCCATCATCCACACAACTGCCAAATTGACACCCCTGAAACACAGATCTCACAATATCACTCCCTTGCTCAAGAATTATCAGTTGTTATCCATTGTAGAGAATAAAATACAAACTCCATGGTTTGGAATTTAAAACCCTTCACAATCTGCATCCAGCCTATCCTTTCAAACTATAATTAACCCTTTCACACCTCGGGCATTAGGAGCTTGGCACCCCTTGATCTGGGAAATCTGGGTAAAAGTTTTTGGCCCTCCCTTCATACTAGAGAAGAAGAGTGATTTTTTTTCTTTTTCTTTCATTTCTTTCATTTCATTTTAAAATTAAAGTATCTAATTTTAAAATTTGCGTTAAGTATTTGGCCACAGGTTCTGTGTCATCGGCTGGCTTTTGCTTGCTGTCTGAGGCTTCTGCAAAACTCCCCAAATTCCCATTTAATTTCTGATGGTGATATATCAAAACTGCAATGGGCAAAGTCAGAATGTGAGAGGGATAACTGTAAATGCATTTAATTCCTCCTCATACACTCAACATTTTATCCAAACAGGTTTTTTCTGTTCCCTGTATGTGATTTTCTATCTCCCACCCCCTATACTATGACCCTCATGCTTGGAAAGTTCTTTTTCAACTTCTCCTTCTAGGATACTCTATAGCCCTTAAATTTGCAAATCAAGTGTTACTTTCTTCAATAGCCCTTTCCTAATGACTTCATTTACACTCCCTGAAACCTGAATACTCACCATAACAGTCTATTTATTTTGTATCTACCCTATACGTACTTTTTCATGAATGTTATATCCTCCTGGTGGAATGTATGCACTTTGAGATTAGGGACTGCCTCACTTTTGGATTTGTATTCCTAGGACCTAGCAATTGCTGCCACTTGATAAAAGATTCATAAAATGCATGTTAACAAAGCCTGTAAAACATTAGGAGAAGAATTCAGGGAACATAAACCAAAATATCCATAGTAGTACTCTTTGTGATAGCAAAGAACTGGAAAGAGTGGGAGATGGGTGACAAAACATGGTACATGAATGTAATATTCCATTACTGCACAGTAAGAAATGTAGAATTCAGAGAGCTATGGGAGGATTTGTATGAATGGATAAAGAGTAAAATAAACAGAACCAAGACTACAATATGCTCAATGATTGCAACTATGTGAATGATCACTAAAAGGAAAGCGAACTGAAAAACCAGGAAACACAACATACCTCTCCCCCTTTTAACAAAGGAGCAAGGGGTACCTGGATAGAACATTAGGTATGTTGTCAGATACAATCACTTTATCAGATGATTTGCTCAATTGTTTGTCACAAGGGAAAGTTCCATCTGAAAGGGCATTGTAGAATGATTTAAAAGCAAAAATCAATAAAGCACATTAAATAAAGAAATGGACATGTTCTGTGTACATAGGGATGCAGCAATCAAAGGAAAATGGGATTGACTGCTTTTATTATGGGATCTTTGTGTGATCTTACCTGGAAGTAGTGGGGGAGATCAGATGAGAGAGCCTCTCAAAGTAGATCTTAGTCAAGTTATGATACAAATACAATTAAAGGGAAAGGAGGTAGGGGTGGGAGTCTGTCCAAGAAAAAGTAAAAAAAAAAATAGCACAGAGTAAAAAGTGTAGTGATTCAGAGCAAATGGATCTGCCAACCAGTCAGTCAGTCAATAAGCATTTATGAAGGCTTAATGTGCTGGGCATTATGCTAAGTGCTAAAGATAAAAGAAAAGATACAAAAGAGATAGATTTAGCAAGGTTTCCCTATCAGAGCTCTTTTAGCTAAAGACTCACCAGCTTTTCTCAGCCTGCTTATTTGTGTGTGATAATGGCACGTAAATAAAAATATGATTTTTAACATTCAAAAAAAGGATGTATCAATGTCTTGCATAATTTAGTAACGTAAGGATAAACCTTAAAGCTAAATTCAAGTGTAGGAAAAGACAGCATCGGGCGCAACCAGGTTTTTTAAAAATCACCGAATTCCTATCTCCTTAAGGAGGGAAATTGGATCTGTGATCCTATCTTGATTCTAACTGATAGACTAGACAAGGTCTCTTCACCAGAACTCCAGATTTCCACCAGCAATATCCTTAAGCTTGGTTTACCAATCCAGACTCTGCCTTCCTTTTCTTAACTTTGTTTCAGCAGACTGATGCCAATCTCCTGAGTTCCTTGCTTCCTCTTCTCTGTGCTTCTCATCTGGTTACTCAGTCCAAATTTCCTGGTTGTTGTGATCTTAAGCACATCATTGGATTCCCTTGAACATGTCATCAGATTTCCTGGATCACCAATTCCTTCATCCTTAAAATGAAGGACTTGGACTATCATTAGAGTAATATTCATTCTATGATTCTATAACTGCTCCTTTTGGTTGGTAACTTAGTTTAATATTCTTACTCCTAGAACTCTGGATGTGGAGTCCTCAACTTCAAAATAGCTTCTCAGCAGGAAAGGTCTAAGTTCCTTTTTCAGATCAAAAGTATATAAAAAGGATAAGTTTGGTGGTTGTTATTGTTTATATAGTTTTTTCTTAATGGTAGAATTATGAAAACACCAGGAGAGTAATCAATACAAACTTAGGGAAATAATATAGAGACCTTTCTTCTTTCTTCGTAAACCTGTCCATATTAGAAGCTAGAAGCAGGTGAAGCCTTATAGCTAGAATGAATAAGAATATATGATCATTGACTATAGTCACTCCAACCTCAGCCACCATTTTCTATTAGTACACCTGTTTCATGATGTTTCATAATCTTGGCTTGGTAGCTTGGTCGTCTATTTGAATGATCTCTCATTCTTAAATGATAATTTCATGTATTTATAATAAGAATATATATGTGTGTGTATACACACATATCTCTACATATATATGTATGTGTATATATGTACACATATATTATGTAAAGCACTTTGCAAAGGTTAAAGTAGCATGTAGATATTAGCCATTATTATTAAGGTCCAGTAGTATTATCGGGTTTAGAGTTGAAAGGATATAAAGAGATCATGTAACCTTTCAATTTTAGAAGTGGGGAAACTGGAGCCCAGTGAAAAATGACTTGCCCATGGTCTTTGTCAAAGATGAGAGAAATTGTCAAGTCAGCAAACATTTATAAAGTGTTTACTATGTGCCAGGCATTGTGTTAAGCCTAGAAAGAAAGGCAAAAATAGTCCCTCCCTTCAGGGAATCTACAGTATAATGGGAGAGACATGTGCAAAAAATTATACACAAACTATGTACATACATATATATGTGTGTGTATATATATGTATATATATATATATTTGATATATTGGAGACACTTTCAGAAAAAAAGCATTAGCATTAAGGAGGATGGAGAGAGCCTTCTTGAAAAACACAAGATTTTGCCTGAGACTTGTCTTCTAAGTCAGGGAGTGGAAGTGAGGAGAGAGAATTTCTAGCAAAGAGAAAATAGCCAGTGAAATTGCATAGGGTTGGAAGGTGATCAGTCTTGCCAATAAATCTGAGCTACCATTTACCCTTCCCTTTACTCCTTGTACCAGCCATTGTTCCAATTATGTAAAGATATGGTTGATAAATAGATATCTTAGAAGTCAGGAAGACTGAGTTTGAATTCTACCTCTGATTTTTACTAGCTAGGTGATCACTGGGATGTCACTTAACCTCCTTGAATTTCAGTTTTCTTTATTCATAAAATGGACCTAGTAGTAGTTTCTGCCTTACAAGACTGCTGTGATCTCAAATGAGAATATATGTATAAAATTCTTCACAAACTGAAGTACTGTAAAATGGCAGTTATTTGTATTATTATGTAAGCAGTTCAATTCATATAGAGTACTGAACTTGGACTCAGGAATCCCTGAGCTCGCACTCAGAATCCTGCCTCCGATACTTACTATCTGAATGACCATGACCAAATCACTTAACTTTCTCATCTGTAAAATAGGGATGATCGTAATAGCTTCTACCTCACAGGACTGTTGTTGTGGGGATAAAATGAGATAACATACACAAACCTTGTCGCTGTAGTTTATCCTTCAATCTCGAAGAGGACCATGACATCATGGAGGTGATGCCATGACATGCAAATGAATTGGATTTAAGTGAGGAAGGGCTGTGTAAATTCACCAACCTCACTTTCTCATCTGGAGGCATCTGGGTTCAGTGGCCAGATATAGATCAGGACAGCTGGAGATGGCTCAGAATGCAGTGGGATACACTTGACCTTTTCAAACTAAGGTTTTAAACCGGTCTCAGTGTACTTACAAACCTTAGAGCACTATATAAAGGCTAGCTATTGGTTAGGTATCAAAATCTTAGTGTCTTCCCCAATGTGGGCTTTAAGAACGGTCTAAATTACTTTAAAAAGATTGCTCTTACACATATTCCTGTGTACAAGAATCTACAGAACTCAAAGAGGTTGTTTTAATGAATCTGATCTTTAGAAGGCTGGAAAAAAGACTGATAAGCATTTTCTTTTGATAATATTTCCATCTGGTGTGTACTCAAGCAATAAGTCAAAACACTAAGAAAGCTAGGACTCCTAATGGAAAGGCAGACAGATTATGAAATTCCAATGTGTTAATGTGAACTTGTGATATGGAGAGAACTTGTCAAAAGAATAATCATCTTACTAAATCAGGGTTTTTACATCAGCACGGAATCATAAAACCTAAAATTGGTAGGGACTTAGAGCCTACCTCATTCAATTCCTATTCTATGCCACCTTCTACATCTTAGGCAAGTGAACATCCAGCCTTTGCTTAAAGACCTGGAGTGGGGACAGAACTGCTGCAGTACCTCCAGAAGGAGCTCATTAGATTTTTGTAGAACTATTACTGATAGAAACTTTTTTTAATGTGAAGGCTAAATCTACCTCTTTACATACTGCTCCTAGCTCTTTCCCTGTCAAGCAAGACAAGCTTAATTCATATTCTAAATAATAGCCCTTTAAATACTTGAACCTATAAGTAGGCTAAGAAGCAACCTTGTTAGAAGTTAGAACCAAACATGAATCAATTGATTGGTTTAAGATTGGAAAAGGAACATGACAAGGTTGTATGTTGTCGCCTTATTTAACTTATATGCAGAGTTCATCATGTGAAATTCCAGGCTGGATGAATCAAAAACCAGAATTAAGGTTGCTGAGAGAAATATCAACAATCTTGGATATACAGATGATACCACTCTGATGGTAGAAAGTGAAGAGAACTAAGGAAGCCTCTTGATAAGGGTAAAAGAGGAGGGTGTAAAAACTGGCTTGAAACTTAATGTCAAAAAAAAAACCCAAAGTAAGATATTGGCAATTGGTCCCATCACTTTCCAGCAAATAGAGGAGAAATAAATGGAAGCCGTGTCAGTTATCATATGCTTGGGCTCAAAGATCACTGCAGATGGTGACTGCAGCCTTGAAATTAAAAGATACTTGCTCCTTGGAAGGAAAGCTATTGAAAATCTGGGCAGTATACATAAAAGTAGAGACATCGCCTTGCTGACACACTGTGGTTTTTCTAGTAGCAATATATGGCAGTGAGAGACTATAAGAAAAGCCACAGAATCTATGCTTTCAAACTATGGTGCTGGAGAGACTCAAATTTTGAGAGTCTTTTGTACAGCAAGGAGATCAAATAAGTCAATACTTAAAGAAATTAATTCATATTATTTACTGCAAGGTCAAATACTGAGCCTGAAGCTTAAATACTTTGACCACATAAGAAGAAGACAGGATTCATTGGAAAAGTTCCTGATGTTGGAAAAGACTGAAGTCAAAAAGAAAAGGGGATGGCAGAGAATGATGGATAAATAGTATTATGGAAACAAAGAACATGAGCTTGAACAGACTTCAAGAGATGGTAGAGGATAGAAGGGTGTGGTGTGATATGGTCCAGGGGGTCACAAAGAATCAGAAATAACTGAATGACTGAACAACAACAAGTACTTGAAACAAGTTATATTTCAATTGAACCTTCCCTTTTCCAGGCAAATTTGCCAAGTTTCTCCTCAAATGGCGTGATCTAGAGGCCCATCACTATCAAGGCTTCCCCCAATCAAGCCTCCCTCAATAGCCTCATCTGAGGCCTAACAATGGGCAGGGAAGATTTTGAACTCCCATTATAATAACCTGGTTAGTTCATATAGATTCAGTTACTGTCTTGATGGAGATGACTTCTAAATCTATACTGCTAAGCCTAGTCTCTCTGAGCTCCAGAAGCACATTGTAAACTAACAACCTATTGGATATTTCAGACCATATGTCCTCAATCATCTTAAACTCAACATACCCAAAACAGAAATCATTATCCTTTCAAAAAAAAATCTTTCTTCCACACGTGCTGAGGACACCACCATGCTACCAGTCACCCGGGTTTGCACCCTCAGCGTCATCCTTGTCTCGCCCTCATTATCTCACTTTACTAAACGAGTTTTTAAGCTAGACTTCAGTGAAACTTTAAACCAGTTTTTAAGCCAGACTGAAATTCTGTCTCTTTCATTAACTCTTTAACAAACCTCCTGGCCCATAGTGACCACATTCTTCTGTTCTCTTCATCTCTCAAGGCCTTTTCCTCCCATTCGGCACTTACCTAGCATTTTCATAGCACTTTAAGGTCCATAAAGCACTTTACATATGTTTTGATAAGTACTGAGGATTAAAAGAAAAGCAAACATTGTCCTTTGCTTTCAAGGAGCTCACAGTCTAATGGAAGAAAACAACATGTAAACAACTGTGTAAAAACAAGATTATAATTGAGGAAGATCAGGAAAGGATTCTTGCATAAAATAGATCTTAGCTAACATTTGAAGGAAGTCAGGAAACCAGCACAGGGTAGAGATGAGTTGGGTGGGAGGGAGGAAGAGAGGAAGAGGGAGAGAGAGAGAGAGAGAAGGAGAGGGAGAGGGAGAGAAGGTGAGGGAGAGGGAGAGAAAGTGAGGGAGAGAGAGAGAAGGAGAAGGAGAGAGACAGAGACAGAGAGAGAGAGGGAGAGAGAGAAAGAGAAGGAGAGGGAGAGAGAGAAACAGAGAGAAAGAGGAGAGGGAGAGAGAGAAAGAGAGAGAGAGAGAAGGAGAGAGAGAGAGACAGAGAGACAGAGAGAGAGAGAGACAGAGAGAGAAAGTGTGTGTATCCGTGTTACAACCCTTGGGCGTCAGACTCCCCATTTGTAAAATAAGAGGGTTGGGCTAGAAGCTTCCAAGGTACCTTACAAATCAAAATCTATGATACCACGATAGCCACAATAGTTTACACAATAGGGCCTGAACTAGGGCAGTGACAGTGTGGGAGGAGAGAAGGGGATAGATGAAAGAGATAGAGCAGAACTAGAATTGATAAAATCTGGGAGAGAGGAAAGTAAAGAGTCAAAGATAGTGTGGCATTTAAAAAAGATTTGAGCAACATAATTTCTGGGTAATTTAATCATTTTATTAATAAGGCCAGCACATTTACTAATAAAAGGATGATCATTTGGCTATCTCTGTAGACCAAAGACCCCTAATGGCATTAGGCTCACAGTTTACATGCCCCCTGGAAGAGCAGGTGTTCCTGAAGATGGCAATCGACTCTGATTTGTTAATAATTAATGAGAAAATGAATATTAGAATGAGAGGTGGGACTGTATTACAACAAGGGTCTTGAGGTATATGACCTGGATCAAATCTTGATCAGAGAGACTAACCAATTTCCATATCACCTGTATGACAAAAGGGAGAATCAAGACTTTCCCAGATTTGTCTGAGTATACACAATGAGCAAGACACATTAGCCTAAACTTAGAATTTCTTTTACTGTCTGATTGGATTTTAACCTGGGAAATCATAAAGAGAGATTTCCCACACTGATTGACTTCCAGATGAGGAAGTAGAAAAAGGGAAAAACCTTGGCTCTGATTGAATAATTAGTTATTAATACAAGAGAAAAATAATCATTTCTCACAATAGGTCAGAGGTTTCAAGCCTGGGTGATTGGGAAGATACCAGTCTTATTTTTAAAAAACTAAAAATGTCATAAAAGAGATGTGTTATGAGAGGAGTTCAAAATTCAGAGGAATTCAGTTTGGGACATATTGAAATGCCAACATTTTATCCAGTTGATGCCATCTAGCAGGTCTAGAACTCTTGGAAAAAGATAGGGATGGAGATATAAATAAGAGTGGAGAGTTATCTGACTGAAAGTGATACACAAGGCTAAGAAAATGGATGAGAAAAAAATAAGGGGAACAAAGACAATTGTTTATGTATTTGAGTATGAAGTCAATAAGTAGGTATTAATGATCTGTTGAACTGAAAGTATTGCTCTAAGCATGGACCATTGGGGGAGAGAGGGAGTTATAAAGTTTAGCTAGAATGGCTTGTTTGTCCTCATTGAGTATAGAAGACACACACACGAAGGAAGAGTCTCTGAACATTTTTGAAGATGGCAAACAATTTCCAAGGCATAGTTCTGTGTTATGTTAACATAAAGTCAGATAAACAGAATGACCAGGATGAAGCTTGGTACCCATGGGAAATAAATGATGTTGGCACAGAGAGAAAAGCACTTAGAGAAGGAGGTAAAGGTCAAAAAGACCTCCCAGCTGGGAAGGTCTTTTGTCTGTCATGTAGAGTGCTCCTTGATCCACAGCTGCTCCTGGATGTTCTGTCAGGAGTTTTGCCCAAAAGCACAATTTTTACTTTGAGGGATTTTTATTTTTTTTCCCAAAAGTCTAGCATATGCACCCTTTTCATCTCTGCACTTGGCATGTCTGGATTTAATGATCCCAATGATTTCCACATATTTTCTACATATTGGTAATCTTACAGCCCACTTTATGCCCCATTTGTTGCAAAATATAACAATCCATTTCTCTTCAAAGTTAAAACTCACAATACCCATATTCTTTAGATGGAGCTTCACTCCAAAAACACCCACAACAGATGATAAGGGGGTGTCTTCTCCCCGGTGCATTAGAAATATGGTAAACATTTAAGAAAACATTCTCAGATTCTGTTTAGCATGAATCCATCCTGTCCTAAGAGAAGCATTCTTCTCCCTCAAAGTCTTCCCAGCCTTGTCCACTTGTCAATCAAAATATATTAAGGCACTGGAGCAGGTGGCCAGGACTTTTGGTTTCCAGAAATTCTACCAGGTATGCAACCACCTGTACTGCCAGCATATAGGATCAATATCAGTCTTTGTTTTGGTCCTGGTGCCTTGTGCCTCACTGCTGTGGATGTTCATCTTGCATCTACACATACGGATGGGATGAATTAATTTGTCTGGTGGTAGAGATTATTTTACTTTTCTTGTTCTTTCAGTGAAATTGATCAGTCAAATGATCAGTCAAGACAGTTGAATCTATTCATGACTTTTCTATATAGGCATGTTCCCAATAGCATCGTTGAATAAGTGAGTATTATAAATGAATACATTAGTACTTATTAAGCATTTATTATGTGTCAGGCACAGGATTAAATGTTGGGAAGACAAATGCAAAAGGGAGACAGTCCCTATCCTCAAGGAGCTTACAACAACTTTAGGGAAGCAGTAGCTATGGAACAGAGTTTTGGTATGGGAGTCATAGGGATGATCACTTGATTCATAGGGTAGCAGATTGACCCACAGTTTCCAGTAGCAATGGTAACATTTATTTGACTGCTGTAAACAGAGAAAGAAGTGGAGCAGGGGAACAGAGGGAGGGCTTTGAGGACAGGGCAGATGGCAAGATAGTCTGCAGTGATGGCAGGATAGGATGTGATGCTGGTCTGGGATGGGCTTTTTATTATAGGGCAAGTTAGTTTGTATTCACTAATTATAGTATTAATATTAAGTTTTACAGAATGCTTCACAAATTTCTCTTCATTTTATTCTCACAAAAACCCTGAGAAGTAGCAGCTATTATATTCCCATTTTGTAGATGAAGAAACTTACAGAAGTCACATGGTAATGTCTGAGGTAGGATTTGAACTCAGATCTTCCTGAATCCCGGTCTTTGACTATCTAGCTTCCTCAGTTGTCAATCAAGATAATTTACCCTCAGGAAAAATATTTTATTAACCAATATCCTTTCACAATAATTTGATTAATATATTGTAACCATACCATAAGATCAACAAAGCACATTTCTAATAATATCTCTCTGCCAAGACCAACCTAAATTAATTTAGCATTCCCTGCTCTGCTCAGGCCAACCTTTGTGTTAAAATTCCCCCTCTTATAACTTTTGATCTCTGAAAAATCATATTTTAAAATACTAAGTTTTTGGCCACCTGAGAACATTCCTCTGCATTGAACTAAGCATGTAAAATTGTTTTAGCTAACATCATGTTTTCATGGAATCTGTTCTAGTCAATAGGGGATCAGATCTTACCTCAAACACTAGCTGTGCTATCCTGTGCAATTCATTTAACCTTTCTGTGCCTCAGTTTCCTCATCTGTGAAATTAGGGGTCTTCTGAGGTCCCCTCCAACTCTAAATCTGTGTGAACCTATGATTTTATGAGCCTGTGAATGTATCTGCGTGCAGCCACAGTGCCAAGATTTAATTAATATCCTCTGTCATTTCAGAAGGATGGAGGATAGGTCGTTTCTATGAAGTCACCTCATTTGGGTGATTTGTGCTTCTTTCTGTAGTTAATCAAGTTTATTTATCTGTGTGTGGATGGCCTTTCTTGAGAGAATATGGGCTAAAGGTGTTAGCACATAAGAAGCACTAGAACATGGTTGTCATCATCATCGTTTTGTTGTCATTATTAACTTTAATTAAATTTCTTGTTCATTAATGTGGAGAAGCAGCCTGGGAAGACCTCCGAATTGAGAAAACATACTTAAAGTGCTAGAGACCTGAATTCTAGCCCCTGTTCAATGACCAGGCTCTACTGGGTCTAAGATTCTTGTCTGAGAGATAAATGATAGAGAATTATTTAGCAAGCATCTATTAAATTCCTGCTATGTGCCAGGTTCTACGTTAGGGGCTGATGGCATAAATACAAAAGTAAGACCTTTTCTGCAATTAAGGAGCTTATATTCTAACGAAAACTGGTGGCTACGGTAGGAGATTTGTTCTGGGGCAGTCCGAACAATGGCAGATAAGTGGAACCATGGGACAGTTGATTGCCATGCTCTTTATGTACTAACCTTTGGTTTATTTACTGTATTCAAACAAGGAAGTTGGATGATCTCTAAAGTCTCTGAAACTATGACTCGATCTCACTACTCACTAACCACATCTCATTACTATGCCTCCTAGCTACTGATGGTGACTTTTCAATATACTGATCACTAAATCACATGATAGTATTTGGCTTTCAAATAGCATTCCTTTACATTTTCCAGAGTATTGAGAGAGGTTGAACTTCATTGTTAGTAATGTGCTCAGTCTTAAGCCCATTCTTTAAATTAGTTTTCAGGTTGAAGAAGCACTTACTCTTAAGTCGAATTACCTAGATTCAAATTCTGCCTATAACACTACATGTGTGACTTTGGGCAAGTCACCATCTCTCTAGGCATCATAATGACAATAATTAGCATTTGTATAGTGCCTACTATGTGCCAGGCACTGTGCTAAATGATTTACAAATATTATTTCATTTGATTCTCACAATAACCCTAGGAGATAGGTGCTATTGCTACCTTCATTTTACAATTGAGGAAACTGAGTCAGACAAGGGTTAAGTGATTTGTCAAGAGTCTACACAGCGATGAAGTGTCTGAGGCTGGATTTGAGCTCAGCTCTCCCCAAGTCAAGGACAGCTAAGTGGTACAGTGGATAGAACATGGCCCTGAAGTCAGGAGGCCCTGATTTCAAACCCAAACTCAGATACTTATTAGCTGCGATACCCTGGGCAAGTTACTTAACCCTATTTGCTTCAGTTCCTCATCTGTAGAATGAGCTAGAGAAGGAAATGGCAAACCAGTCTGGCATCTCTGCCAAGAAAACCCGAAATGGTGTCATGGAGAGTCAGATACCACTAAAATGACTCAACGACAACTTCCTGACTCAAGGCACCAGTGTTCTCTTCACTTCACCACCTAGCTTCCTCTATTTCCCCATCTGCAAAATAGGGCTTGGATTAGGTGGCTTTTCAGAGTCCTTTTATCTCTAAATCTAGGATTCTATCGTAAAAAAAAAATCCAAAGCAAATAATTTATCAGATAATATTCTGACCCAAATAACACAAATACCATTTCAGTTCAATTCAACAAATATTTATCTATTTAAAACCGTGTTAAATACCGATGCCATAAATGCAAGAACAAAACGTTTCTTGCTATTACTGGATAACTAGATGGTGTGATGGATAGCTCACTAGACTTATAGTTAAGAAGATCTCCATTCAAATTCTGACAGATACTATGTGACCCTCGGTTACTCACTTAACCTCTGATTTACTTTCCTCATTTGTAAATGGAAATAATAATAGCACCTCCTTCACAAGATTGTTGTGAGGATCAAATGAAATAACCTACATAAAGGTCTTTTGACTCCTTAATGTGCTATGAGTCCTACAGTCTATCTCTTTATCACTTCAGGCCTGATATAAATCTCTTTCTCTTTCGAACTCCCAATAGACTCATTGATTTTGAGCTTAAAAATTCTAGACCAACTCTTTCACTTTGATGAGGATGAAGAGTATCCATGATGAAACTGCAAATCTTTAAAAGTCCCTAAATAGCCTTCACAGAGCTGAGTTCTAATTAATATACTCTAATTAAATATTTAGGAAGGGAGGAAAAGATGGGAGGAGAGAGGGAGATAGGGAAAAAAAGAGGGAAGGGAGAGAGAGGAAGAATGAAGAGAATGAGGGAAAAAGAAAAGAAGAAAGAATAAAAGAAGGAAGAGAAAGAGAAAGGAAAGAAGGAAGGAAGGAAAGGATGGAGGGAGGGAGAAAAGAAGGAAGAGAGAAAAAAGAAAATGGGGAGGGAGGAAGGAAGGAAAGAAGGGAAGAGAGAAGAAAGGAAGGGAGGGAGGGTAGAATGGAGGAAAGAAGGAAAAAGGAAGATACCTAAACCTTAAAACTTCATTTTTCTCTAGCTCATCCGACTAACATGAGGAATGGACTACCATCACAATACTATTTCTAGTCCAAGCATTGAATGACAGGCTTTGGAGATCATCTGTTCTTTATAAAAGGACAAAAGACTTTCAGTGAATTAACAAACTTAAAACAATATTAGTAATATTTTTTAAGCTGAAAGATCATTGGTATTGCCTTTCAGTGAAACCTAGATCACTCTACTTTATCATGTATTTTGCGATGCTGAAGGATTACACAGCATACTTCACTATGCATGTCAGAATCCATGAGTTTAATTAAAGTTATGATGTGAACAAAGAGTATCCATTAAACAAGAAAAATTTGGTCTTGGCAAGTGATATTTGCTTCAATTTGCTTAATTAGATCAGTACTTTTAAAACAATTTGTAAAGCATAGGATTAAAGGCCTGAATTTCAAAGGATTTAGCAGAAGCCACAATCATGGTTTCAAACAAATCATCTGCAAGAAATTGTAGGCTGAAAATAGCAATTAGCAGCCCACAGGAAAAAAAAATTAATGGAGACCAATTCTATCAATTGAATAACCATGTATAATATGGTTTGGCTTGAATCACTGATAACTTAACCTTACTTAGATTTTGCAGAATAGAGGCAAGCTGCTCCTATCACTTAGGGCAAAAAGAGACTTCAAATAAAAATTGATCCCAGGTGCATACACATTATGAGTCATTTTAGATTTCTTTGTTGGGGAAGGGGAAGAATAGGAAGTTTGACAAAGTACTGATTGAGCACCAATCCTAGTGATTTAACTTATTTTTCTCATAAATAAGAAAAATTAATTGAAATGTATTAGTCATATGACCCTGGGCAAGTCCCTTAAACTCTGTAAGCCTCAGTTTCCCCATCTGTAAAATAAGGATAATGACAGCATCTACTTTTTTAAAGTACTGATTTATTTATTTATTTTTAGTTTTCAACATTCATTTCCACAAGATTTTGAGTTTATAATTTTCTCCCCATCTCTCCCCTCCCCCCAGCCCGAGATAGCACCCGCTCTGATTATCCCTACCCCTACTCTGCCCTCCATTTTATCATCTCCCCCCACCTGTCCCCTTTACTTTCTTGACAGGCAAGATAGATTTCTATACCCCATTGCCTGTATGTCTTATTTCCAAGTTGCATGCAAAAACAATTTTTTAGCATTTATTTTTAACACTTTGAGTTCCAAATTTTCTCCCTTCTTTCCTCCCCACGCAGCCACATAGAGAAGGCAAGCATTTCAATATAGGTTATACATGTATAGTTATGCAAAACAACTTCCATAATATTCATGTTGTGAAAGACTGACTGTATTTCCCTTCATCCTATCTAGCCACCCACTTATTCTATTTTCTCCTTTGACCCTGTCCCTTTTCAAAAATGTTTGCTTCTGACTACCTTCTTCCCAATCTGCTCTCCCTTCTATCCTCCCTCCAATCCCTTTCCCCTCTACTTTGCTGTAGGGTAATTTACCCAATTGAGTAGGTGTGTTTTTCCCTCCTTAAGCTAAATCTGATCAAAGTAAGGTTCACTCATTTTTTCTCACTTCCCCCTTCTTCCTCTTCATTGTGAAACCTTTTTCTTACCTCTTTTATGTGAAATAATTTACCTCGTTCTATCTCTCCTTTTCTCCTCCCAATATATTCCTCTCTCACTCTCTAATTTTTTAGATTTCATCCCTTTATATTCAACTCAACCTGTGCCCTTTATCTACCTACCTATGTATCTACCTATATATGTATGTATGTATCTATCTATCTACCTACCTACCTATTTCCTCCAACTACCCTAATACTAAGAAAGGTCTCATGAGTTATAGATGTCATCTTTCCATGTAGGAATGTAAACAGTTCAACTTTAACAAGTCTCTTATGATCTCTTTCCTGTTTACCTTTTCATGCTTCTTTTGATTCTTGTATTTGAAAGTCAAATTTTCTATTCAGCTCTGGTCTCTTCAGCAAGAATGTTTGAAAGTCCTCTATTTCATTTTTCCCCCTGAAGGACTGTTCTCAGTTTTACTGGGTGGGTGATTTCTGATTTTAATCCTAGCTCCTTTGACCTCTGGAGTATCATATTCCAAGTCCTTCATTCACTTAATGTAGAAGCTGCTAGATCTTGTATTAACCTCTTTCTGGCTGCTTGCAATATTTTCTCTGTGACATGGGAACTCTGGAATTTAGTTACAGTATTCCTAGGAGTTTTCCTTTTGGGATCTCTTTCCAGAGGTGATTGGTGAATTCTTTGAGTTCCTATTTTACTCTCTGGTTCTAGAACATCAGAGCAATTTTCCTTGATAATTTCTTGAAAGATGATGTCTAGGCTCTTTTTTGATCATAGCTTTCATGTAGTCTAGTAATTTTTAAATTATCTTTTCTGGATCTATTTTCCAGCTCAGTGTTTTTTTTCCCAGGAAATATTTCACATGTTCTTCAATTTTATCATTCTTTTGGTTCTGTTTTATAATTTCTTGATTTCTCATAGAGTCATTAGCTTCCATTTGCTCTATTCTAATTTTTAAGGAATTATTTTCTTCAGTGAGCTTTTGGACTTCCTATTCCATCTGGCCAATTCTGCTTTTTAAGGCACTCTTCTTGTCATTGGCTTTTTGGACTTCTTTTTCCATTTGGGGTAGCCTATTTTTGAATGTGTTATATTCTTCAGCATTTTTTGGAGTCTCCTTTAACAAGTTATTGACTCATTTTTTAAAATTTTCTTGCATCACCCTCATTTCTCTTCCCAATTTTTGCTCTAGTTTTCTTACTTGGTTTTCAAAATCCTTTTTGAGCTTTTCCATGGACTGATATCAATTCATATTTTTCTTGGAGGCTTTTGATGTTGGAGCTTTGACTTTGTTGTCTTCTTCTGGTTGTATATTTGATTTTCTTTGTCACCAAAGTACAATTTTATAGTCTGACTTTTGTTTCCTATTTACTCATCTTCCCAGCCAAGTAGTTGACTTTTTAACTGTCAAAGTAGGACTCTGTTTTCAGTGGAGGTGAGAGTGGGGATGAGGGTGGGTGTACTGTACTAAGCTTCTGGGGTTTTGTATCAGTCATTTGATGCCCTTCATCTGTGGGCCCAGAGCTCAGGAAGCAGCCACTACTGCTGCTGCTGCCACCACCACCACTACTGCCCAGGGGCTGGGGCTGGATCCCTGCCAAACTTTGAGCTCCTATGCTCCTTTTTCACCTCTTTAGCATTTTTGGGTTGAGAAGTCTGCAAACTGTCACAGCCGCCAGTGATTCAGTCCCCACAGGCCTGCTTTGACCTTGTCTGGGCTGGTGCAACCCATGCCAGACTACATTCTGTTTCTTACCCAGGGATGTACCCTTCCTGTCAACTTTCCAGGTTGTCTTCGGCTAGACATTTGTTTCATTCTGTCATTGTGTAGGTTTTGTAGCTCTAGAATTTATTTAGAGTTATTTTTTACAGGTATTTGATGGGCTTTGGGGGAGAACTTAAGCAAGTACCTGCTTTTATTCCACCATCTTGGCTCCATCCCCAATAGCATCTACTTTAGAAGGTTGTTGTACCAAATAAGTTAACATATGGAAAGTACTCTGTAAAATTAATATAAATTCTTGGTGTTATTATTTAAAATTTTGTGGTAGACTTATCGCATCCTTAGACTTTATCCTTAGGGAGACTTCAACATCATTGAGCCCACTAACAGTAGATTTTACAAATTCACAAGTAATTGAGCAGATAACCCTAACTGCCAGCTCAGAAAACCACCTTGTTCCTCCTCACAAAATAAAAAACAAAATTAATTATAACATGGTAAGGGCAACATTCCTTTCATGGCCTAAGGTGTACATAGTCATATTTTATTATTGTATTTCATAAGTAAAGGGGACACATCATTTCTGCCAAACTACACATGTGAAGAATGACTTCCATCTTGCAACATGTTAAAGTCTGCTGTGTGGCATTCTATTCACTAAGACTTCCTCCAGAGTCCACACTTCTAAAATGTCCCAAATCAATGAAAATAGAGAGCTATCTTCTAGACCTTCAACACCTTCAACACCTTCTAAAACATCAAAGAAATTCAGAATTTTGTTCAGTGCATTTTTTTAGTTTTAACTGTTTTTCATTGTATTTTGAAAAAATTAACACAGTATGGCTGGTATTTTTTCAGTTAAGAGAAATCTTAATTAAAAGGTATCATAAACAAAAACCTCATAAGAATAAATGATAGCATTTAACAGAACTTCTTGAACCATCAAACTTGTGGTCATTTTATATTTTCCCCTTTATGACTGGCATTTCCAAAGGGGAAATAGGAAATCGTGTTTGCAATACTAAAATGTATTTTGTGAATTTTTGTTCCTTCCCCTACTCTGTGTGGGGTAGCCTATGTTTAGTTTTGGGTACAGGCCCATTGTATCAACTGATCAAGTCAGTGGCATATACACTATATCACTAGAATAAAGGACTCCATCCATCTACCAGTCTGACACTTTTTGATAACTTTTGCCATAGCGTCTTTTCTCCTAGCCTGGAAATGCAAAGGGTACTCACAGGTCTATCCCATGGTTGATAAGCATGGAAGCTTTAATATATTCTAGGCTTGTTAGCCTCTCATTGGATTCTTCTAGGTGCCTACACCGCAACATAAATCCTCCCTTGGGTTCACCTGATTGGTTCCAGATTTAGATTTAGTGTTAATACCTCATCAGTTTTAACTCTACTAGTGCTCAGAATTCATGAACCCAGGTGATTTACTAGCCTCAGCCTTCCCATCAAGAAAGATTACAGGAGTGCACATCATTCCTAGCCACAGTGTATTCTTGACACACTCTATACTGGCTTCTTTCTTCCTTAAAACCTTGGCTCTGGACACATTTCTTTCAACACTTTTATTTTTTTTCTTTTTTGATATATCTGGAGTCCTACCATCATAGACACAACTGCCAATGGGGATATATTGAGATATACCTATACCTTCTCATCCTGCAGTCACTTCCATGTGGCCTCCCATTAATCCTCCACAACTGTCCATTGGAATTTTGTAAGGCAATCGCAACAAAATGCAATTCAAAATTATAGAAATATAAATACTATACTCATGATTTCCAAAAATGAAATAAAGGGTGATAGTATTAAATAATTTTAGTTGTTTGCGTAGGATCAGAACTTTGGAGGTGGAAAAGAATTTAGAGCAAGAGTTGCTTCTTAACCTTCACTGTTTCATGGACCCTTTTTGCAGTCTGGTGAGACTCAGAATGTTATAAAATGTTTAAAGTAAAATGCATAGAATGACAAAGGAAATCAATTATATTGAAGTGCAGCTGTCCTTTTTTTAAGTTCATAGACCCCAGGATAAGAAACTTTGCTAGAAGTTATTACTTCACCCCTCACTTTATAGATGAAGGGGGCTGGAGCTAAGATGGTGTAGTAGCAGCATAGACCTGCAGGAGCTCTCCTCCTAAGGCCCTTAAAATACTTGTAGAAAATGACTTTAAACAAATTCTAGAGCAGCAGAAGTCACAAAGTGACAGAGTGAAACAGATTTCCAGTCCAAGACAACCTGGAAGGCTGACAGGAAGGGTCTATCACATGGGGCTCTTTGCAAAAGGCAGCCTAGCATGGGCCACGAGGCATAGACAGGACTGGACCAGGCTTCAGATACTGAAACATGGGCAGCTCCTGTGGGTTTCCAAATTTCTCAGCCCACAAATGCCAAAGATAGCTTCAAAGGTCAGTAAGAAAGCTCTTTCACCTGGGCAAGAGGGGAGCATGGTCCTGACCCCAGCTCCAGTCCCAGGGTAACTGCAGCCACTGACAGAGTGGCTGTTTCTGGAGCTCTCAGTCTACAGACCATGGGGGAATCAAGCAGTTGATCTGGGTCTCTGTCCTGAGTGGTGGTCCTGGGGAAAGGAGGAGCACTGGCATGGCAGGGCTAGTGGTCGTTGTGGAGAAGGAATCCTACTTGCAGTTCCAGGGCAGAAAAGAGTGCTTTTGGTTGCTCACAGACAAGAGCACAGGCCAAGAGAGGAGTAAACACCTCTCCCTTGATTATGCCACCTTGGAGGTATTGAGAATTTAAAGCTCCCTAGAGATATCTTGGAGAACAGCTACACAAAACCTCTGAAGCCTGGGATAGTATACCCTCCACTTGGCAAAGAACTCAAAAGTCAAGTAATTGACTGGGAAAATGTCCAAAAAGGGAAAAAATAAGATTATAAAAGGTTACTTTCTTGGTGAAAAGATATTTTCTTCCATCCTTTCGAAGGAGGAAGATCAAAGCATACAACCAGAGAAAGAACAAAGCAAATAACTGCAGGAAGATAGCAGGGTCAAGGCTCCTACATCTAAAGTCTCCCCCCAAAAATATGAAATGATCTCAGGTCATGGAAGAGCTCAAAAAGGACTTTAAAAATCAAGTAAGAGAGGTGGAGCAAAAATTGGGAAGAGAAATGAGAGCAATGCAAGAAAATCATGAAAAACAAGTCAACAGCTTACTAAAGGAAACACAAAAAATTGCTGAAGAAAACAATGCCTTTAAAAACAGACCAACCCAAATGGCAGAAGAGGACCAAAAAGTCGATGAGGAGAAGAATGCCTTAAAAAGCAGATTTAGCCAAATGGAAAAGGGAGATCTAAGAGCTCAATGAAGAAAATAGTTCTTGAAAAATTAGAATGGAGCAGATGGAAGCTAACGACATTATAAGAAATCAAGAAATTTTAAAACAAAACCAAAAGAATAAAAAAATAGAACACAATGTGAAATATCTCATCAGAAAAACAACTGACCGGGAAAATAGATCCAGGAGAGATAATTCAAAAATTATTGGTATTCCTGAAAACCATGATCAAAAAAAAGAGAGCCTAGACATCATTTTCCAAGAAATTATCAAGGAAAACTGCCCTGATATTCTAGAACCAGAGACCAAAATAGAAATTGAAAGAATTCACCAATTACCTCCTGAAAGAGACCCCAAAAGAAAAGCTCCTAGGAATATTGTTGGCAAATTTCAGAGTTCCCAGGTCAAGGAGAAAATATTACAAGCAGCTGGAAAGAAACAATTCAAGTATTGTGAAAATACAATTAGGATAATACAGGATTTAGCAGCTGCTACACTAAGGGATTGAAGGACTTGGAATATGATATTCCAGGGGGTCAAAGGAGGTAGGATTAAAACCAAGAATAACCTACCCAGAAAAAACTGGGTATAATATTTCAGGGGAAAAAATGGAATTTCAACAAAATAGAAGACTTCTGAGCATTCTTGTTGAAAAGACCACAGCTGAATAGAAAAGTTGACTTTTAAATACAAGAACCAAGAGACATGAAAACATAAACAGGAAAGAGAAGCTATAAGGAACTCATTGACGTTGAATTGTTTACATTCCTACATGGAATTTGTAATTCATGAAACCTTTTTCAGTATTAGGGTAGTTAGAGGGAATATGTATGTAATTGTGTATGTGTATGTATGTGTATGTATGTAATGTGTACGTATGTAGGTAGGTATATGCATATGTATGTAGGTGTACATATATGTGTATACATACATGGAGGGCACAGGGTGAACTGAATATGAAGGGAGAATACCTAAAAAATAAAATTTACTGTTGAGTGGAATGTACTAGAAGTAAGAGAAAGGGAAAGATAGAATGTAGCAAATCATGTCACATACAAGAGGCAAGAAAAAGCTTTTACAATGGAGGGGAAGTGAGGGAGATGAAAGGGGATAAGTGAGCCTCCCTCTCATAGGATTTGACTCAAAGAGGGAACAACACACACTAAATTGGGTATGGAAATCTGTTTTACCCTGCCAGAAGACAAGGAAGAAAAGTATAGGAGAGGGAAGATGAAAGAATGGACAGCAAATTGGGGAAAGGGATAATAAGAAGCTAACACTATTGTGGGGGGACAGGTCGAGAGAGAATGGAATAAATGGAGGGCATGATAGGACAGAGGGAAATGTGATTAGTCTTTGGCAACGTAACTGTTATGGACGTGTTTTGCATACCTACACATGTCTGAACTATATTGAATTGCTTGTTTTCTCAATGAGGGTGGCTGGGGAGGGAGAAAGGGAGAGAATATGAAACTCAAAGCTTTAATGAATGCTAAAAATTGTTTTAGCATGCAACTGGAAAATAAGATGTACAAGCAAATCTTTTTTGCCCTATAGAAAAATAGAGGGGAGGGGGATGGAAGAAGGGTGGTGATAGAAGGGAGGACAGACTGGAGGGAAGGGCTGGGTGGAGCGCATACTGTTGTGGAGTGGGAGTGGGAGAAATGGGGGGAAAATTTGGAATTCAAATTCTTGTGGAAATCAATGTTGAAAACTGAAAAATAAATTATATATAAAAAAGAGTGATGATAAGCTCATTTGACTCATCAGAATCTCTGGAGAGTTTTTGTTGGTTTGGTTTTTGTCAACACACAGCAAGATAATTATTAGGATTTTGCCCCTTTTCAAGTGGGCTACTAATATTGATGACAACCAGTATATGTATCTGATGTTTCATTACGCTAGCCACATTTAGTCTGTTCTAAATAAATGAATGAATGGACAAACAGGATGACAGCTAGATGGAGATAGATAGATAGATAGATAGATAGATAGATAGATAGATAGATAGATAGATAGATAGATAGATATGATAGAGAACAGAGATAGAGATGATAAAGATAAATGATAGATGACAGATAAGAGATGATACATAGTTATGCTTGAGAGATGATAGATAGATGATAGAGACTGACAGATAAATAGACATGATAGACATAGATAAATGACAGAGAGACAGAGAGAGACAGAGAGAAAGAGAGAAAGAGACAGAAAGAGACAGAGAGAGACAGAGACAGAGAGGCAGATGAGAGATGTAAGTAAATGAAGCTAAATCTTCCCTGGGTCAAGAGAGGGAGCTTTTGCCTTATCTTGCCAGGAACTGGGCCACCTTAACATGATCTGGCTGTTTCCCAAATGTGCTGCCTTATCCATACCCTTTCCCTTTTCTAGCACCACTTTATATATTTATTATCTTCCTTCACTGAAATCTAAATTCCTCAAGGGAAGGCACTGTCTTGCTTTCCTGTATTTTTATCCCCAGCCCTGAGTATCATGCCTGCCAGGTAGCAAGTGCTTAATAGTTGTTTTCCATTCAGTCAGTCTTTATTATTTTATTTTTGCTAGTTTACTTAAACTAGCTGCTAAAAGCCCGAGCCTGGTCTTGCTTCTCTTTCAGACTTGTAAAGGGAATCATAGGATAGGTTCTCCAGTTAAATTTGTGTGCAATTTGCAAGGCAAATATGAAGTACAATGGCATTTATCAGCTGCATCAAAATGATAGGACTTTTAAACGCCCAGAAATACATTACTGTTTTGCATTTGTTAATCAATAGAAATGTGCTGTACAAAGCAGAGATAAAAAAAAAAAACCAAACCTTTTTAGGACCAGATGTGGGAACCCCAGTAAAGGAGGGGTATTCTGATGAAAATCCTAATTCATGGGACTTAGTCTTGTTTTGCTTTGTTTCCCCAATCTGTCTGAAGGACTTACCTGTCAATAAAACTGAACTATTTTAAATGGCTCATTTTTTTTTTCAGAGGGACTCAGAATTGAATCACAGAATGTCGATGTTGGAAGGAATCCCTTCAGTCATGTATTCTCACACCTACTGGAGCAGGAATCTTCTTAACAACCTACCAGACAAGTGGTTACCCTACCTTGTGTTTATGTGAAATCCCTTTCTTTTTGTGGCAACCCATGCCGTCTTTTTGATATCTCTCATTTTTAAGTACTAATCTTCTGTTTAGCAATTTCTACTCATTACTCCCAAATTCTGCCTTCTGGAACCTAAGAAGAACAACTCTTCCCCAGTTCTTTCAACTGCTCATATGTCATGAATGAGGTTTTTGTCTATCCTGGTGGAGTACCTGCTGGACACAATCCAGATGATCCAGCCTCAGACACTTATGAGCTATGTGACCCTGGGCAAATCACTTAATCTCTGTGTGCCTCAGTTTCCTTAACTGTTAAATGGGGATTATAAAAGCACCTACCTCTCAAAGCTGTGAGTGTATCAAGCCCTGAAATAAATCAGTCACAAGTTAAGGAGTAAAGTATCTTGAATTGTGATAACAGGGTAGCATATCTGCTACTCGAGGGGATGTCTGGTGGATTTCCCAACCAAAGGGACCCATGAAAAAGTTTTTATAGTTTTATGAGGAGAGGGGGAGGAGGCAGTATCGGGTAGGAAGGCATAGTCATGAGATTCCAGTGGCCTTTGGCAATCAGGGCAAGAAAAACTACTTCATTCTTACTGTTTCGCCCTTCATGCCATGAATCCCAATGGAAGGGGGCAAGGACCCTAGAAGCTGAGATACAACTTCTGCTGGGCTTCTCACAAGGCAAACTCCCTGGGCAGGGGGACCTAAAGTATATTTAGCTCAACCTAATCAAGAGTAAATATCTTGAGTGTCGAAACAAAGACTTTACTGAAATTTTGACATAACAAAGACCACTTAAGGGAGCAACAGTTCTTATTACATTTGGTATTAATAATTTCTGTCATCATAGTAACAATTACATTAACAATTTTCTGCCAAGGATAAAATGAGGTAATATTTATAAAATCATTGATCACAGTGCCCAGCACATTAGGAACTTAATAAATCTATATTCTACTTTTTAAAACTGTAATACCCAGATTGATCACAGTATTCTAAATATTGTAAATAGGATTTAATTTGAAAATTTTAATTTACATAAAGGCTTTTAGGAACAACTACAGAAAGTTAAATTTAACTCATCACATAAACAAGTCTATGCGCTTTCCTCTAGTACTCTTATTCTTATCATAAAGCCTGTAGGTTTATCTATGTGATAAGTTAAATTCAGTTCTTAGGTAGGAACAATATCTTATCTTTATTACTGGTGAATTTATATATATATATATATATATATATATATATATATATATATATGTATGCATACATATGTAATACATAGTAAAAAGCTTTTCATAGCACTAAGTAAATATTACAGTATCACTTAGAGTATACTGAACCAAATCTTAAATATCATAGGTAATTAATTAAATAGTAGAGATATTAACATCTATAGGAAGCATTAACACCTGGTACGAAAGGTACAACTAAAAGTGGAATAAAAATAAACATTTACAGTGACAATATTTATCATCATAACATAATCTGACTTCAGGCAGAAAATCTAATGAAATATTAACCAAAAAAATTAATGTCCTCATCATCCCACTAATAACAGTTTTTTTCACTGAGTAGATCTGCCCAAAGAAGAAATTTGAAAAGCCTAGAGATAAACATACTTTCCATTCCTGCTCTGCAAATCTGAGTGCCATACAAACAATAACATCTACCACACCTTGCCCAGTTACTATTGGCAAGTAATATGGAAGAGTGGGATAGTTATCTCAATATTTTGAGCAAAATTTTTAAAAAGCCCTTGATAATTGATGCCAAAGTGTTTTATTTCCCCTGAATTATATGGATAATTGTCCCAATTATCCATTCTGCTCAGCCAGTGACCACCTGGCCCTTGTGAGGTATTGTGCAGACCTTAATTTTGTCCAACCCCAATTCACATAAGGAAAAATGGAGAGATACAGTCTTGCTTCATCTGTGGATGATCATCAAGGTTGTTGCCAACAACAGAGCAGTGTACTTGGCTCCTCATCTGCTGCACTAGCCTGGTCTTGCGTTCTAACACTTGTTCTACTTAACCAAAGAAGACTACTGAAAGAGTCAAAGGGAAGAAAGCAGGACACATAATTAGAAGCACATCTCAAAGAAAGGGGTAAGTGGGGGAGGGGGGGCAATTCTGTAATTATAGGTATAGAAAACTGATAAAGCAGATAACAGCACAATCCACTGGGGGAGGAGGGGTAAATGATGTTAGATAGTGCCAAAGTACAAATGCTCCTTAACTCATTTGTAATACAAACCTCATTTTTTTTTTCAAGAAAATGTCCAATAAATTTGACAGTTTTCTATAGGGCCTTAAATGGAGCTATTCTCCTGAATGTCCTTTTCTTCTTTATTTTCACTGGCAGTTACCCATCCCTCCTGAAGAGGAAAATCATCTCTTGCTCTGTGCAGTTTTTTTTCCCATTCTTAGTGAACCATAGGAAAAAAGCAAAAGTCTCATCCCTATTCCATTGAACTCACCAGGGCCATTAAACTAGATCCATCATTTTACAGATAAGAAACTGAGATACAGAGATGAAATAACTTGTCTATGTGTCACAGAACCCCTTAGAACAGAGATGGCACTGGAACAGAGGTCTGTCTCCTGGGTTTACATACTCTTCAGTATACCACCCATATGGGCTTCTCCTATATTTATCCTTAATACCTATTTCACAAATTTCTTGCTAAATAAGACGTTTCTATAGTTCAATAGGTCTAGCAGGGTATCTTTTTTTGTTTTCTTTTGCTATTCCCAGTAGGAGTTCTCATAAAATTGTCTATTACAATAACCCCAAAGAGAAAGTCTGCCATTTCAATCTTAGAGTGACTACATTCTAATTTTGTTTCAGTATGAGGCTTTAGTATCAGACCACAAAGAAGTTGAAAAAATATCAAGTATGGAGGCTGTTGCACAATGTATAATGAACTATTATTATTTCAATTCAGTTTTAAAACACATAGCACGCTGATCTTTTACTGAGGTAGACAGTTAACTCAATCAAGTAGCATTATTAAGTACAAGTACTACTACTATGTACTAGATCACATTCTAATGGGGGAGACAGTAAGAAAACAAAGATATAGGAACAAGACACACAAAGGGTAAATTGGAGAGAATTTCAGAGAGAAGGGGTAAAGATTCAGGGTGCCTGGGGAAGGCTTCCTGTAGAAGGGAATTCTTTAGCTGAGAACTGAAGGAAGTCAAGGAAGCTCAAAGGTAGAGATGAAGAGGGAGAGTGTTCCAGCATGCCTGACAGCCACGGAAAACTCTTGGTGTTTCAAGACAACTAACAGCCAGGAGGCCACTGTCCCTGGATTGCAGAGTCCCCAGGAAGGGGTGCAGTGTAAGAAGATTGGAAAGATACAAAGGGGTCATATTATGATGGGCTTTAAAAACTAAACAAAGGATTTTACATTTGATCATGAAGGGAATAGAAATTATTAGAATTGATTGAATGGTTGAGGATGACATGGTTAGATTTGAGCTTTGGGAAAATCAATTTGAAGACTTAGTAGAGGATAGATTGGAGTGTGGAGAGAATTGAGGTAGAAAGACCAACCCAAAGGCTACTGTAATTGTCTAGGTGTGAAGAAGTGATGAGGGCCTGCATCAGGTTGGTGGCAGTTATTGGGGGGAAAGAAGAGGGCATATACAAGACTGTTAAGAAGGTAAAATTGATGGAACTTGACATGATTGTATATGAAAAGGTGATGAGAGAGGGTGAAGCATTGAGCATGTTGTTGCTGTTGCATTCTTGTCCACGTCTTCATGATCCCATGTGGGGTTTTCTTGGCAAAGATACTGGAGTGGTTTACTTTTCCTTCTCTAGCTCATTTTTCAGATAAGGAAACTGAGGCAAACAAGGTTAAGTGTCTTACACAGAGTCACATAGTCAATAAGTGTCATTTAAACTCAGGTCTTTCTGATTCTAGGTCTGGAATTCTAACCCCCCTGCCAGATAGAAATGCTATCTACATTTGAAACTACAAGTGAAGATGACAGATTGGTTATGAAACCAGATGACTGGGAAGATGGTGGTACATTTGACAGTAAGAGGTATGTTAAGAAGACAGGAGGTTTTGGGGAAGAGATGATGATTTGGGTTATAGACATATTGAGTTTAAGATGTTAGGATAACTTATGGGACAACCAATAATTTTTCCAAGGATTACAGGAACATTAGTTTTTCTTTTATCTCCGTTTGGGTGGGATAAGAAGGGAGAACAGGGAAGAAAGAAGGAAAAGAAATAATTATTTCTAGTTGTCATTAGCACCCTGGGAATTTCCCTACTTTGTGGAGGTATTCTGGGTTGTTGTGCAATATCTCATCCTTAATAAAGAAATGAATATATTTATGACATGGGTTAGATTTTGCATACAATAATAATCCACCTTTCTATAGTGATCTGATACTAAGAAAGAGCTTTGCTTGTGTAATGAGAGGCTGTCCAATAAGGATTCCATTCTAGGAGAAATTGCACAGGGATGAGCCTGCTTCTAGAAGGTTATGACAACATGAACTGAAGGGGTCTTGCTTTCCAATCTGGCTCCTTTGTTCAATGGAATCTTCCTAGAACTTTCTCAGAATGATTGGGAATCAATTAGTTGGATTCTCTGAGTTTAACCTAGAGCAACTCCCACATCCATTCATGAAGTGAAAATATCCCATTCCTCTTATTGAGTTTCAGCCTCAAATTATCCTTCTACTATCTGTAACTAGAGAATTATCAGTCAAATAACTCAGAATCCAGACCTAAGGCTGAAAAGATGTTGCTCTTTTGATGCTCACTAGTACTTATCTCTCACCTATAATAAGTGTGTATATGGTCTGCATGGATGGTCAAAGTATAGGTATTCAGAGCGTGCATGGTGTTCTGTGATCTCATGGAAAGGATAGGCCTTCTAGTCGGCTCTTAGGCTCATCAGTCAATGGACAAAAGATACTAACTGACCAAATCACCTCTTTCTCTTTGCTACTTTTAGTGAGGCAAGAACAACAGTGGGCTTCTTGGTTGAGGAGGGGCCTCAGAGCCTCCTTATATAGAATACTGCTGTGTGGACTGGACTGTGAACACATCCCTTGATGTTGCTTCTGACCCTGTTGTATCCATTCAAGCCTATTCTTAGGTGATGGTGCATTGGAGATAGAATGATCTTGTGAGCTTCAAAAGATCGGAGGAGTCACTGGAGTTTGCCAGTGCAAAGTGACATGAAAGATGCAGCCCACTGACTGTTACCATTCAAAGAAAGTTCTAAGAAGATTCTTTTATTTATAATGGAAGATCTCAGGAACAATCTTAAAGACATACTGTCTAATCATCTCATCATGGAATCCAGCAGCCCTTATGTATCACCCACAGAAGTGGTACCAATGAAGAATGGAAAGATGGAAGTATGTGTAAATTAGTCATTTTTGAATAAAAGGGTTAAAGTGGAGGCCAGAACCTCTCCATCCCATTGTCATCATGGACTTCTAGGAACAGGCTCACCCATTTGCATGACCCCAGGGCTAGGCCCTCATTTACCAGCCTCTCATTACACTCTAGGCAGCTTGGTGACACAGTAGATAGAGTACCAAGTCAGGAAGACTCATTTTCCTGAGTTCAAATCTGTCCCCAGAAACTTACTAGCTATGCAACCCTGGGCATGTCACTTAACCCTGTTTGCCTTGGTTTCCTCATTTGTAAAGGGAGCTGGAGAAGAATATGGCAAATCATTCCAGAATCTTTGCCAAGAAAACCCCAAATAGGGTCAAGAAGTGTTGGACATGACTCAATGACAACAACATTAAACTCAAGTCATCCTTGTGAAGTAGACTGTGATTGTGAAGTAGATTTCTTTATTTATAAAAGATGAAATTGAGACTCAGAGAGGTTATCACCTGCCTAGTGTCCCACAACTAGAGGTAGAAGCCACAGGATCACATAATCTGAGGAGGAAGGGACCTCAAATGCAAACTATCACAACACCCACATTTTATAGATGAGGATAATAAAACTCATGGAGATTAAGTGATTTGTCCAAGGTCACACAGGAAGTAACTGGCAAAACTGGGGTTCACAGATAAGACCTCTTACACCAAATCCAGTACTCTTTTTGTGACACCATATTCAAACTTCCTATGTAGTAGAGCAATGATTGTCATCATCTTCTTACTATCAGTCAATGGATAGATGAAATAGAATCCTTAATTGATCTTCCCCTCCTTGAGGAGAGCATGACCAGGTTGTTGGATATCTAGAGAGGGGCACCTATTCCATGCCTCGAGGAAACTCTGAGTCATGGTTATCTGTCCTCTATTACACCTTCCTATATAAGTCAAGGTAACCTTAGTTACTTGGAGTCTAGGTACTGATCTATTATGGCAAAGCAGAAAGGTTAGTGAAATCATGTGCCCCTCTCCTGTTGGTGGCTTTACCACTAAGATAATCATCAGTTATCATGGTATAATTATATCTCATTAATCATCATTGCCATCTGTGTATCTTTTGGAAAGCCAGCATCATTCCACAAGTAGAGGAAAAGCTGTAAGGCCCAATCCTCTTGGCAAAAGGTGATCACAGGGTGTCATTTTCTCTCTCTGTCATATCTTACTTAGAATCCAGATGCACAAAAGCTTATGAAAGAGTCTGAGAGTCCATAACCATAAAGTAAACAACTATACATAATGACTCAGATTTATATGGAATTTTACAGTTTGCAAAGTGTTTTTCTCATAGCATCCATGTGAGGTGCTAATGCAAACATATTATACTCATTTGGTATATGGAGAAGTAAAGAGAGGACTTGCTCAAGATTGTATATACAAATAAAGATCAGAGTTGAGACTGGAACCTTTATTTTGGCGTCCAAGTTCAGTGTTCTATAAGAGAATTATTAGAGAAACGAGGTCCAATTAAGAGAATCAGCCATCAAAATTCACACAGCCTAGTTTTCCACAGCTTGTGAATACGCGTGTATAGGAAAAGAACAAAGAGAAAATCATGCCTTGAAATAATGGCAAGTATCCTGCCCCTCTTTGAACCTCAGTTTCCTCATCTGTAAAAGGAAGATTTGGAATTTTTTTTTTGCTTAATTTTGGTTGTTACTGGTTTGTTAGGTGGGGATTAGTTGCAGCTATCAATAGTAGTGCAGTGAAAAAAAAAGAATTAAGATGGATATTGAAACTGCTTTTTAAATGCACAGAAGTCCACAGAAAGAAATTCAAGAAGGAAGCATAGATAAACAGTTATAGTTTTGAAAATAACATTCAATTTATTCTGTTTTTAAAAAAGCAAGCAGTGTGGAATGGAGATCAGCACTTTCATATACACTCCTCTTTTGTGTTCTGCTGTGTACATACAAATGCCAGTACACATGTGCAAGTGTGTGTGTGTGTGTGTGTGTGTGTGTGTGTGTGTGTGTGTGTATGGAGGGGAGTGTTGGACTCAGAATAAAATAAAATGGTGATTTTCTTTGAGTCTTCGATTACGTACAATGTGGAATCATTCTCTTCTGGATTTGTTTGTTGGACATCCCTGGTTTTTAATATTCTTTTGACATTTACTGCTTTTTCTGCTTTCTTGTTTTTTCTATTCAATGTGAAGCTATTTGTCTTCAAGTTTTTTTAAATCTACTATTAATACAAGGTTATCTAGCCTCTTATTTAAGATAGGCAAAGAAGATATTCCACAATCTTTGGTCTAGATATTTCTAATGGTGTCTCTACAGTATTTTAAACCCCATCAAGAAGATACTCAATGTATTTAAATCTTGTAATTTCAGGTATAAGTATACCAATGAGTGGATAGGTCTATCAACTTATTTTCAGAGGCTCAGAGATTTCTCTCAGAGGTGATACTTAATATGACTTAGAATTAAGAACAATTTAAGTGAACATTTTATTTTCATTAGCATGATAGTTTCCTTCCACAAATTACCAACACAGTCCTCAGCCAGTGTGGAACTAAGTGGGGATATGGATGATATCAAAGAACCAACCTGGCCACCAGGCTCCATGTAATATTGGCATTGCAATGACATACATTATTCCTCCAGAGTAATGAAGCTATAGTCCCAACAAGATTACACAGAGACCATCATTTTAGTCCATGAGTTCTTGTGTACTCTTCGGGAAATTTTATCTGACCTTCAAATGATTCCCTCTCTAGGACAATGTTTGGATACTTCATGTTTGTCAACACTGTAACTTCTCTCCTTGATTTTTCTTTTTATTTATTGGTCATCCTTGAGATGTTAATTTTCTTGATAACATATTGCTTATAGTCTTCCCTAGATTTAACAAGGATGGCTTTTCCAAAGGATCCTTTCCCAGTCTTTTGGAGTTTACGGTATTTTTCCATGGTTCTTTTCTTAAGGCATCCTTGTACATATGTAGGTGTGTGGTCCTGGGTGGGTCACTTCACCGTGTTTGCCTTGGTTTCTTCATCTGTAAAATGAGCAAGGCAGTAAAGGAATTCTGCTTCTTGGGCTAGGTTTCACTCACATCAGATGTGAGACAGGCCAGTTTCCTGGTGGCTGCAGCATCTGTCCTCTATCTCTCTGCGAGGTAAGGCTTCTCCATCTTCCTGGGTGCAGAGAGCGACCACTGGGCGAGGGTGAGCTCTGGCCCCAGCCTGGCCCAGCTGCCTCATTGCCTCAGCTCCACAGAGTTTGGACAGCAGTGGAGGCAGAACGTGCAGTCACCTGGAGAAGATTTGGATTTTTTATGTTCCCTTCCACCTCTAAATCTCATGATTCTAGGATCATGATTGAAATTTTTGGTGATAGTTAGGTGGTGCAATGGATAAAGAGTGCTGGCTGTGGAATCAAGAAGACCCGAGTTCAAATTGGGCTTCAGACACTTACTGACTGTGTGACCTTGGGCAAGTTGTCTGCCTCAGTTTTCTCACTGGTAAAATTGGGACTCTCACAGGTTTGTTGTGAAGATAAAATGAAATATTTATAAAGTGCTTTGGTTACTTTCAAGTACTATCTTAACGCTAGCTGTTATTTCTATTATTCTTAGCTATTATTAAAGGGCAGGGAAAAAACTTTGCAAGCTCTTCATAGATTATGGAATAGAAACTAAATCACTCACCTCAAGAAGCTAACAGAGAAGATTCATATTGAGAGAGATTATTTTCATGATACCAAAAAGGCTGGAAATTATCGTAAAAGTAAAATGCATTTCATTATTCATTCATTCACTTATTTGTCCATTCCTTCAAGAAATATCAATTATGCATGCCATACTTATTAGGTACTTTGTGTAAGGAAGGGGATTTTTCAAAAAGCAAGAACATAGAATCCTAGTGTTAGAAGGGCCCTTTGAGGTCATGTAGTCAAAATCATACCTGAAAAACATGCCCTGTACCATATAACTGGTGAATATTCAGTCAGCCTTTGTCTGAAGAACTCCCAACTTTCTAAAACAGTCTATTCCATTTTTTATGGAGTCCTAACTATTAGGAATTTTTCATTCATGTCATGCCTAAATTTGCTTCAACTGCTATCCATTGCTCCTAGTTCTGCCCTGTGGACACAAACAGACTAAATCTAATTTCGGCTCCTGTTGATATTTAAAATCAACTATCAAATCCATATCCCCCATTGCCCCCTTTCACGTTTCCCCAGAGCCCACCCATAACTTTGTTTTTTCCTCTGGTTAAGAATTCCTGGGTCTTTCAACTGAAACTCATATGGCATAAATGTGAGATCCTTCGCTGTATACAATACTTTTACCTTGATAAATTTTCAATTTTATTGAAGAAGCAAAATATAAACGAATAAAATAACTAGAGAACACTTTAAAAAACAAACCATGAATGATGACTATATAATGACAGAACAAAACTTGCAAACATAAGTAGTGAGGGGTTGAAAATCATTGCTTCTACTTCTAGAGTGTTTTAAACTGCTTTCCCTTATAACACTGCTGTGGTAGCCAGTGAACATATTATCCCCATTTTACAGATGAGAAAATTGGGATTCAGAGATGTTAAATGAGTGGTTCATGATCACTTCACCCAGTTAATAAGTCACAGAACCAAGATGAGTTCTGAACCTCTGCCTCCATCTCTAGTACTCTTAGGAAATAGGGGAGGTGAGTTATGTATTTGAAGCACAATCTTGTGATTAAAAATAATCTTGTGGCTGATGAGTTAGTGAGTAATTTAGTACAGTTCCATGAGAGTAGAGTGATTCACCAGAATACAAGGGAGAGAAAAAAACCCACAACTTTTCTATAACCTCATTTACATAGCAAAAAAACAGAAACCTTTTTCCCTTGGTAACCCTTTGCTTGATCTTCAAGAAAGTTCAGTTGCTTCCAGGATTAAATTTTAAAAACTGATTTGTTAGCATATCTAGCTGCCACAGCTTACTTGAAACAGTTTTTGAAAAATTACGTGAAAACAACCCTTTGACTTTTTCTTGAAGTGAAATAGATCGGTCTTTTCTTCAAGAGCAAGCAAAAACGTTTTTAAAAGATCAGCATTTGTCAAATTGAAACTTTATAATACTACTTCCTATGTCCTTTGTTTATTCATTAGGTAAATCATAAGATGTTTTGCTTTGACAGATTCCTTCATGAATATATTGACTTAAAAAGGGGAATAAAAGTCTAAAGCATTAGGCAATTTCTCAGCACTCTAATCTACAGGTCTAATTTCCAAAGTAAAAATGTCCCTCCCCCATATAAACTTTGAATTATCAAGCCAGCCTCTAAATCTCTTTTTGAAGCAATTTTTAAAAAAATCTTACTTGCGAAAGAAGTTGGAAAACCAGATCCAAGGACGTTGTCTTACTTTGCTGAAGGGAAGTTTAGTCTGACAACTTTTGAAGAACTCAGATCTAAAAAAAAAAAAACAAACCAACTTCACACAGGCACACACACACAGACACAGGCAAACACACACACACTCAAAAAAAAAAAACTTTCCACAAACTTTGGAACCACATGACACCAACTTTAATCTCTGTAGCAGCTTCTCCTTTTCCTTGTTTGTTCATATTCAAAATGCTTTCTAGCTAAAGTACATAGATTTACAAACTGCATGCAGGTGGTTTGCATTTACTTCTTTGTGAAAAAATGAACTCAGACATGAGCAATATCTTCTAGAGAAAATAAGAAGGATAACTTAATTTAGAAAGTGGTTAAGTGCCCACTCACCACATATTAAGTGCTAGACTAGGTTCACTAAGGGTTTACCTGTAATATTAGAGGATGTCTAAGATAATTTTTATTATCTTTCCAAATATTTCATTATTTTTAACCTAATCTCCAGAAGAATATCACTCAGTGGAAAAACTAGAAATTTAAAGGATGAAAATCCATAGGCATAGATTTTGCCAGTAAGTGACATCATAGCCTTGATCAGCATCATGATGTGTGTGTGGTTATTTCTAACATTGTCTTAAACACCTACAATGATATTTATTAAGAACTTTCTGAAATAGTATTATACTAAGTGCTTGGTGTATATTTTTTATTATTGGAGAAGGAAGTCATGTAATCCTCTATTTTTGTTAGGTATCACTTAGGATCATTTTTTTTCTGAGAGAGCTAGAACTTACGGGAAAACAATTTAAAGATCCAATTATTCTAATGATGCCTCTTTATTAATTTAGGCTGGCCAGTTATTACTAAGAGTGAAACTTCTACTGAAAGACAATTTGCCATAGAGGACTCATTTTTCCCCGTTACTTACAAGTTTCATTTTACCATTTTAAGGAAAGGTTTTTGCCATTTTAAGATCCAGGTTTTGATGACTTCATGTGTTGTGATCATCAACAACATAATCACTGGCATTGCACTATGGTCCCTTGTTTAAATTTAGCATCCCTGTTCCCAGCCTTCCTAGTGCCAACTCGTCCTTCACTCCTCCTTATTCACTCCCAACAAATGGAATCTGACAAAGGTCGTTAGACACCATTTTTAATTCTTCTGACATCATTACCCATCCACTTGTCCTCTTTGGAAAATCACTACATCTAATTATATGATATTATCAAAATCTTTGTCATTGTCATCAGTTGACTTCCAGGTTACTTTCTCCCCATAAGATTACAAATGTAGAACTAGAAGGGACGTCAGAGGCTTTCTAGTTCAGCCCCTTTACTTTACAGATAAGGAAACTGAGAATTAGAGGAGTTAAGTGACTAGTCCAGGTTCACACAGGTAGTAAGTGACAAAGCTAAGATCTTTACCCAATTTCTCTGGTTTGAAATCCAGGTATTTTTCTACCTTGCCACAACCCTGCAAACTCAGCACCTAGCTCACCATCATCCTCTCTTCTCCAATTCCCATCTTCATCTTTATGATTTTTATAGCATCCTAACCTTGCAATTCATCAACTGCTCAATACCCATGACCTCTACCTACCACCACCCTACCTAAGTCATGCTTAGGGATAGAGACATCTTAAGCTTCAACATTACTCCAAACAGTATCATCTCCAAAATCTGGAATTCCTAAATTCATTTCTCTAATAACCATCTCTTTTCCTTCTGTCTTCCCAACTACCTCACTGTCTCCATCCCATCCCCTAAGACGTATTCTTCATTCCTGTAATGATCTCTGGTCTCTTGAGACCTTCCTATTCTCAGTTCATTAACAACAAGTTGACAAACAGTAAGTATATGTTGGGTATTGTGCTAATCCTTGGAGTTACATGGGCAGAGGGGGGAAGGGGGAAATGGGGAGAGAAGGGAGGGGAGGCATAAAACAGTTCCTGTCCTCAGGGAGCTCACATTCAAGGTGGAGAAAGCATGTAAATAATAGGTAGAGATAAGGTATATACTGAATAAATGGAAGGCAGTCTGAAAGAGGAAGGAATTAGCAGCTAGGAGAACTGAGAAAGGTCTTTTGTAGAAGATAGGCTTTGAATTGAGTTTTGAAATAAGATAGGGTAAAAAATATAGTGGACATGAAGGGGTAGAACATTCCAAGTATGGTGGATACCCAGGGCAAAAATGTGGAGATGGGAGATGAAGTTTTGTGTTTAAGGAATTGAAATGGCTAATTAGATGGATCATCAAGTACATGGAGGGGGGTAAAATTGTAAAAGACTGGAAAATTAGAAAAGGGTCAGGTTATGAATGGTTTTATATGTCAAATATAAGCATTTTTATGTAGTCCTGGAAGTAAAAGGGAGCCATTTTAACTTACTGAGGTGGGGGGGGGGGGAAGATATGGTCAGACTTGAATTTTAGGAGAAAGCCTGACAATTTAGTAAGGAGACATCTGACAAGTCAATTTAGAAGGCTACTGGAGAATCACAAGAAAAACATCATAACACTGGCTTCTAAGGGGGTTCCCATGAATAAGAAGAATTGTTGAAGAAATTGTATTCTATGAATATACTAGAATATTGTGAAGTAAGAAATGACAAAAGAGATGATGCTAGAGAATCCTGGGAAATAGGAACTGATAAAGAATGAAGTGAGAACCAGAATAATTTATGCAAGGACAAGAGAACTGTAAAGAATGTGAACCAGACAATAATATGGTTAGGTAAATGAGATTGTTTATCATATTTTCATGTGGCATAAAGGTGGAAATATAGCTAATAAACAGAACAACAGAATCTGGATTTTAAAAATCTTGAAAAGCCAGAATGGTGAATTGAATGCAATAAGGTAGTGACAAATTTAGTAGTGACAAATGTGAAGACAGATACTTGAATTAAAAGTCAACAAGTACAGAATGGGGACAGTTTAACTGTTCTTTGCCTTTCCTCTTATATCCAGCTCTAATCTCTCCTGAACTCCAGTCCCTCAATTCCAGTTTCTGGCTGGTCATCTGCAATTACGTATCTCTTAACTCAACATCCCCATTTAGGCAACTCTGTCAGTTTCTCTTCAAAACAACAGCCCTGAGGCTCTTGTCCCTCTCAGTGTGATCTATCTAACTCAGCATATCCAACAGAACAGTGAGTACCTCAATTTCCATCCTATGCCCCTTCTTCCTCCTCCCAATTTCCTTATTCCTGTTGATCAAATTTCTGTTCTCTCAATCACTTAGGCTCAAAAACCTTGAAGTCCTTTTTGACACTTTTCTTTGTGTCTAAGAAGATTTATCATTTCTAATTCTGTTCTTCTCAAATATGACCCTCCACTCACACTATTCCTAATCTAAGTACTCATTATATCTCCTCTAGACAAAAGTCATATACTTCTTATTGGTCTCCCAGAATTCAGTCTTTTCTATCTGTAATCCAATCTTCACAGAGCTGCCAAAATAATTCCATGCAAGTCTGACCATGCCACTCTTCCTCTCCTTCCTCAAAAAGCTCCAGTGTACCTTAATTGTTTCTAAGTAAAGATACAAACTACTTAGCTTGACATTTAAGATCCTCCCCGAAATGGGTCCAACATACCTTTGTAGCCTTATTTCACATCACTTCCCTTCACGCACTCTACACAAATATTCTTAAATACATGTGCTGATCTATAAGCTCACTGATATGGATGTGCTTTCAGATGGTATAGACTGCAACACATCCACATGTGCCTATTCTACATACTCTTGCCCATGTCTTTCCATATTTTGAACACAGGGGGTCCATCCAATGTTCTGACAGTCTTCCACAATTGTACCTGATTCAAGTAAGGGATATTAGGGAACCAGGTAGCAGGTTGGTTGGTTATCATCATAGAAAAAGCCTTTCTTGTTTTTTTTGCTATCTCCTACACGTCTGAGTGATTCACACTGTTAATAATCATAACCACAAGATTTTACCTCACATCCAACAAATTTTCTTTTAAAAAAATTATTTGTTATATGGAATAAAAGCTCTCTGGGAAGAATGGGAGTGATACAAGGGGAAATTTGGGCAATATAAAGACAAAAGATGTCAATGCAATTTTTAAAACAATAATTATAGCTAATATTTACAGAATACTTTAAGGTTTGCAAACTGCCTTACATATATGATCTCATTTAATCCTCACAACTACTCTGCAAGGCAGGTATTATTATTATCCCTATTTTTATATATAAGGAAAGTGAGACTGAGAGTTAAGTGACTTGTTCATTATCTCATATTTACTAAGTGTCTGAGGCAGGATTTGCCTTTAGATCTCATCTCTAAGTCCAATAATTTAGCCACGACACCATCCAGTTGTTTTACAGAGTGTTCTATGACTATCAGTCATACAAGAACACTATTAGAATACTGTATTGCCAAGGCAATATTCATGGCACCAACAGTGACTATGAATATGCCAGTGTAGTTCTGAATTGCAGTGTATAAAACTCTCCATATAGAAGGCAGAAGAAAAACATTTGTTCAGACACCAAAAAGCCAAATCCCAACACCAGAAAGCAAAATCCATCATAGTAACCAAGAAGTCAATACACAGTACTGCAGGGCACAACATCATTCCCAAGTCTCTCTCCTCCCCCCTTCAATCCCCAGCTGGGGCTTTCCCACAAGCAAACACTCACAAGACTAGCTGTGCCTGTCTAGGCAGGAGTGCTACAACCACTCCATGGAATAATCCTTTCTGTCCAGTACAAAAGTCAGATGGGACATTGAGGATGGCAGTGGATTATAGATTTTTTTGTTGCTATGATGGATTTGCTTTTCTGGTGTTAGGATTTGGCTTTCTAGTGTTTGAATAAATGTTTCAGTTCTGTCTTTGAGAGTCTGTTATATTTTGCAGTTCAGAACTGTGCTGGCATATTCACAGCCACCATAGGCACTGTGAATATCACATTGGTGCTACAAATACTAATATTCAAAAAATGGGCCTTGGGTTAGGGAATGAGTAAGAAAATGAATATGAATATAAGAGAATGTTACTATGCTTCATGAAATGATGAACATGAAGAATATAGAGAAGCATGCGAAGGTACCTGAACTGATGAAAAACAGAGTCAGGAAAGAATACATACATGATAACTACAACAATATAAATGGAAAGAACAACACTAAAACAGTCAAAACTAAATATTGTAAAATTATCATGACCATGCCTGGCCCTAAAGAAGATACTTTCTTCAACAACTTTACAAATGTGAAGGTATTCAGATGTAGAATGTCCATTGACTACTACTAATAATCATAATTAATAGTAATAACAGCAATAATGGTGATAGTAACAGTAGCTAGCATTCATAATGTTATAAGGTTCGCAAAGAATTTCCCATGTTATATGATTTGAACCTTACTAAGACCTTTAGAGAACATAGTGTTCTCTCGATCTTTTGAAAGTACAAAGAAGAAAGTGAAAAAAAGTTTTCTCTAGGTTCCTTTTTAATTAAGGGAAAGTCAGCTTCTGGTAAAAAGTAACTGAAACTTTGAAGGTTGGTGTACAAGTGACTCAAACAACTTACATTTGTATAAGACCTGCTAACAAAAAAGGAATCACCTCTTCAATTTCCACCCCTATCTCAAGGTTCAGTTGAGAAAGATATCTGGTAGAGAGAAGTGAATCCATTTGCAATGTATTATATGGAAGTCTAAAATTAGACAGATCACTGGTTTTAGGTGTAACTAACGAAGTTAGAGAAACAAATGACCAATCTCAGGAAAAAAATAGTATTCTAGAAGAACTAAGAAATAGTATAGGGATTGTTTTTTAAGCCCTATTTTCAGAGATATTGATTTTTCCACTAAAATTACTTATAATGCAAATCAATGCTAGTCCATATACTTATTCTCATTTATTAAATATATAGCATTCTAATACAATTACCAATCCTTACAAATCAGATGATTGAAAAAGTATAATTTACTTAAAAATGGACATTAAAAATTGAGTTGGAGAATTTTAAGCATTCAGCAAATAAAACTTTTAAGCTGATAGAATAGTCCAAAAAAGCCAAAAACACTGCAGTATAGTACTTCTTCCCTTTTCATATTCTAATCACATTTTAAAGACAACAGTTTCCATATTTTTAGAAATAATTGTGGAATTATTAAAATTTTAGAAAAGGGTATTCATGGTCAAGAAAGATAGAATGAAAAAGTTTGACAATTTATTTCAGTTTGATATGAGGTACCAGAAACCAGGAACATTAATGTGAAATATATGTCAGGGCATCTTGTTGCTATGGGAATAAAATTCGCAACAATAAAAGGTTAGGAGTTCTGTGTCACAATTTTCAAAATATCTCAGTTACGTCTCTTCTTGACGATTTCTACTTTTGCTTCTAACCACAATCAGAAAGTGTGGGAGTATGTAGAAAGCATAGTAAAAGTTAACCAAACATTTGTGAACCTCAAAAAGAATTCACATTTTATAGCACTTTATAGCAAGGTTCAAGCCAGTCCTCAGTGACACTGTCTGAACCCAGGTTTGAAATTTTGTTTGCAATATGTTGAAGAATATAGCAGGTTAAAAGTTCTCAGTGGATAATTATTCATTCAAGAGTAAGGAGAAAATTCACAATTTCCCTTTAGTGAACCCTATGTGCTTCTAGCTTTTGAAAATAAATTTGGAATCCAAGTGCAACAATGACATAGAACAGGAAATAATACTTTAAAAGTAGTCAAATCAGCCTTTGCAAGAGTCTACCTGTCTCATGCCTATTTGCATAAGGAATTTTGCATTGTTTTACATGCATAAAATTGCCCTATTTTTAGCAACATAATTAAAAATGAGATTTCATTCTCTGCCATAACCAAAGAAGTGAATGTTTAAACCAACAGTCAAAAGGAATCCTTAACCAACTTGTTTTCGTAGGTTTCAACAGAATTCTAGACAATGGTTTGCACTTGATCAAGGTGAGTTGCAAGGGGTGGGAGGACTTCTTTAGGATGTACTAGAAATAACTGTCAATGAATGAGTGAATACAATTAGTTAATTTTTAATAAACACCCACACTACTATGAAGAGTTAAACAAATTCACTAATTTGCAAAAGTAAAACTCCAACTTGAAACATAAATCCATTTATGGAATGAACTTCAGACAAAGGATAATGAGGACAATGGTTATTTGACAACTGCTTGTGATGGTTTTTTTCCTGACATTTAGCAAAGTCAGTGTCCTTTCATAACAACATCTAGCTTTTTAAAGCTGCTACAAAGGTTTTGAAATGCTATGGTATAAGAGGAAGCTATGAATACTTAAATGTTGGTCCAACCATATTGGTCTATATGTTGTTCCTCACACATGACTCTCTAACCTCCATCTCCATCCCTGATGCCTTTTCTTCAAGATTTAAAAGGCCTTTCCTGGTCCCCCACATCTTTTGATGCCTTCTCATCACAGGTTAGCTTATGTCTGGTTTGTATCTTCCATATAACTACATTGGTTCATTGGTTGTCATCCTTCATTCTTAAAGAGGACCAAAAGGACATCACTATGCTAAAATCAAGTTTCAGTATGTCCAACTGTACCTGGTTAGACCAACAGCTTGGAACGCTCTCCCACAGGTCGGGCACAAATAGTCTGTGTGAGTATTTGGAGTGGATTCTCTATATATGTATATATTGTCTCCCTTGTTCGGATGCTAGAATTGTTTCAATTTTGCCTTTGTATCCCCAGCACCTAGAACAGCCCATATAGTAAGTCCTTAAAAATACTGATTGAATGAACTATTCCTTTGGGCCCTGATCAATCTCATTAAACCAAGAAAATGAAGATAATCCTATAGAGATATACTGAAATTAAAGATGTCACCTTAATATTATGCATAAACAAAAAATTAAGCATTAAGCTTTGTTGCAAGTCTGCAAGTCATAAAACAAAGAAACAGCTTTAAAAACTATATCTTACCTAATGAAAACCAAGGTGTAAAAAGTTCAGAAAAGAGAACTCTATGAAAGAACGTGGAAATCTATTCTTGTTGCCTGCTTTCTGTTTTTATCACCAAAAAGTCCAGCTAAGAAGTTTTGATAATGTGTTCTTATTCAATAAAGTCCATCTGGGTAATACACCTTCCCACAAACCTTCTGTTTCTGTAGAATACTCAAATTACCTGACCCCAATCCTTGCAAGAATGATGGATGAGTTCATGAGATTTCCAGATTACCTGGGGAGTTTGGATGAAGAAGTAAAACACTATGGAGGAAGTGATTCAGGGTTGAGTACGGAGCTGAAAAGTACATTAACCCTTCTTGCAAAGAATATTAGCCCTTTGTGCTTATACTTTGATACCAAGCCTTCAATGATGAGATAACCTCTTGCTACTGGAAGCAACTCTTTAAGACTATATATAAAGTTGCTGAAAAGTCCCTGGGCTTCACAGGTTCAGGGAGTTTCTTCACCAAGAGTTCCCCACACCAAAGGAATGTTAGGCATTCTCCATTATACATATACACACAAATGCTTCTATAACTACATACTTAATATAACCCTTTCCTTTCTACTTTAATACCATTGGGTAAAATTAGCTCATTTTCTTCTCTAGTTGGTTGTCTATTTTGCTTTGCTTTATTTCAATTTTAGTCCATTTTTTTTTCATTTCATTAGTGTAGGGAACCAATTTGGAATCTCCATTCACCTGTGAAGATTGACAATTGATTTGTAGACAGTTTCCTAAGGTACTAAGAGTTTAAGGGACTTTTGTCTAGGTCAGTAGTTGCTAAAGCAGTTGCATGGCAAAGTGGACAAAAGTGTTAAACTCAGATTTAGGACTACCTGAGTTCAAATCCTACTTGACATTTACTAGCTATGTGACCTTAGGTAAATCACTTCACTGCCTATTTTCTCTTATGGAAAAGAGGGATAATCATAACAACACTCCCAGGATAGTTGTAAGGATCAAATGAGACATATGTAAAGTGCTTTGCAACCTTAAAGTGGCATATAAATGCTAGATATTATTTTTAATATACGTTAGAAGAGGGACTTCAACCCAGTTCCTCCTTACTCCAAAACGAGCACTCTTTCTATTATGCTTAGTTGCCTCTCATCATAATCTGTTACAATCCAAGATAATTAACCAAAGGAGCAATGTTTCCCAGGCATCCTATTTTGGGTGGTAAGGGCAAGGTCCTATTGCCATGCCAATTTTGACAATTTGTATGTCTTTGATATTAACTAAATTAAACTATGACCTGTGTTTGATAAGATGAGCTCTAGCAGCGAGATGCCCCCCAAAATATTTGGTTTCAGGAAGAAGTTCAATGTCTTTACAGCTTATTCTCTCCTACTTGGATGAGAAAGCCGACATTGATATCACTCCAAGGTGAACCATCAGTCAAGTGGTTGTATAGTGGTTAATTAATGATTGAAGTGTGTCTCATTATATATAGGAATAGAAACTGGACCTATAATGTCACTGGTCTAGGGAACTCCTCTGTCAATACAGGTCAGCATCCTTTCTGCTACTTTTAAGCTTAAAGAATTGCCCAGATCACAAGAGGGTTAAGGGACTTTCTCAGGATCACAGAGTCAGTATGTGTCAGAGGTGGGGCTTGAACCCATGTCTTCCTGGTTTCAAGGCTGACTTTCTATTTTCTCCACAGTATTTATGCTATGTGGAAAAGATTGACTTAAACATAAACAAGCATTTGAAAGTGCTAAATACTGAAACAAGTGAACAAACCTAGAGTTATAAAAAATTCTAAGCATAAAATGAATACTCTATATCTCCATGGTGATCTTTACAATCCAATTTGGAGGGAGAGAAGAGTGAACCAGATGATGTCAAAGCCTTTCTTCTAGTCTTTTGATCTTAGACTTAAGAGCTGAAAGGGTTCTTGATGATGAAGAAACTGAGATTCAGAGAGTTAAAATAATTTTTCAAATGTCTTATTAGTAATAAGTGCATGAACGAAGAATCAAAACCAGAATTCTTAGACTCAAAATCATGTTCTTCCCATTGTACCCTGTTGTCTTTTTAAGAAATAACACTGATCTACCCAGCAGGGAATAAGATGATATAAAGGCAAGAGAATCCATGATGTGTGTTACGGTGCATGTACTGAACAGACCTCCAGGAGAGACTATACAGTTTCTATCCCTGGACATATTTCAATCACTTTCACAATCAGATATTTTTAATGCATGAACAATTTGCCTTTCTCAGAATTCAAAAGCTTTCACCTCATACTGCTCACAGCATTCCTGTGAGTCAGGGATGAACATGTACCAATATCTCACTTCTCGAATGAGCACTTATAGATTAAATGAATATTTAATAATTAAAAGAACTAAATATAGAACCCAGGTCTCCTGCTTCCTATGGCAATGGACAGGAGGAGATCATCATTTTTATATTCTTTTTAAAGATCTTTGATAAAGTGTTTTATGATTATTGTTTCCAAATATCTCCTCAATTAAATGATCTAGAATTTAAATCCATTTAAACAATCTTTTATTAGCTATCTTATGAAGTGGAAAAGAGGAAACAGGCAAATTTATCTATAATTTACCATTATAACAACATTCCACCAAAAGAACCCTTCAAAGGATTATAAAAATTTCCCATTTTAACACTGCCTTCTGTCATTCTGATATTTCCTTTTCTACTTGTGGCAATAAATCCAATCCAAATAAGTTCTATTTATGTTTAAGATTCCATGCTAGTTGCTGCTGGATAAAGACAAAAAAAAATACTTCTAAGGTTCTGTTTTTAAGAAGTTTACATTTTACTGGGTAAATGCAACATAAAACAAATAAGGCTATATGCAATCATCTGAGAAGGGAAAGACAACTAGGAACATGAAATAAATAATATAGAGTAGAATAAAGACATTAATAACTAGGGACATATATAAGTAATAACCATAATAGCAATAATTCACACATTTATATGACATTTTCCTCATCATTAAAACCTGAAGAAGAAAAAAATTAAAACTCAAAAATTAGAACAAACCATGTCCTCTTTCCCGACTACTCCCCTTCTTGTAATCCAATGACCTTCCCTGATGGAAAGTAAGCTAAGCCAGCTCGGGCAAAATTTCTAAGACGTGGAATGGTCTTAGCAAATATAGTCTTCACCAATCCTTACGTCTAAGTGCACTGCTTTCCTTTTAATTTGGCCACTATCTTGTAAACCAGTGTTCGTATACATACATACATACATACAAATACACACACACACGTAATTACTAGAAATCAAACAAAATATCCAAAAGAATAAGCCATAATTGATTTGCCCAGAAGATACTTGTTAAATTCAAGGTACACAATTATTGCTCCAAACAAACCCTTGTATGTAGATTTCTAAGTCTGTTAGACTTCATTTAATAGTGGCTTACCTTCATACTTGTCTCTTCAATTTAATATCCTGCCATTCAGGAAGTTGTTGTTACTTAAATAATTTTAGATAAATAACCAGATCATCTGATTGTCACTTTCATTTGCCAAAATAATCAGATGCACATAATCTCAGTTTAGCTCACTGAAACTTATTTCTATTCAAACATAGTTTTATGAAATCATTGCGTGTCTTCCCTTTGGCACTTAATTTGATTTCAGTTAAAATCCTTTCATCATCATGACCTGTAGCTACAAAGCACAAGTGACCACTTCTTCGTTTGTATATTGCTTGTTTGGTTGTTCTCTTAAGTTTGTATTCCTCTTTTTAATGATAAATCAAAATTTAGCATAAGTAGATGGAATTTGAAAAGCAAAACTATATTAGATACCCCATGACCTGCTCTGCACAGTTCTCAGGATTTTATCTAAACAAAGATTATATGATGACTCTTGATGGTGATAACTAGTTAATTATAAAATAGAAAGCAATATAATAAGGACAACTTCTCAATCTGTCATAATAGAAGCTGTCTGTAGGGATTCCTGCACTGTTGTATTACTTTTGAGGAAAAAGATTTAGGAATTGGTCTTGTCAATGATATTATTAACAACATGTTACAATATTAATATATAACATTATGTTGTCATTTTTTTCAGTCATATGGGACTCTGAATAATTCCATTTGGGATTTTCTTGGTAAAGATGCTGAAGTAGTTTGTCATTTGCTTCTCCAGCTCATTTTACAGGTGAAGAAACTGAGGCAAACAGGGTTAAGTGGATTGCCCAGTCACATAGCTAGCGTCTGAGGCCAAATTTGAACTCAGGAAGATGTGTCTTCTTGATTCCAGGGTCAGCACTCTATCCACTGTGTCATCCAGTCATATTAACATCAGTTAATGTTTATAATAGCATTATTATTAATAATATGGTTATATTATTACTTATATCACACAATCACATGTTATATAGATTTAACAGTGCTATGGAGTTTAACAAATTTCTGTCTACAGCAGGGCTATGAACAGAAGAATGCAATTTTTAAAACCCTCTTCTAGATATTTCGGGTGCTTCTTCTTTAAAAAAAATAAATTAATTTGGTTGAATAAAATTTTCACAATTTCAAATCATTCTTTCAATTAGGATTCAGTCTTCTCTTGAATTATTAGAACACTGCACGGAGGTACTCAGTTCGTTCTCCACAGACCACTCACATAGAATATCTTTTATTTGGAACAAAAACTAAAACAAGAATTAAAGAAAGGAAAGCTGGGAGGGTTTTCCCCCTTTCACCCTCTGGAACAGCTGAATATTTAATCACCTTTGTGAGAAGCCAATTAAATGTAACGCAAAGAAAAACTTTGGACTAGACAGATGGCTTTATTTACTCAGGTAAAGTTCATATCTGGGAAGAAGCTTGCCAGACTTTTAAAAAACATATAGCACATATCAGATTGCAGAGTGTCAGGCACTGAGTGTGCTCAGCTATTAATGGTGAATTGAACACCCAGGATGGGCTGGATTGCTCACATGCAAAGACACGTACTAGTAGTTGTTTGCATACAGATTTCCCATTAGATTGTAAGCTATCTTTTATATATTTCTTTCATCTAAGTTGTGGTATATGCTTATGATGGAATACTACTGTGTTATAAGACATGAAATCTTTAAAAAACACTTGGAAAGACTTGCACAAAATAATGAAGAGTGAAATGAGCAGAACCAGGAGAACATTGTGTACAGTAGCAGCCATATTGTTTAAAGAACAATTTTGAGCAAATAAGTCATTTGGACTATTATAAATATCCAAATTAACTACAAAGGACATATGAAGAAAGATGCTATCTAAATTCAGAGAAAGAACTGATAAATAGTGTGTATAGAATAACTTTGTATGTATAGATATTCTGTGTACAGAATAACACATACATCTACATGTGTGCATACATGTACAGCTTAGACACTCAACTCATGTCCCTTGCTGCACAAAATATTACTATTAACGAAGTAACAGAAGCAAACTCACAAAGACATATGCATTATGTCTTTTAAAGAAGATATTTCCTGCATGTGTGATTTAAAGAGGGTTGGAGTATGAATGTGGTTTTTTTTTTAAATTTACCTTCAAACTGTGGGCACCTGGTCACAGCAGATTTAACAGAAGTGGGAGTAGGATTACTAGAAGGCTGACTCAGGGAAAGCATTCAGGAACTCTGAACAATAGATTCCTAATGCACACCTGGTGCTTTCTGAAAGTTTGCTCAGATTCTAACTCATCTGACTTGGTGTTTGCTATTGTAAATACACTTTTCTCAGTTCCTTCTGTTTCCTGGCTCTCTTTATTGTTATCAGCTCAAAATGCTTGGTTGCTGCTCAAGAGCTGGATTTCCCATCACTGTGGATAGTGAGAAAAAGGAACTTTGGTCTTAGTTTTACCTAGAAACCATATGGCTCCCCTGAAAATTGGGGAGATTATTTAGCTGGCATCAGTTGCTGCCGACCTTTGCAGAGGAAACCATTTATCCTTGCTTGTTTGGTTTGAAGAGTCTCCCTTTTTTCCTCTTTGTATTAGGCATGTATTTTTAAAATTAAAGTACTTGAAATGGAATTTTGTCTGGAAAAATTCGGAATACCTTTTAGAAGTATGTCAAGCTGGGATATCACATAATCAGGTAGTGAAAAGAGCTGGCCCCACCATGATTCCAAATAATGGTACCATAATTTCTGGGAAATGGGAAGCCTATATTCTCCCACCTCCAATACACACACACACACACACACACACACACACACACACACACACACACACACACACATACACATACATCCTGTATCTGATCAGCTAATCACATGAGCCCTGTCTCTGCCACTATTTAACCCTGTGACCATGTACAAGTCTCTTAATCACTCCAAGCTGGCTTTCATAATCTGTAAAACGAACATAAAAATATTTTTACTACTTACCTCACAGGAGTTTTGTGAGAAAAGCACTTAAACTGTAAAGAAACAAAAACATTAGCTTACATTAATACAACCTTTGGGTTCACATTTAGGTCCCAAGATCTGTGGAATTCAGGACCAGTGTATCCACCTCTCAGTGCCCTGGACAGAGGCATAAGACTCTGAATGACAGAGAAGATGCTGTCCTGCATGTTCTAAGGTTGTTCCCTATGCCTGTGAAATCATATACCCAATCACTGTCATTAATTCTTTGCTTTAAAAAATGCTTTACACGTGTCGTCCAATTTTATCTTTAAAACAACCTCAATGAAGTTGTTAATATGTGTATTATTTTTCTGATTTTGTAGATGCTGAAACTGAGACTCAGAAGGCTGAATGTGACTTGCCCAAGGTTATACAATACATACAACCTATATTTAAATCCAGGCCTCCTGGTGCCAAGTTTGGGTATGTTTTCCATCATAACAAAGATTTGTTTCTATTAGTAAACAGAGCTGCTCTTTAAGAAGAAACCACATAATAAAGCTTTTACAAAGATATTATTTGTCACTCATATTATTATATGAGTGACATAGTAAAAAGATTATTGAAAGATGGGTGGTGTGTTCTAGTCTTTGATCTTCATATGAAGCCTTAGCCAAGTTACTTCCCATCAATTGAGGCCTTGTTTCCTCACCTATAAAGTGGGGACTAACAAGTTCTATCCTAACTCCTTCATGGATTTGTGCAAGATAAATGTTGAGTGTATTATAATTCTTATGTATGAGATATCCTCAGATATCTCTATAATAATATCTAATAGTAGAAAGAGCCTTAAATTGACAGATGAGAAAATTGGATTCAAATATCAGGTATTACTTGTGTGACTTTGAGTAAGTCAGTCACCTTCTCTGATCCTCAGTTTCTTCACCTCTAAAATGAAGTGTTGGATTGGATGATCCCTATATTCCTCTTTGGCATTAAGTTCTATGAAAATCAATGGTATGATACGTCTTTGTAAATGCTGAAGTTATTTCAATTCAAGTTATTATCATTTATAAATTGTTTTATAGTGTGCAATGTGATTTCCTCAAAATAAGTTTTTGGGTAGACCCCAGCAGAAGAATTATGGGAAAGACATGAACAAGACTCAACGACAATGGATTGAGAAACATGAAAGGGTTGTGAGTCTCATGGTGGCAAAGAATATACACATTGATGAGATCATAGGTTTACAAAACCAATGAAGTAGGATTGTGCTGTACAGCACTTCTTACCCAGCATCCGCACAACCAAAGATCTCAAATACGTAGAAATTTTCTGAGTGTGAGGACCAACAGACAGAGAGAGACAAAAGACAGAGACAAACAGATACCTGATAAGTAAATAATAGATGTGTGTTCATCCTTCGTTGCCAAAGAAGACCATGCCATCAGAGAAATGATGACATGCCTTGCACTTGACTTTGTTTTGAGTGAGGTAGGGCTGTGCAGGTCACCAGCCTCACTTCTCCTCCAGAGCCATCTGAATTCAGTTACCAGATATTCAACAGAATGACTGAAGATGACCCAGGATGAGTCCATTGGGGTTAAGTGACTTGCCCAAGGTCACACAGCTAGTGAGTGCCAAGTGTCTGAGTTAAGATTTGAACTCAGGTCCTCCTGATTCCTGCACTGGTGCTCTATCCATTGCACCACCTAGCTGCCCCAAATAATAGATAAAGCACTTAGTAAGTTCTTCCTATGTATCAGGCACAATGTGAAGGAGTTGCATTAATGAGATCCTAGTGTCAATGTATAAGTTAAAGAGTGAGGCAGTTGGTATAAACAGAAGGACATGTAAAGCATTTTGTAAAGCAAAGAATTTCTGATAGTGGTTGCACATGTGATTTCACAAGTGTGGGCAACAGCCTTACAACATGTCACTCCCCCTACCAATGGAAGACACCTTCCCTGTCATTAGGGTCTAATGCTTACGCCCAGGGCACTGGGAGGTGGACTAATTAGCCCTGAATCCCACAGACAGTAGACCTTGGGACCTAAATGTGAACCCCAAAGCTACATTAATGTAAGCTATTGTTTTTGGTCCTTTACAGTTTGTAAAGTGTTTTTCTCACAAAACCCCTGTGAGATAGGTAGTAAAAATATTATTATGTTCATTTTACAGATTATGAAAGTCAGCTTGGAGTGATTAAGTGACTTGTGCATTGTGCATGGTCACAGGGACAGGGTTCATGTGATTAGCTGATCAGATAAATGGTGTGTATGTGTGTGTGTGCATGCATGTGTGTGTATGTATGGGTGTGTGTGTGTATCAGCTATGGAAGAACACAGGCCTTTCCATTTCCCAGAAATTACAGTACATAGATGCAAGCTGCCATTATTTTAAATGATGGGACCAATTCTTTTTACTACCTGAATGTGTCATATCTCAACTTGCCTCTCTTCTAAAAGATATTCCAAATTTCTCCAGACAAAATCCCATCTCAAGCATTTTAACTTCAAAAACACAAGCTTCTTATCCAAAGTCACAAAGCTAGTCAGTGATGGAACTTTGGACTTGGAGTCAGAAAAAATGGATTTGTGACCCAACTCTACCACTGGCTAACTCTGTGACCTTGGACAAGTGGCTTCACCTCTTTGAGTCTCACTTTCTACAATTTTAAATTTTGAGATAATGATAATGTCGTACCTACCTCCCAGAGATTTTCTGAGGAGCTTGATAACCATGGATCTATAAATGCAAGCTGCTATCTTAACTGATCATCCTGATGTAAATTCAGCAAAGATTAACTTCCTTTTTTTTCTTCAAAGTTTTTTCCGATGATATTGTTTTCACTTCCAGATATATCACTCACTCTCTCCTACCTAGTTGTTGTTGTTTCAGGCATACCTGACTCTTCATGACCCCATTTTGGGATTTTCTTGGCAAAGACATTAGAGTGATTTGCCATTTCTTTCTCCAGCTCATTTTACTCATGAGGAAACTGAGACAAAAAGGGTTAAATGACTTGCCCATTGTTATATAGCTTGTGTCTGAAGCCAGATTTGAACCAGATTTGAAGATGAGCCTTCCTGATTCTAAACCTAATACTCCATCCACTGTACCACCAGCTAACTGCCCTCCTACCCAGATATGATTTACCCATGTAAATAATATTTTTAAACAGAAAACAAAGCAGTTTAGTAAAACTGCACATTAACTAAGTGCAGCAATGTATGCATAGCCCCCAAAGCCTGACTTCTGGTCTCTTGGTGTGTTTCTATCTCAGCAGGGGATGGGGTAAATGCTCTTCCTGTTCCAGCCCATATCAGAGGCCTCTCCTTCCCCTTTTGGCTGTATCCTGTGGAGGAAAAGAGTTGTCTCTGACGTGCTGATTTCTCAGGCTCTACTCACTTTGCTACTGCCCAGTTTTGACTTCTGCTCTTTCTCTCATTAGGTAGAAAGTGCTTCTCCTTTCCTTTTGAGGGCATCACCCCTTGTCTTCCTCCTGCCTAGGTAAACAGCCACACCCCTTTGTTAAACATGATTACACCCCCCCCCCAGGCTGCTGCCTACTGTAGCTTCCCTTTCTCAGTTGATAAATATATTCAACACTAAAACTACCTTGAACAAACATAAGTTAATTTTTAAGAGAACTTCCCTTCCTTTTTCTGAGAGATTGGGAACTCAGGATACAGAACATTACATATATTATCAGACAAGACTATTATTACTACTTAGATGACCTTGGGCAAGTCACTTAATTTCCTGGGTCTCATTTCCCTGTGAATAAATTGAGCAGGGTGGACTAGATGGCTTCTGAGGTTCCTTTCAGTGCTAGATTTATGATCTTATGAATAGCCATTATGTTACCACGATGTTAAGTAAAATGCGATATTTTACTGCAAGTTGTAATGAACAAAACAGAATCGGAGTGCTTCGCCTCTGTCATGGACAACTTAAAAAATCTATTGGGGGAAATTTTGTGGGAACAAATCTTTCTTAAAACTACTTTACAAAGAAGCTTATAATAAACTAATATCAATGAAAAAAAGGAGCTGACACACTGGGGTTAATGAGGTGGTTACCGATTCCTTACTATTCCTCAATCCGGTTCTAACACCTCCACAAATTCTTATAGGCCTTTCTCCAGGGCTGGAATAAATTTGCGCCTCCTCTGTAATATTTGAAAATTATCTTTCCCTAGGGAAACATATTAATTAAAAAAAATAAGAACCAAATGGAGTCAAATATACCTAATTCTCATAAATGTGAATGGATTAAACAATCTAATAAAATGAAAAAGAATGACAGATTAGAAAAGAAACAGAACCTCATGATTTATTGCTTTCAAGAAATTTCTAAAAAAACACATGCAGAAGAAAATGAGGGACTGGAGCAAAATTTACTATGTATCAGATAAATCCAAAAAAGCAAAAGTTGTAATAATGCTATCTGACCAAAAAAACAACAGAATATAAAGACATGAACAAGGAAACTGAATCATAACAATGCACCAATATCAATATTAAACCTATAGGTCCTGAATACCACTGCACCTAAATTCATAAAGGAAAAGTTAATTGAATTTTAAAAAACCACAACATAGTAATGCAATAGTGACAGGAGATTTCAATGTCCCTTTCTTAGTTTTGGTTAAATCCCATAGAAAAAGGGTTATATATCCAAGAAGGAGCAACAGTGAATGAGATTCAGAACATTTATACTAGCAAAAACCATTCCCCAATAGATAAATGGTCAAAGGATACGAATAAACAGTTCTCAAATGAACTGAACACCATTAACAACCGCATGAAAGAATACAACAAATTACTGACAAAAGGGAAATAAAAGCCAAAACGAAACTGAGGTTTCAACTCATACTCTGCCATTTGATAAAGATGAAAATACTCAATGTTAAAAAGGTTGAGGGAAAATAGACATATTAGCGCATTCTTGGTGGAGCTGTGAATTACTGCTACCATTTTGAAAAGCAATTGGGATTTATGAAAATAAAATGTCCATATCTTTGAACACAGAGATTCTACTACTAGGCTCACAGGAGGTTACTGATAAAAGGAATGTTTCCATATAAACCAAAATGGTTATTGCAGCACTTCTTCTGTTACCAAAGAATTAGAAACAAAGTAGATTTCCATCATTTGGAGAGCATCCAAAAAAATTATGATTCATGAATGTAGGAATATTATTGTACTACAGGAAATGACAACTATGATGAATACAGAGAAGCATGGAAAGCTTCATATGAACTGATACAGAATAAATTAATGAGTCAGGAAAATAATATGACTCTAACAACATGACTGGAAAGAAGAGTACACAAAAAATCTAAAGTAAAGGTTGCAAAGTTGCACAGAACAAAAATACATCCAAATATTGGATATAAGAAGACACTTTGCCCCTACCCCTTTGTGGAGGTGGGTGATCCATGAATATGGTTGATTGCACATATTTTTGGACTCTTTCAACGCATCAATAAATGGTGCTAGTAGTTGACTTCTTTCTTTTTTGTCTCTAAAAAGACTTTTTGTCATATAGGATGGATCTTTGGGAGGGGGAGGGAAAAGATACTGGAGGAAATCATGATTATATATGACATTAATAAAAACTTACATGAAAATGTTAGGCTTCTCTTCATGGTTCAGTTCAGATGCCACTTCAGCCACAAGGTTTCTCTCAGGTCAAAAATAATCTCTCCCCACTGGGTACTTCCAGAACTTTGTCTGCAACTCTGCCTCCGTTACAGTGTAATTTATAAGTCCATATCTTACCTTTCTTCATTAACTTTTAAGTTGTTGGAGGACAGAAGGCTGTAACGTTTTCTTTTGTATCTCGAGCACCTTTCACAGGATTAGGTATGTGGTGAGTACTTCATAAGTGTAGGTAGAATTGAATAAATCATTCCCTGACACTGAAGTCCCAAAGAATAACTACCTCTATTCCCATTACATCTAAAGTTTACATTTTTTCTTAAAGTTTAGAAGTTTTCCACAGGAAAGGGTTTTTATTTTATTTCCTTTCCTGAGGACCACACTTTTTAATTATGGAGGAAATTACTGCAGTCTTAACTGCCATGCTTAAATCATGAATTCTCATTGATGGCAAATTTCTTCTTGTACTTTCAGCATTAGTTGAATGAGAAAAGTCAAGAAAAGAGAGGATTCATCCCATCAAAACCAACCTTCCCTCAGGTGTTAGCCATCTTGTGATCAGACTTATCTGGTAATATGCATTCCAACTAAGCCTCTAGGAACCAAGAGGTACTCATGCTCTCTGAAGGGTTCAGAGGTCACAGAAGGACTGCTTTAATAAAGCATCTATGTTTAAAAGCCATGATGTTTCCAACTGAAGGTCACTGGATTCCACATTGTACTTGGTATAGTACTCCATGAAAAGTCTCTATCCTCTTCCTAGAAGCAAACTCATCAATGTGCTGGATTTACCTTTGTATGCATCCTGCTAAAAGTGAAATTCGGAAGAGAAAAAGGGGTCAAATAAGCACTGACCCTTGCTAACATAAGTTGCTATTATCTATAGAATTTGGAAAGAATAGAGAAAATCTATTGGCCGAGAGGTCAAATAAAGATAGTCTGTGAGACCTTATCTTGATTATGGGAATGAAACTGCCAAACTTCTATTAGTGAGGGAGGAAAATCATAGAATTACAAGAGCTTTTTATTTCATGTTGCTTCACTGTGGGATCATAGGATCATAGAACTTACATCTGAAATGGTCCTTGGAATCTCTTCTAGTCCAAAACTCTCATTTTACCAATGAGGTGGTTGAAGCCCAGAGAGGTGAATTAGCCAGTCACCTAGCCAGTGGTTGGGGAGCTAGGACTCAAAGACAGGTGCCCTAACTTCCAATATGGTGCCGTTTCCACTCCATCCTCAGTTTTTTCTAACCAAGAAATGGGACAGGTGTCACTGTGTGTTTTCTTCTAGCTCTCTGAATCTATGAAAATAATGCTATGAATCAACTTTTAATAGTATAACTTGGGGTGACTCAGTCCAGATTGATTATAGAAATGATGAATGTAGTAACTACTTGTTCATACAAATTGTCTACTTCATTTTAAGCTCCATTTTAAAAAATGCCACCTTCAAACATAGCCCCAGTTAGTTATACCCTTTAAGAGTAAAGTCTGTTTGGATTTTTCATTTCCTGTCATAAAGGCTATGGAGTCCCGAAAGAGGGTTGACAAACAGGAAGTCCATCTTCACAGAGTCATTGTAAGAATCAAATAAGCACTTTGAAATCTGAAACGCACTATACAAATTTAAGATATTATCATTATTGTCACCTGAGCAAGCAGACATTGTGTGCATTGGCTTCATTTGGTTCACTGGGTAGTGGCCCACAATTCTATTCAGGAAAATGGAAGAGTAACCTGAAACAAGAAACTCCGGCATCAATAAAGCCAAAGTCAATTAGTCAATCAGAAGACTCCTGAAAGATTAGTGGCAATGCTGAGTTCATTAATTGCTAAAATATCTATGGCCCATTTTGTGAGCATAAAATACATTCTGGATGCAGATCAGATTTCTGCTCGAAGAAATCAATAAGTGCTAAGGACAATCCTACATTCATCAATCCCCTAAGAGAGCCCAGCTGTTGCCCAGCACAGAAAACAAACAAGCAAACACACAGTTCTTAACTATTGATATTACAACCTCAACAGGGTAAATACTTCTTCTGTAGAGTCAAGGTACCTTTTCAATCAATGATGCTTTAAGGACAATGTCTTTGTTTATCACAGTTGGGAAGCTGCATGATGTGACAGAGAGTGTGCTGGCCTCAGAGGCAACAGAACTGGGGTCAGTTCCCAGCTCTGCTATTTCCTCACAGTGATCAATGAACCTCAGTTTTCTCATCTGTAAAATAGAAATAATAATAAAATTCAGTACCTATCTCACAAGTTTCTTATAAGGAAAATGCTTTGTAAACCTTAAAGCCCTATGCAAATGTTGACTATCAAAACTGTCCTTTGGGCAACTGAGAGTAGAAAAATGAATTGGCAGCTAAACTGTCAGATCCTTAAGGACTGGTGGGCTTAGCAGATATGAAAAAAGGATAGATATAGCCACCAGAGCTATGAACTGATGCAATCTATTTAGAAAGAAATTTGACATTATGTGTTTATAGCTACAAAACTGTTTATACCTCTTGACACAGTTGTCTAACTACTAGGATTATGCTGTAAAGATACTATAGATAGGGAATGAAGAACTTGTTATAAAAAATATTTCTAGCAGCCTTATGGAACAGCAAAAAAAAAGCCCTCCACAAAAACCGAAAACAATTTGTGTAGCCCATGAGTCCAGGCAATTACTGAACAAATTATGGCATGGGGACATAATGGCATATTATTGTACCATAAGAAGTTATAAATTATGTAAATGTCAAAATGCATGGGAAGATTTTTACAGTGACACAAAATGAAGAAAGCAGATTCAGAACAAAAATAAACATACTAGTTAACAGTATGTGTGTAATAACGATGATAATAGTGATAATCACCACAAAAATTCAGAAATATACACATTACAATGAGACAAAAGAAAATAGTACATTTTTGTTATTATTCTTGCTGACATCAATGAGCTCGAGAGAAGAGACTGTTTTTAGTCTTTTTTCTGACTGTTTTCACTTCTTCCTTTGCATACCCAGGGTCTAGAATTACTGGCCCATTGTTAAGATTACTTAATAATGTTTCTTTATTAATTGATTCTTCTATGCAAATGCTTAAAGCAGCTTTGATTTCATCAGCTTGAAGAAGTTCCAATCTCAAATGTCTGTGACTTAGTAGATCACTTGATCATTCATCAAACACTTATTGAGAGCTAGTCCTCAAGCGCTGTGTGAGGAACTGGGAACAATAAGTAAAAAACAAAACAAAACAAAACAATCTCTGCCTTCAAGAAGTTCTATGAAGAGAGATGTGTGTGTGTATATGTATATGTATGTATGTATGTATGTATGTTTATACAAAAACATAAATATCAAGTGATTGAGGAGAAGCATTGAAACTGGGGACAGGGAAGGAATCTCAAGGAGTCCTCAGGTAGAGGGAGTCCTCAAACTAAGTCTTGAAGGAAACCAGAGATTTGTAGTGTTTTTCAGGTATGCAAATTAGTCTATGACTTTGCACAGAGAAAGGCAATGGAATCTCATTTGTAAAGAGTAATGTCAGTTTGACTTCACTGAAGAGTGTATAAAAGTGTGCATGTAATTGTATTTTAAAACTGGAAAGGTACCTTGGAAGCATGTTGTAAAGGCTCAAAATGCAATATGAGAAAATTTGTGGTTGATTTTAGGGGCATTAGAGAACCACCTGAATTTCTTGAGCATGGAAGCAACATGGTCAATTCAAAATTATTCTTTAAGAATATCATACTGGCACCTGTGTGGAGGGTAGATTGCAAGGAATTGCTGCAATTATGCCATTTAGGATGGATTAATAGCAATTATTTTAGCAATTAATAGCAATAAGACAGAGGAGATATGATCTGGATCTGAATTAAGCTGGTAGTCATGAAAACAGAGAGAAGGGCACAGATAGGAGAGGCAAAATCAACAAAACTCAGCAACTGGAGATGTGAAATATAAAGAGTAAAGAGTTCAGGATAATAATAAAGTTGAAAGGTCAGGAACTAGAAGGATGGTGATACCATGTTAGAAATGGACAACTTCAAAAGAAGAATGCCCTTGTGAGGTTGAGTTTGAAATGCCTACGAGACATCCAGTTTTCAACGTCCAATAGACAACCAATGTTATGACACTGAAACTCAGGATAAAGACTAGAGCTGAATATATAGATCTGGGATTCATCTATTTAGAGATGAAAATTTAATCCATGGGAACTAGTAACGCCACTGAAAGTGTTGTTTGAGACATGTTAATTGCTTACCCTCAGTCTTATAGCCAGTATGTCAGAGACAAGATTTAAACATAGGTCTTCTTCATTCAAAGCTTAACAATCAATTTGCAAACCATTGCCTCTTGAATTATATATTAAAAATAAAAAAAATAATCAATGAATTAAAAAGACTTATGAGTTGATTTTATGGTCACTTCAAGGAGCTGAAAAAATCCAAGGTTTCCTTTTTGTTTTTTTTACAAAAACTTTGAAGTTGATGAATTAATCATTAATCTTTTTCTCTTTTCAGGATGCTGTTAAAAGTCCAGGAAGTTTTAGTAGAATTCCACTAAAACAAAAACAGAAATATGACTTCATGTGCAATTAAAACAAAATATTTCAGGCAATGTATTCTTAGGTAATTCTCTATAACATAAGAATGCTAGCAAACTTCCATATTCTTTGTAGTGATAGTTCAATATATGGCTAGTAAATGGGGATGAATACAAAGACGAGGTTGGGGAGGTATGTATAATTCTGATGACTTCACTGTCATACGTACAATACCCTCCTTTCATGGAAAGGGTCTTTCTCATTACCCTGCAAACTTGGGACATATTTGCATGAGAAGTTAAATAAACAGGGATGTTATTTTGAGAAGAGACCCTGGAAATCCACGGCTCAAAGACCCTGTTCCATTTAATGGTAATTCCATTACCTAGAAAAAGTTTCTACACTCCAATTTATAGATAATCTACTAAGCAAAATTTTACACTACTAAATCACCAATCTAGCATAGACACAGTCATAGGACTCCTATATGCTTTATGCTTTATCTACAGCTAACAGTCAAGGACAAGGGACTGGGATTAGAACTTAGTTAGGATATTTCATAGTGCACTTGTTCCATTAGTACAGATTATTTAAGAAACTGAGATTTTCCTGGCCAAGCTGGACTGTCAGGTCACCTTGCCTTTGGTTGTACTATTTATTAAAGAACATTGTTCCCTCTTTGTTTGCATGTTGATGTGGGCCAAAAACATGACAGTGTCATGATAATGTCTCAGCTCAGTTTGAAACAATGAACAATAAAGTTGGAACAAAAAAGCTTCTAGAGAGATGGTACTTAATGCACTACATTTGGATTTTTGTAATATCACTGTCACTACATATGATATATATATATGTGTGTACAAACATATATCTATGTGTGTATGTATGTATGTATGAATACACACATATGGGCTTCTGAAACTAATGACCTAAAGAAATCCTGGATGAATAGTAATTGAAAACTTCCCTTTCTAACTTTTCTTGCCATTTTCTTATTTCTGTCATAGGAAGCAGAAACTGACATTTGAGAGAGAGAGAGAGAGAGAGAGAGAGAGAGAGAGAGAGAGAGAGAGAGAGAGAGAGAGACAGTCCTTCCAGTTACAAGAAGAAATTGTTTTTTTAAAAATCACATAATATAAAATCAAAGAACAGAAAGAGATACCTTTCACAGTTCTGGCTACAAGATGCATGCTTAACCAGATAAAGAAATTTTAAGGGAGATGGGCAATTTCAACTACACAAAATTGAACAGCCTTTGCACAAGCAAAATCAATGCAAATAGGAAAACAATTAAGAAATAAAATCATGAAATAACTCTGACCACAGTCATATTTAGGACATATAGGCAAATAACACAAATATATACAACCCAGAGCCATTCCCCCAATAAATAATTGGTTAAAGGATATGAACAGTTAATAATAGATAAAATGTTAATAACAACAACAAAAAGTTAAAACAAGTCTCAGGTTTCCTCCAACACTCAATACATTTACTATATATGTGATCATGGACAAGTCACTTAATTTCTCTTTTCCTCATGTGTAAAATGTTAGATTAAATAACTTCTCCCTGTGGAAGTACCTTCTTTCCCTGTAGCCTCTTTCTCTGATAGACTGGTTCCTCCCCAAACCTCCCATTTTAAGGAGGTCATCCAGGCCAACCATGTTTTTATTTGTCTCCAGTTGATATTCTTGGTTCTTTCTTTATCATGTACTGGTACTTGCCCCAAACCTCCTTGCTTTGCAGCTTCTTTTATATATTGTCTTCCTCCATGAGAATGTAAGCTCCTGGGGTCCAGATCTATCTTTTTTTTGGAGTATAGTATTGATGATCCATGAGTAGTTGCTCACCTGAGCTGGCTCCTCATAGGGCATGGCATCTCTGTTCAATGGACAACTCAATTGGGCTTGCACTTCATAGGGCATGGTGGCTGGGCTGCTGAGTCACTGTGGCTGAGCTGCAAAAAGTAGGTTGATTGTCTACTGTGCCGGATCTTCACTGGGTTTAGTGGCCCTGCTGGGCTAAGCAGGTTGCTTGACTACTAAGTGGCTGTAGGACAGGGTCAGAAAAATTTCTGTTCCACTGGCCAGATGTGTCTAGATACGGCCGGAGAGATCACTGTGCCATTGGGCAGTTACTAACAGTCTGAGCTGAACAAATCACTATATCACTGAGTTCTTCTTAGGGTATAGTACAACCATACAATGTATCAATACACCAGGCTCCCTGGGATTGCTCTTAAATGGAAAGATACAATGTCTAGCCATCTTCAGCACCTGGCTTGGCTAGGTGGTACTGTGCAGTCTCCATGAAGAACATTATAGTACTTGTCAACTGGAGGACTATAGTACTCTTTCAGTTATGACAATCACCCTTTATTCTAGGGTTCAAAGAAGCTGCTCCCTTTTGATTCCCTCAGGCTTTAGCTTTTTAGCTTTATCATCTATAGTCAGGAAGCATGATTTGACAGCTCTCCTGGTTTAGGGCCAGTTCTCCTAACCATGAAGTTTTCCTTGAGTTATGATATCAATCCTGATTCAGTCAGTTGCAAGTCTGAGATTCCTTTTAGGGTCTTGACGAGTGAATAGACAAAGATATGAATAAAATCTGTGCCATAGAAACAATTTTATAGCCTCACCAGCCTCTATATTTTTATTGAGCTCAGAGTCTTTCTTGGTATGAAATGTGTCTTCTACATCTGAAAGAACATCCCCTTTGCAATCCAATGTTTTCATCTTTTTGTTCCTCCTGACCTTCAGCTTTGCTGAAATCTACCAGGCACAGTATTACACTAGGAATATCGGTTAGACCAAAAAAGCAATTTCCTGAAGAATAGATATCAGACAACAGTCAGTACTCTAAGGTTTTGTGTCTGTCATTAAAAAAAACCAAATCCCTCCAGAAAAATAATTGAAAAACAAAATCTGTGGGCCAAATCTGGATGCCCATCCCCACCTGTTTTTTGTCTTACCAGTGAGTTAAGAATGATCATTCCATTTTTCAAGTTGTATTGTAGTTTAAAATACAAAAACCAGTTTTTAGATCACAGGCTGTATAAAAACAGATGATAGACTGTAGTTTGTTGAGCCTTGCTCTAGAACGTGACAGCTCATTATCAGATGACTATCCATTAAAATAGCCTTGATCATTTTCTATTCTGACTTCTGTCTTTGCTTATAGATGCAGAAAAATGCAGGGAAAATCAGATACAACTGTGAAGCAAGAAGCTGCTTACTTCACTAGGATTGTTACATAAGAAAAGTTTCTGAACTAGTCTAAAAGATTAGACGCATAAGTCTCACTACCGTGCAGCCCAAAGGAAATCAAAGATGACAATGAAGATCTCATACATGCCAAAATATACATAGCAGAACTCTGTGATAATGAAAGTTGCAAACAAATTGGGTGGCCACCAACAGGACAGTATCTTAAGAAATGATAGTATATGAATGGAGTGAAATATGACTTTTTAAGGTGATGGTACTTACTTCAATGGAGCTACAATTGCAATATTAGTCAAGGTGAAGTTAATCAACCAACCAATATTTATGGGGTATTTCCTTTGTGCAAGGAACACTTACAGGTGTCGTGAGAATCCAAAGAAATAAAAACAATACAATCCCTACCCTCAAGAAGTTTTCAATCTACTTGGAGAGAAAAGACATGAATATATATTAATGAAATCAAGAAAATATGTATTAAGCATCTACTGTATTTGAAACACTGTATTAGATAGATGCTGAGGGGTATACAAAGTTTCTCTCAGACCTTGTCTCTGCCCTCATGAATTTCAGAACCTGGCAAACCTTCTAGACATTACTAGACTTTAAACTCATTGAGAGGAGGAACGTTGCTTATAATCTTTGCCTCATTTTACCTTTTCATCATGTGGCAAGGGCAGTGTGGCAATTTACACTTTTTAAGAACAGATTTATAATTTAATTGATATAGGGAACTCCCAAGGAGAAAATTCCCTGTACCACTACAACTGATCTGCTACTTAGAATCTATAGAATTGCATGGAACATCAAGAGGCTGTGATTTGCTCAGGGTGGTAGATCCAAATTTGTCAGAGACACAATTAAACCTGACTTCAAGGTCATCTTACTATCCACTGCTGCCTGTGTTGCTTCATAATTTACAAATGGCAAACAATCAGTTAATAATTTTTGAATGAGTTTATAAATGAAGCTGGTGAGTGACAAACAAATTGCACAGAAATTAAATGCTGTAGGTTTTCAGAAAAAGAGAGCATGGTGAGTTGATGTGTTGAAGGAAGACTTTATGGAAGTAGGATTTGTGTAGGACTTTGAAAAATTGATAGGATTCAAATAGATGGAAAAAAGGAAAAATATTCCATGTGGAGGGGAAAACTGAGCAACCAAAAAAATGGAATGAACATGATGTTGAGGGGAGAGTAATACTTTGAAACGAAAAAACATTATATAAATACAAGGCACTATCATGAATTGATTCCCAATAATAAAGTATCAATTATAACTGTCTCAGACTTTTTTTTCTTCTGTGAGCAGAAAAAGTACACTTCCAAGCACTGGTTGGACTGTTTGAACTATGGCGGTTGTTCTTAGTTGTCAGTTGCATACAGGGTCAATATCGTAGTGGTGAAAGATGAGCCTGCATGGAGCTGTTGCTCTTAATTGCTTTATATTTAAAACAGATCCATTTTGAACCAATTATGACCAGTACATAAGGGCTACCGTAAGACTGCGTTATGTTTTACAGTGTTTGTCTAGTTTACGCTTAGCATTCCATCTGTACCAATTAAACCATAAATCCATTTGGATGCTGGGAAAGAGTGTGTTCTTTTAAAGTGGTTATGAGCCACCAGGCTTCAGAGCAGTAATGCTTTATAAACAATATATACCCACACCAATATGCTGGATATACAAAATGATGCATCATGATCAGAGTGAAGGAATTGTAGTTGGTAATAAAAAGCATGGAAAAATGAGTTAATTGAATTGTAGAAGGGAAAGACATTAATCATGAGAACCTCTGTTTCAGAAAGCAATTTGCACAGTTTGAACTACTAATAAGAAATAATCAGAGAGAAGAAGGTGGCATTATAACTTCACTTATTTAAGACTAACCAGGAAATGTCATACATTGTAATTTACTTCCTTGTAGGAACTGAAAAAAGGGAAGTATTGTTCATAAGCAAAATGACTTTTTTTTTCTTTTCAATGAACCAAAGGGACATAAGTTTTAAAAAGTGGCTCTCATTCATTATCTGAAACACTCGTATAAGATTAAGATTTAAATAAAAGCCAGGAGATTTCACGTCATTAAAATGTTAACAGGTTAAGTATTTCACTGCAGGAGGGCTAGAGAAATAATGAGGCTGAGTTTATTGTTTCAGTGTTACTACAAGCAAATTCTGTTGGTTTAAAAAGGGATTTGGGGATGTATCTTCCTTATCAGAGGTTTTATTTAGCTGTAGGTGTTCTGTAAAATGATTTCTTTTGAAATATGTCCACTGCAGGGACCTGGGAGGGTGCCAAGCTAGACCTCATCAATTGAATTATACGGATTAGTTCTTCCTGTCTACAGCAAAATGGTAATTATATCACCATCTTCCCGGAGCCCACTTTGCTAGTTTGAGGATGAATGGTATCCCATAAATAATATTTTTTCCTTCTAAACTTCATACTTTATTGCTGTTAAGGATCCACAACTTGACATAACTGATGGAAAAACACATTGGAATACTTAGGACTTGGCATATTTATTTAGCAACACATTGTTGTAAATGGAGAGCTACTCAGAGTGCAGATATGATTAGATAGTAAGAATCTATAAAACCAACTTGTTCTCATTTTTCTTAAATGTAAAGGCTTCTAATATTCAAGTTGATCTGTAATCATTTAGAAATACTTCCTCCAAAACTACAGAAGTCTCTTAAGTATACTCTCAATATGCTACTCAGTGCTCACATACTCTGGATAGTTTGATCAATATTTTATGTTTTTGTTTTTTTCCATAAACCACGAATCATATTCTAGGTAACAGACTCACAATTAGGAATTTAGTCTTCAAAAAGGAACAAAAAACCATGTTCTTCAAGAATATTAAATTAAAGAAATAAGATATTAAGTTATATTTTAGGCTGAGGTTTTCCTAGTTTTTTTTGGTTTTTTCTTGGCGGGGGGTGTTGAATGTTAATTTTTTAAAAACAATTTTGATCTCAGCCAGCAGGAGGAGCTCCTACCATAGTTATAAAACAATGTTCTTAGTGAGTTGGGCTTGAAAATTTTGTTATGCATTAAGCAGAATAGTCTTTGAAATTTTTAAAGTGCAAACTCTAAAACCAACAGATTCAAATTATTGTTAGGAAATTGAGAATTTCTCAGGGAAAAAACTAAGGGTTTAAAAGTTAGGTCATATTTTTTGTTTTAGATGGTAATCTAAAGAAAAAATATTAAGAGATGTTTGAAGTTCTATTTTATACAAATGACATTTCAAAAGGATGCGCCATTTCCCTGTTTTTAATGTGACAGTGGGCATTGTTTCTCAGCTTTGGCACAGACACCTTGTGGGGTGATGCCTTTCAATTTCTTCCATTTCTCAGAGCTTCAGGTTCTTCATCTGTTTTATGGGAGAATTCAATGAGATTATATATATATATATATGTATATGTATATGTATATATATGTATATGATATAAATAAAACACTTGGCAAATCTTAAAGCTGTCTCTAAATGTTGTCTATAACTACTCAAACTGTAAAATGATATATAGGTAAAGCTTTCATGAGGGCAGTGAGGCGGTACAGTGGGTAGAGCACCAGACCTGGACTCAGGAAGATCTGAGTTCAGATCCCACTTATCTCTTACTAGCTTTGTGACTCTGGGCAAGTTACTTAACCCTGTTTATCTCAGTTTCTTCATCTGCAAAATAAGATGGGAAAGAAAATGGGAAACTACTCCAGTATCTTTGCCAAGAAAACCCCAAATGGAATCATGAAGAGTCACATAACTAAAAGGACTGAAAAAGCTGTAAGGATACATAAAATGTGTTAGGAACATTCAAGAGCCAGTTTAATGTGTGCTATTTTTGTTAGTGCTTTGCTCCATGTTTCTGAGCAAAAGAAACTCCACCTGTACTTCAAGTTGCAAAATCAGTTCCTGGTGCTCTCATTTTTCAAACTATTCCAGAAAATACAAAAGGATAGCTCAAACTCAGATAGGTATCATTAGGTAGTCTAGATGTGTTGAATCAGTTGATTTTATGAATCTCAAGAGAATGAGCAATTTGAGTTTGCACTGAGGTTTTGAAATATTACACATTTTTAATCTGGCATTTGTTAAAGCCAAAAGTACACACATACAGAGCCACACACAAAGTCAGGCACAAATACCCCTATTGAAGAAGAATACTAAAGCACCTTTGTTGACTGATGCACGGCCCTTTGATGTTAACTGAAAGATTGAGCCATATTCTTTCTTTTCCTTTATTTGAGGATCAGTGATGGGCTTGGTGACATTTGGAGGAAAGATTTCATTTTGTCATTTGGAGAATGGTGGGGGAGAAGATAATAAAGAGCCATATGAGAGAATAAGGTAAAAAATATTTTCAACCTTGCCTGGCACTGGATCCATGACTGCCAGGGCCTTGTATGGAGGCCAGACTACAAAGAGTGAGGAGCAGATGGAACCGGCGGTCGTAAGACATTATAAACATTTTCGAAAATGATTCTACAAAAGCCAAGTGGCCTGTGGAGTAGTGATAGGGGAGGAGAGATTGGGGAGAGAACAGGAACCTGACTTTGAGATTTTTCAGCAGGTGGCAAACACTACCAAATGATTCTGGTATTAAAACTGTGGAGTTGGTGAGAAGCCGGATGGAGCATTGGAGGGAAAGAGCAGATGTTCCCCTGTTCCCTTGTCCTATCCCTGCCTGTGTGTTCTGGCAGCCATTTTCTATAGAATACCCATTTGTTTAACTAAGATGTTCCAGACTAATCAGCATCAATGGACCAGGCCCAATGGAAGACTGGATGTCTCATGAAGGATACTGTTTGTAACTGATCAGGCTATACACGAGATGCTGCTCAGGACTGATAACAATGCTACAAATAGCTCACATTTGTATGGTGTGTTAGGGTTTGCAAGGCCTGTTCTTCAAAACAGTCCCATGAGCTAGGTTGTGATAATCAAGTGATTGGTAAACTTGGCAAATATGCAGTATGGGAAAGAAAATGCATGGTGTATAAATGTATTTGTTAATAACATATTCTGATCCTGTGCAATAAGAAATAACAAATAAACAAATAAGGTCAGTTAGAATGTCCTGTAGAACTAATTTCTTGACTTTTAGGAAATCATCATCATCATCCTTGCCCTGGATTTGGTTCAAATTTGAGTTTAAATTTGAGTTCTGTTGCTTAATATATAAATGACCTTAGGCAAGTCACTTTACTTTCATGGGTCTCTGATCTGGCTTCTATAAAATGAGAGAGCCGGACTGGATGATCTTGAAGGACCCTTCCAACTCTCAATGAGTGATGTTACAATCTCAAGTATTATTGTGTATTGTTATGTATTTTGAATTTAATTATCCTTTTTTAACGTCAAAAATGTCAGAAGTCCCTATTCTCCATATCATAGCAATTATAATATTGGAAACATACATTGAGAAAATATATAACAGGCCACTATAAATTCAATTATACTTTTAAGTAAATTTCTGTTTCATTCGTGATCGTATCAATATGTGTTAAAAATAGGCATAGTAATAATACATTTATATAGACAATATGTGCTCTATCATAGAAAGCATGTTTGCTTATTTTATTCTACTGAATCAGACTACATGTTTTGTTGGAACTAAATAAATATTAAGGTGATGATGCTTCCTGGACTCCTGTCCGTAACTCTTCAGTTCCCCAGGAGTTCATGGTCCACAAGTTTAGAAGCACTGAAAAAACTATCCAAATTTGGGTCCATAGGTCAGTTGTGGTCCAGAAAAAAAGTGTCCCTCCATTTATACCACTCTCTCTTTTTTCCCTCACTTCTGATGAATGAACTTCTATCTTTTGTGATGGGTTGATAATCTGAAATAGCAAAGTGGGCAGGGGAAACAAGAAAAAGAAAGTCTTAAGAAAGGATATATAAATAAATATGGTCATATAATATATGAATATATAATAAATAAAAGTCATATAAATACATAAAATGTAATGTCAAACATTCTTAGTAACTATATATGAATTTGTGTTTTTGCCTTACAGAAGGCCTGAGGCCCTCTGATTTTGTTTACACAGATATGGCCCTCAGGAAAATCACCAGTGGTCTCCAATGGATGAAGGAAGAAACTCTGCAATGTGATATATTAGAAAGAGGGCTGGATTTGAAGCCAGAGGACCCAGAGGGTTCAAAACCTTGCTCTGCCATTTACTTGCATTGTAACTTTAGACAAGTCAGTTCACTTTTCTTTTCAAATCATTTCTTCATAATTTCCTAATCTGGGAAATGAAAGATTTGGACTAGATAACTTTCAAAAAAAGTCTTCCAGCTCTGAATCTATGATCTCATAATTTTCATCCTTAGATAGATACATACTAGCATTGATTGCTAAGTTGAGAAATCGTTATTAAATATATTCTAAAATACTGCCTTAGGTATCATATCATATTCTCTTCTGTGATTAATAAAGGTTAAAACTTACCCATGACTTTGCCAGCTATGATAAATGCTGAGATAAATGATGTGAGCAGTTGACTATGCACAGATATGTTGTCTGTTGGCACCTCATTTTAACAAAAGATCCACGGTTAATTGTGTGCAATGTAAAGATGCCCAGAAAACCCAGCATCACATGAGTAACCCCAAAGGAATTTGGGGAAATGATTCATAGATGGTTTCTTGATTTTAATAGTCATCTTTTTCCCCAGTTGATAAATGGTCAAAGGATATGAACAGGCAATTTTCAGAGGAAGAAATTAAAGCTATTTGTAACCTTATGAAAAAATGTTCTAAATCACTTTTGATTAAAGAGATGCAAATCAAAATAACTCTGAGGTACCACATCACACCTATCAGATTGGCAAACATGACAGAACAGGAAGATGATAAATGTTGGAGAGGATATGGGAGAGCTGAAACATTAATACATTGTTGGTGGAGCTGTGAGCTGATCCAACCATTCTGGAGAGCAATTTGGAACTATGCCCAAAGGGCTACAAAAATATGCATATCCTTTGGCCCAGCAATATCACTTCTAGGACTGTATCCTCAAGAGTTCATAAAAATGGAAAAGGGTCCCACATGTACAAAAATATTTTTTATAGCACTCTTTGTGGTGGCCAAAAACCAGAAAACAAGGGGATGCCCACCAATTGGGAAAAGGCTGAATAAATTGTGGTATATGAATGTAATGGAATACTATTGTGCTATAAGGAATGATGAACAGGAAGACTTCAGAGAGGACTGGAAAGACATATATGATCTGATGCAGAGCAGAAGGAGCAGAACCAGGAGAACTTTGTGCACAGCCACGACCACAGTGTGCGAGAGCTTTTCTGGTGACTTGGAATTTCGTAGCAATGCAAGGACTTAAAAAAAATTCCCAATGGTCTTCTAAGGCAAAATGCCTTCCTCATCCAGAGAAAGAACTATGGTGTCCAATCGTAGAATGTAGCAGATCATTTTGTGTGTGTATCGCATTTTGGTTTGTTAGATGATTTCTCCATTCATTTTAATTCTTCTACACAGCATGACTATAGTGAAAATGCATTTAATAGGAATGTATGTGTAGAACCTATGCAAAATTGTATGCTGTCTCTGGGAGGGAGGGAAAAATAGTAATCTAAGTTACATGGTGGTGATTGTAGAACACTGAAAATAAATAAAATTAATTTTTAAAAAATAGTCATCTTTGATTGTTAGTGATACACATTCCAATTTAGTGAGGACAGAAAAGTGTAGGCTCACTATGAGCCTATACTGCCCCCATCAAGCCATACAGCATTGTATGAGTGTTGTGTGTGTGTGTGTGGGGGGGGGGGGGGGGGGGGTTAGTGTATGAGGCAAGTTTTGGCAATAAAGTGACACCTTGTGGACAAATTTGAGTATTGCACCTGAATAGCAGATGAACTCCTTAAAAAGGGGTCAAGGATTGAAAGATAAAAGAGGTCTTAAAGATCCTTTAGTTCAAGTTCTTCCTTTTATCGAGGAAACTGAGATCCAAAGAGATTTAGTGACATTCCATAGATAAATAGGTAGTGGTTTTTTTTTTTAAGAAAGAACTGTGTCTGATGGCATAAGATCAACCAAGTATTTAACATCCAAATGTTCTAATAAGAACGAATATGAAAGGTTCACCCTTATTATCAAGAAGCTTACAGTTAAATATCTGGAGAAATACTAAACTGAGTCATGAACTAATCAGTTTTCATCCCATATTCTGCATTTTATTTTGCAAAGCACACGATCCAAATGCCCATCCTTCAGTAAACAGTGACGTAAATAGAAGGTATTTCCCCAACTGGTCATAAGAGTGACTGACTCTGCCCCTAATATCTTTTCCCAATGCCTAACCTCCTCTTCAGTTTTAGAATTCACTACCTTTGAAAACTGGATAAAATTATCTGAGACCCTAAACATTGATGTAGTTCCTTGAAATTATAAGAGTATGAGCTAAACAAAGGGACTTATAACATCTATTTGTAGATCCAATAAACCTCTAAAACTTTCTTGTGAAAAAAAATCCATTTTACTTTTTAAGGATTTGTACATTTTAGAGTATATTTTACCATCCCTTGGGTCTCTTATATGATCAAAATATCTTTGTTAAACAATTATATGGCACCCTACATATCTCCATCCATTTTAAATTTTTGCCACATTTAAAAGGAACTAGCAGCTCCTCAAATTCAAAATATAAGAGGGTTTCTAAAAGATGTTAAGTTCTGAGAAAAGTGTTCTCCATAAAACGAACTTCTTCCTAATACTTTTATAAGGATTTGTAGTTTTATGTCAGAGATATAAGAATATACAAAGGATGCATGCTTTATTGGCTTGTTGTATGGGTCTTTATCATTTTAGACCTTTTTGATCCTAAAAAAAGGTCTTAAAAATCACCTACTCCACACCATCACGATTCATAATTTTGCAGAGGAGGAAACTGAGGACCAGCGAGATTAAGTGTACTTCTTACTATTGTATAGATATAGCTGATTGCTTAGAGAACAAAACTTGACCTTATCACACTTGTGTACCAACTTCTACTCAGGCAAGAAAAGTCTTTTTTTTTTTCTTAAAAGGAAGTCTTGCCCTGCTGCTCTTTCTCACTGTGTAAAATGGAGAAAATAACAACTTCCTATATCAATTTGTACTTATCCACTACTATATTTGCATTTTTACATAGGCTTTCTGGAGGCAGTGCCTTAACCCGAAAGATTACTCTGAGTCAAGCATGCTACAAAGGGAGGTGCTTCATAGTACTCACTGCCTATAGATAAGGGCTGCTGTTCACTCTTTGTGGAGTGGAGCAATGACATTGGTATAGACAGAATGCAACTGCAATAGTTTAGGTAAGGACTAGGTTCTGTCTATCCTTCCTGAGTGGTAATATTCCTTTGACCTGGATCTAGCTACCACATGCTCTACTTGCGCGTTAAATTACACATAATGAAAAGCACTTGTCTGAAATCAGTCACATAGGTCTATATGAAAAGACTATCAGGATGGAAAAAATAGCTAAAACGTCACCAAAGAACAGGTGGTAAAGGTTTGCTTAGTAGATATAGGGGAAGTTGATGAAGTCCGTTGAGTCAGGCTTCTCCAAGATACCAACAAATACAGCCAGAGTTCCTTGGTTATAGAGGGCGCTCAAGGTCAGTAAGAACATCTTTCCTCACTTTTTAATCCCAAACACCGGGACAACTAGGTGGTGCAGTGGATAGAACATCAGTGCAGGAGTCAGGAGGATCTGAGTTCAAATCTCACCTCAGACACTTGACACTCACTAGCTGGGTGACCTTGGGCAAGTCACTTAACCCCAACTGCCTCATCCTGGATCATCTCCAGTCATCCTGATGAATATCTAGTCACTGGATTCAGATGGCTCTGGAGGAGAAGTGAGGCTGGTGACCTGCACAGCCCTCCCTCACTCAAAACAAAGTCAAGTGCAAGTCATGTCATTATTTCTCTGATGGCATGGTCTTCTTTGACAGTGAAGGATGAATACACACACACACACACACACACACACACACACACACACACACACACACACACACACAATCCCAAACACCAGATCCTTCTATTATCAATATAATGAGACAGCTAGGTGGTACAGGGACAAGAGTCTGGGCTGAGAATCAGGAAGTTCTGAGTTCAAATTCAGGCAGTTACTAGCTGTGTGATCCTACACAAGGTACATACTCTCTATTGCCCTCAGTTTCCTCAACTGTAAAATATAAATATTAATAACACCTATCTTCCAGGATTGTTGTGAGGATCAAATGAGATAATATTTACACAGTGCCTGGCACATAGTAAGCATTATATAAATGCTAGCTATTGTTATTAAACATATATAATTATATAACAAATAACATGATGCATAATTATATCATATATTTGCTTTAATAATCATAATTATTAATAATAATCACCGATATCCACTCCATAAACTTGCTGTGAAGATCAGATTGGATGATATTTTCACAATGCCTGGCACATAGTAGGCTCTCTATACAGGCTAGCTATTCTTATTGTTATGGTTGCTGTTTTGGTTAACTCTGGTCCACTGCTACATCACTTTTTTCTTCCCAGTTTCTATCACTCTCAAACTTACTCCCAGAATGAGTAGATCCTTCACAGATTTTGGCTAGGCAGCTCAACAAAATCCTCAAGTCTCGGAGAACTTGGCTAAACATTCTTCTCTTTTTATCTGGAGGAAAGATGAGTCTGATTCAGAGGGCAAGTTATAATCACTTCAAAGATTGTTGAATCTTTCAGGATGGATGGATTCTTGATTCACCAGCACATATCACAGTCCTACTGATTCTTAGGATGTACCTTTTGTGGGTTGGAAAAAAAATCTTATCCAGTGACCACCTTTTTGTTAATGTACATTTCCAAGCTTAGGGTGGTCTGCACTTAGACAACAGAGTTAATGTCCATTACAAAATCCATCTTTAAAGCTTTTCTGCGTAAGGGCTTGTACTTCACTGGCAGAGCCTTTAAGAATTTAGAATCATCGTCACATCATAATAAGGCATCAAATTTGAACTTTGGTGGAGAAATCATTGTGATTTTTGTGAAAGCATCCTCTCATTTAGTTTGATCTGATCCTTCTAAGAATAAAACTAAAAACTTTTAGAAGAGAGAAACAAAGAATTTCTTAGATTCAATAGACTCTACCATTATACCTTATTGTATCCCTCAAGGAGACAAGCCAATGGATTTACATCACTAGTCAACATTATTAATTGGTGTAAAAATTTATTAATTGAGGTTTCTGAATCTCTTTATAGACCAGCAAACTATTGCTATAAAATTCATGATTCAGATATCACTAAAAAGGTAATACAGAAAACCCTTGGGAATTTTAATTAATGTCTAGTTATTTAATATGCAGTGTTGGATTGACTATTACACTCCCCACAGGAAGTATTACAAACTTTTTCTTCTTTCTCATTCCTATACAATCTATATTCTTGCCCTCTCAGCACAAACCACCTCACGGTTTACCAGGAAAAAAAATTGAGTCCATCTGTCACGAAGGCCGTCTTCTCCCACAGCCTCGACATCAAATACCTTTAACCTCATCTTTCATTATTTTCCCTTTTGCAACAGTCTAAAAGCAAGTGGTAGACCAACTCCATAGCAAGGCAGATACTTCTACTTGTGTTCTCAATCCCATTCCCTCCAGTTCCTGAGGAGCCATACCCTCTTTTCCCTGCACTTTTAACCTCTCTTTATTGCTTTCTTCTTTGCTGCCTATGCTTAGATCTTCACTATCTTTAAGTCTCACTTGACTTCTATTAGTTTTTTTTAAGGTATCATCCTGTATTACTTCTTTCTCGTGTAGTCAAAATTTTCAAAAATAAAGCTGCCTATTCTCCTCCCTTCCATTTGCTCACCTTCCACTAATTTCTAGTGTATTTTAAACAAAGACTATGCCACTTTTTTCTTTGTGTTGTATACCTAATCTGTTCATTGATTTAACTCTATTTTTAGCCAGAACCAGAGAGTTTGGATAATTATTGCTTTGTAATATAGTTTGAGATGTGGTACTGCTACGCTTCTTTCTTTCCTATTTTTTAACATGATTTTCTTTAAGATTCTTGATCTTCTGTTCCTATGGGTGAATTTCATTATTTTTTCCTAGCTCTAAAAAACCAGTCTTTTGGTAACCGTTTAGCCCTCCTTATCTTTACTTCCTGTCTTCCTTCATGACTCAGCTCAAATTTCACCTTCTTCAAGAGGTCTTTCCTGATCTTCCTCTCAACTACATACCTGTCCCTCCCATTGTTGGTTCCTTCAGAGATTACCTTCTACTTACACAGTATGGATCTTGTATATGCAGTTTTTTGGATCTTGTCTCTCCTGTTAGAATGAGAGAGGTCCTTGTGGGCCTGAGTTATATATTTGCCTTTCTTTTTTCCAGCACCTAATACATACTAAGAGTTTAGCAAATGCTTTTTGACTGACTGATTGACTGGTAGTTTGGTATGGTGCTAAATACTTAAATTAATTTAGGAAACATTGGCATTCTTATTAGCATGTCCTACATACTAATAATTACTATTTCACCAATTATTTAGGTCTCTATTTCTATAAAGAATATTTTACAGATATATTCATATAGTTCCTGTGTCTTGGCAGATAAACCTTTCTCTGGGTTCCTATAATATTGTTTGTGAGCAATACCTTCAAGAAATCCCTTGCTTTCATATTCTCTCCCTCTTTTTTCCTATTGAAATCTAATCTCTCCAAAGGACCTATAAGCACATTTCTTACCAAAACACAAATGATTAACAAGGTTGAATGTTACCCTTGCTATGGTGTTTACAAGTTAACAGGTGGTGAAGACTTAAGCAAAATGAATAAACTAGGAAATAGAAAAACGCTAAATTTCAGGGGAAAGCAAGGTTAGTTGGGATGTTTTTGTAGAGTGGGCAAGATAATTGCCCAATATCTGGTATTCCTAAAATTGTATTAAGCAGGTAGCTATCCCACCTACTCAAAATAAGGCCATCCTTGCTCTCTACTCCGCCAGACAGTAATGAAAATAGGTAGGTGGTGTAAGCATATTATAACTATTTTACAGTTGAAGAAACTGAGACTCAGAGAAGTTTACATATTGAGCAAAGCCTGGGTAAAAACCTAGATCAATTTTTATTGTTTTGCATCATGTAAGGCATATAATAATCATTAAAATTATGCAACAAGTAGTAAGTCCCACAAAATTTATAAACCAATTTATCAATACTCATTCATTGTATTAAACATTGGTTATACACCAGACATTTTGGTAAGTTCTGGGAGAAGGAAGGAAGAAAGGAAAGAAGAGAGAAAGAGAGAAAAAAAGGAAGGAAGGAAGGAAGGAAGGAAGGAAGGAAGGAAGGAAGGAAGGAAGGAAGGAAGGAAGGAAGAAAGGAAGGAAGGAAGGAAGAAAGAAAAAGAAAGAAAGTCTCTCCTCTCAGAGAGTTTACATTCTATCTGGGGAAACAACATGTACCTATAAAAGTAAGTAGAAAATATAGACAAAATTAGAAATAAAGTATTTTCAGAAGGGTTACCTCACATAAGAGATGGTACTTAAGCCGAGCTTTGAAAGAGTTTGACTTGCAAGAAATAGAGGTGAGACTTTAGTTACTCTAAAGTAAAAAACATTATGTATACACTGACCTCCCAAAACTCTGTCATCTTTTCTAAGCTACTATGTATTACAAATCACCCAAACAGCCAAGAAGCATTTATTAAGCACCTATTATATGTGAAATACTATGTCAAACACTGGGGATACAAATACAAAAAGAAAAAGTGGAGCTTATATTATGCAATGTGCTCCCAGAGTTACTACGTAGCTTTCAAATAGAATCCATATTTTCTTTCAATGATTTTTGCCAAAGTTGAGGATTATAAATTGTTTTTTTCTTGGATTTGGGCAGGGGGAAAAGAGGGGCAGAAATTACAGGGAACATTTTAGATACCAAATGAAAGTAAATCTTACTTTTATTTGAAGTTATTATAAGAAAAGTCCACTTTCACTAGGGGCTAAACAGTGGCAGCTCTTTGAAAGGAATTCATCCCAAGCTTATTACTTTATGAAGATTCTGATTTACTTTGTGGGCTTTTTAGGACTGTTGTATTCTAATCATGTTTATGAAGTTATGATTTGTTCAGGGGAACAAACTTGGGAGAAAAGCATAGAGTCCACCAAGCATGGTCAACATTTCTCCTCTTCCAGAATTCAAGTTCTCATCTCCAAGACTATGGATTTCCTTTCATTAAATCTATGGTCTTATTCCTAACAAGGAAGGAAATTGGAAAATTGGCTGACACTCACCTTCAGGATTTAGCTAACAAGAATGAGATATTTTGTTACTGCCTCAACACAAAAAGCATTTCTTTAGAAACACATTATTGTATTTTCACATCAATCCTGTGATATAGACCTCACCAAAATATATATATGTTTTGAAGAGGACCACTATTTGGATATCAATGCACATTTGGAAAGAACTTTTAAAATTTGAAACTAATTTGAAATTTCCCTCCTTGCCCCATGATATTTTATGACATTATGTTCCTAATTTGGTTATGTCTATTATTTTAATTTAGAATGTGAAATAGTGGAAAGTTATATTAATGCTTCCTGCTGGTGTGCAAAGTATACTGGGTGTTCCAAAAGCATGCTAATGGAAATTAAGCCTATAAAGCTGAAAATGCTTCAAGTAGAAACCCAGCAAAGGAAAACACACCTGTCATCCAAAGACTAGTCAATTTCAGAGAGAAATTCATCACCAGGAAGTTGACCCTTGGGTGTTTTTATTTATTTTTGTTTGGCCCACAAGCACTCATGAAAATGTTCTACTAAGACATGGAAGAGTTGTGCTATGTATGTGTGTATGTATGTATGTATGTATGTATGAATCCCCAATGTTGGGGACACAGCATCATACAGTACCTTCATGTGATCTAACAAATTGAAAGAAAAGGGAAATTTCTAGTTGTAGAGAGCTCTTGCCAAATGTACATTAATGATTAAATAGCATTTTTCTTAAAGCTAGCTTATTTTTCTTGTGAGATCTATATGACAAGATTGAGATGAAAATACAATAAAATGTGTTTCTACATAAATACTTTTTTGTCTGTGAGGTAATAATAAAGTATCTTTGAGGCAGCTAGGTAGCCCAGTGGACAGTGTTGAACTTGGAGTAAAGAGTTCAAATCTTGCTTCAGATATTTGTTAGCTAAATGAACTTGATTCAATCACTTAACCTCTTTAGGGGAGTTTGGGGTTTTATTTTTGTAGAGTTTTGGTAGGAGACCGCTGACTCCTCTCCATGTCACCTTAATATTAGTTCATTAACATATGTATAACATTTTAAAGTTATCAGTAACACCTTAGGATTAGTTCATTAGTATAATGCTTTGCGAATGCTCCTCTGGTTTTACTGTGCATGTCTGGAATTTATCTGAGGCTTACAGACCACAGGTAGTTAGCAGGACCAAGAGGTCCTTATAGTAAGACTTATGTGGCTTTCCATATTTAGCACATATTCTTAGGATTTTAGTTAATTTGTGAGATTGTTTTCAGTGGCTTCTGTGCTCTCCTAATTCATAAGACAGTCTGTAAGTGGCTTCTAGGTTCCTTTTGCAATCTTACTCCCCACTATTGTTGCCTTATATCAGTTACTTAGAAACTGGCTTATTATACTAACTGGAAGGAGATGGAGGGTTGGTCAGGTAGACAAGAACAAAACACAATTCTTAACATACCTATCTCAGAAGTCCCTGCTTCTCCCCACAGCCATCCGGGAAAGCAATCCTTATGAAGACAGTCAATCAATTACTCAATCAATAAACATTTACCTATCAATAAACTTGACTTTGAAATTACTTCTGTGAGTGCTGCAGCCCTATCTCCTCATCAGCCACAGCTACTAAAGATTCAGGAAAGAGAGTTCTCACCACCAAAGCCCTTAGCACTGTCAATTTGTTCAACATACAAAATGATCATGGTTTTATTGATCAAAATGCCATAATTTAATAATACCATTTTCCTTGCTACTCTACCTTAAGGAGAATGGGATTTTTGCATCTGAATTGAAGATGAAACCTCCTCGAGAATAAAGACACTTCTTATATTTCTATTTGTATCCCAGAACTTAACATGGTACACTACTCATAGTAAGTACTTAAATGCTTTTTCATTCATTTTCATTCATATGGGAAAGTGAATCTTCTCTAAAGCAATGAAGGATATCCAGTAGATTAGGGTATTCCATTGGTCTGAAGATTGTAGAAAGCTCAATGAGGATGAAAACTAGAGGAAAAAAAGGCAATCCTTGGTGACCTTGGAAAGCGTAGTATCAGTAGAGTAATGGTATCAGAAGATTCAAAAGGGTTGGTGGTTGATGAGAGACAGAAAAGTGAGGAAATAGAACTATCGGGTGTTGACAAGCTTTTTCCAAGAAGTTCAGCAGTAAAGAAAAGGGAGAAAGATGCTTAATAATTACAGGGTTCTCTTCATCTTTGTTTATATGTCCTCTGAAGAAAAGCCCTCACTGGTGAATGAGTATCCCTCTTTTTCCATTTAAAAGTCTCATAATGTATTCCATTAGTTCTGGGAACTCTGCCATTCTGTGTGTGTGTGTCTGATGAAAGGGGGTTACTTTGTCAAAAGCTGTAGAGAAGTTCATAACACATATTGGCAGATGCTCTACCCTTCACAGAGGGGAAAGCTTTGCCTAATTCTCAATAGGCCTAAAATTAAACTCTTTGCTTAGCTACCACCTAGAAGTGACTAACATACTCAGGAGAGTAAAGCTCATTAAATCTTTTTTCATTTCCAGGTGTTAGTCTTTTAGAAGCTACATTCTTCATGTATTTGAAGACAGTTTAACCCTCATGTCATGGTAATTCTCACTTTTTTTTGTGAAAAGCACAAGCACAGGTGTGCAAAGGAGAAAATCTATTTTGTCAATGATTTTTCAATCCTGTCAGTTATGTCACCTCTAGGCTTCAGTTTTCATCTGCAAAATAAAAGAAGTTGATCTAATTGATCTTTAAAGTCCCCTCCATCTCTGAGTCCATAATTCTTTCACCCTAAGAACAACATTAGTCAGTATTCTAGGACATCTTAATCTACATCTTTGGGTAGATAAACCCATCAATATAAATCAATATACATGTTTTCAAGGCAGAAAATGTACAAATACTATTGTTAATCAATTGGCAAGCATTTATGAAATTCCTGCTATGTTGAAGCACTGGAGATATGAAGACAAAAATGAAACAGTCATTGCCCTTACCTTCCATGAAATTTTCTCCAATCTACATCTGCTGGTCTCACTGGTTTCAACTCCATTGAAGAAGATGACCCTCCCAGGTTAAACTCATCACCTCTAATCTCATCACCTTGCTGTTTATTCAAGCTTTGATTGACACCACTTCAGCCTCTTCTCTCCTCTAATTGAAGGGCTAGAGGGTATAATACTAAACTCATCCCAATGCCTTCCTTTAAAGAGGGCAAGAAACTGGAGTTTTCTAATAACTCTGCTCTGCATATGCTACTCTGCCTGGTTTCATTTCCATTGAATAAGATGCCCCTGTGTTGAGTAGCCCCTGGTATCCTCCACTTTCTTTCTTTCCTCAGTTGCTGTGTTGTCTCACTCAGATTGTGAAGTCCTTGAGAGCAGGTACTGTCTTTCTTTGTATCAGTTGTATACCCAGTGTTTAGCACTGCATGGCACATAGTGGGCACTTCACAAAAGTTTATTGAATTGGATTTTCTTCTTAATGATCAGGCATTTATAAGCAAATATTTTTTTTAATGTGCCATGGATTGTATACCAGGCAAGTAATATTTAGTTAATTTTTTTTTATGTGACTCAAAGGTATAAGGGAAAAAGAATGGGAAATGACTTAAAAGTACTTCCAAGAACCTAGAAAACTGAAACTTGCATTCTCAAGTATGAGAGATAGTTGGGAATTGGTGCTTTGGTCATTCTACCTGAGACAATGAAGGTGACATTTGACCAGAGTCATAATTAGTATAGGAGGAGTAGGTCTGTGCCCCAGGGAAATAATTTGAATCTTAATCTACTGAGTTTAATGGTTAATTAGCAAAAACTAATTATTTAAAGTAGGAAAGTACCACATAGCAAGCTTCTTTTTCTCCGGTCTCCCAGTGGCTGTGCCCTAGATGAGCTCTTGGCTTTTCTTGCCCCTGCTTCTTCCTCCCCAACTGCCTTTCTAATGCAAAAAAGAGACAGGTAACCCCAAATGCAATCACTAGGCACTTCCTCTCTGACCAGGTACCATATTCTGGAAGGACCACATAATCCAACCCATAGGCTTTCAGCTGACCCCCAACTCTAGCTTCTGTCCCTTTGCTACAGAAAACAAGTAGCTAGAAGTTTGCTCTACCTGGGACAACAGTGTGGCAGAAGACTGCTGTAATAATGTTCATCCAGAGAACTGAGAAACTAATGCAAATGAGGCAGGGTGCTAACATGCATATGTGCCTCCGCTAGACCTAAAGGAGAGGAAACTAGCGCATTGAGATTGAGGCCAGTTGAAAGCAAATTCTCCAACATGACAGGAGTCTGAGACAGTTTTGAAATACAGCCACTAGGAAAATAACAACAAAGAGAAAGGAATAAGAAAGATGACTAAAGGGGCATATAAGGTGAAAAGATAGAAATTACCAAATATTTTAGGAGGAAGAAAACTAATGCAACTTCGAATACGGTTAAACCAACAGGCAAAATATTAAAAACAGCAGGTAATATGGCCTCCAGATCATCTAAATGAGTCCAAACATTTCTGAATAAATATTGCAAGACAAGGAAAAGTGAAACACTTATAATGGTAATTTAAATGGGAAGATCTTTCCCATTCGTTAATAGCCCCCTGCAACTTGGGTCACATGGAAACTTGAGTCACATGAGTCTGTGGAGGGAGGAGTTTGCAGAACGGATGGAGCAGGAAGGGTAGAACAGGAAGAGACAGAGCTAGAGTAGAGCTGAGAGGAAATTGGTCAGAGCAGTCAGACCTGAGGGAGAGGAGGCAGATAGCTAGGCTCTTGAGTGTTTGCTTGGTTGTGGGAAAGCCCTAGCATGGGGAAGGTTTTGGGGTAATGTTATTCTCCACATTGCTGTTGTGTACAGATTTCTTTGTTACTATGATGGATTTGGCTTTCTGGTGTCTGAGTAAGTGTTTTGATTCTATCTTCCATGTGAAGAATCTGTTGTTGTGCTATGATATTCACTGTGAATATCAGGTTAGCACTACAACACCTGACAAAGCTGAGGACTCTGTGGATCCCCAAAAGAGAAGTGGGCCAGAGTAAGATGTTTCCAAATAGTTCAAGAAAGAAATAAGAAATTTGAAGGTAGAATTTTTGGTCAGCATAGTAGAAATCATCAGAAAAAAAAACCCACAACAAAAGCCTTGAATCTGATAGCAAATCTCACCAAAGAAATAAAAGAGAATGGATTTAGAATATAAATACACAAAATATTGGGATAATCTGGAAGAACAGAAGCAAAAAGCAATACTGATCTGCATTGGGAGAGGGAGTTATCTCACTGGGAGTTCCATGCAAAATTGAAATCATAGGATCTGTCCAAAATAAAAATATTTTGTACATGCTTATGTATGAGTATGTCTCCCCTGATTATATAAGCTCCCCTGATTATATAAGCTCCTTGAGGACAGGGGTTTTTCCATTTTTTTTCTTTTTTTCCTTTCTTTCTTCGTCTATCACAGTGCTTGGCACACAATCAATGTTAAGTGCCAATACTTCATTAATCTTGATTAAAATATTCACCTTTCAGACAATTACGCTCTGTAAAAAAAACTTGAGAATAGCTAACTAGAAAGAGATGAAACTAGCTGTAAATCAGTTCTGAAGAAAGAAAAATTTTATTTTGTTGGCAACTTCTGAGAGTAATATTCTCCATGACAGAATTCTTATGTCAAACAAAGATCTATTGTCATAATGACATAAAATCTGTATGCATTTCATTGGTATAAATCTTTGTGTGGCTTTTTTAAAGAAGTTTATTCAGCAAATATGTATGTTTGCATCCTTAGGGGGCTGTAATGTGTAGGAACTACCACAATCTGTTTACAGGAGTCTAATATTTGTATTTGCTTAATATTCAGAGTTCAGGAATCTGGGCCAAAATAGTCAGATGCTGACTCTGAAGGCCAGATGTAGGACAAATAAATTACCTTCTGAGAGGCAATGCAAAATAGTGGAGAGTGTAATGGACTTGGAGTCAGAAAGACTTGGATTCCCATTGTGCTTCAGATACTTATTAATTTTGTGACCCTGGGCAAGTCATTTAACCTCCTGAGCCTCAGTTTCCCTCAGCTTCAAAATAAGGGGGTTGAGCTCCAAGATCCCGAGGTAACTTCCCTCTCTAAATCTGTGATTTTATGATCTTTTTATTTGTATCTAGATGTAAATTCAGCTTCCATTCCAAGAGTGATGTTAGCCCTGTCTACCTTGGCCTTCTTAATCTATTTTCTCTTGGAAGCACTCTTGAATTCTGTTCGGAATATGAAGAGACCTAGACCAGTCCAGTAGAGTGCATGTCAAAGACAGCTCATGTTTTATCTTTATTACTTGTTTCAAGAAAATGAAAAGTACAAAAATCCAAAGTTATAGGACAGATAAGCAAGGGCCTGGCAAAGGGATTTACTAAAGGGTTTCTTTGACTACTAGAGAATTTCAGAGGAGGAGGACTAGTAGGAGTAGCAAGAGCAGCAGTAGTAAATCACATTTATAACACTTCAAAGTTTGCAAAGGTTTACATCTATTGCTATAACCATCCACCTGCCAGATGTTGCTGAAAAGTTACCCAAAATATGCCCACTTGGAAACCTGTTAATAGCCACTTGGCTTTAAGATGCTAGATTAAATCAAATATCAAACTTAAGATGTCTTTATATCATTCTCTATGTTGAGGTCAAATGGACCCACTTATTGTTCCATGTATCTCCTGCAAGCCTTTACAAGACTATCCCTCATGTCCAAAATGCTCTCCATCCTCACCTCTTAGGACCCTTAGTTTCCCTCAAGGCTCATTTCAAATGTCATCTCCTAAGAGACACTTCTCCTTATTCATCAGTTGTTAGAATTTTCTTCTCTATCATGTTTACTTTGTACATGCTTTATATTTAGTTCCCAGCACAGGGTTCTTAACCTGGGGTCCATGAACTTTTGAAATTTTACTTTTAAAAATTAAAAAAATACTTGGATAATTGTACTTCAACAAATGTGTTTCTTTTATGATACTATGTATTTTATATACATTAGTCTGAGAAAGGGTTCATAGATTTCATTGAACTGATAAGGGAATGTAGGACATACACCAAAAAATGGTTCAGAACTCCTGCCACAATCATAGACTTACAACTGTAAGGAACCTCAAAGTTTATCTTCTTCCAACTCATTTTACATGTTAGGAAACTGAGGCCCAGGGAGAAATAACATGCCCAAAGCCATGTAGGAATTGTCCAGGATGTCTAATCTCCAATCTAGCATTCTTTTCATTACAGCATTTCTTCTCATCATCATCACCATTACCCCCAGAAGAACTTCAGCTCCTTGAAGGCAGGGACTATTTTGGATTTGTTTGTGGGTTTTTTTGGTATAACTAGTGCCTAGCTTAGTAGACTGTCATGGGGAAGGCACTATGCTAGGTACTAGTTATATATTAATAATAACGATGATGATAACTAACATTTATATAGCACTTACTATGTGCCAGATTAAAATGTTAAGCATTTTATACCTATTATCTCATTTGATCCTCACAACAACCCTCGGAAGTGGGTGCGATTATTATCCCAGTTTTACAGATGTGAAAACTGACAGAAACAAAGGTTAAATGATTTGTCTGAGGCCACACAACTAGTGTCTGAGAGCAGGTTTGAACCCCAGTCTTCCTGACCATCCACTTTGCCACCTAGATGCTTCAATCACATGTTAATAATTATATGTAATATAATTATATTTCAACAATGCTATTGCAATAATATATTATGGTACTTATGTCAATAAATTCTTACTGAATTGAAGGATCATGGTGAAGCAAAATTAGTCAAAATGAGCTCATTTGAAATTTATCATGGTGTCAATCGATTGGAGAATGAGTAATAACCTTGTGGATTAGTAATGAAATTGAATGTTACTTATTGTGTTATTACCAATGAAAATTACGAATACAGAGAAGCTTGGAAAGATTTTGATATGAGCAAATGCTAAGTGAAGAATCAGAGAGACAGCAGCAATGTAAATGGAAACTAAAACAAAATAAAAACTGTGAAATAGTAATGTCCAAGTTTGACCCCAAAGAAAAGATATGAGAAGGCGTCTCCTCTCTTCTTTACAAAGGTGGGGGAGTCTCTGAGTCAAGGTCAAGGCGTGTAATAGTAGACTTCTTAGATGTCAATTAATTTTGCCGAACTATTTAAAAAAAACTTTGTTACAAAGATTAGAGAGACGGGTTAGGAAATTTAGGTGATGTAAACACAAAAATTATCAGTAAAATTTTACTTATAGAAAAGAAAATATCATGAAAAAATGAACGTATGGGAACGTATAGTCACTTTAAAACAGAAGCGTCATGCTTGTCAACTTGTCACAAAGATTCAATTTTCATATTTCTTTGAACTCTTGTATCTATTGCCTACAGCAAAGAAAACCTGTACTCAACCCAACAATTTAACAAACAGTAATGAAACACTGGGCTAAGACCTAGGGCACAGAATAACACTCACTATACACTTTAGGTTCACCATGGAGCAAGACAATATGCAAATAGTTATGAAACAAAACAGAATGGGGAAATGTGCATAAGAGAAGTCCCACTAGCTGCTATGAAACATTTCTTTCAAGATCTAGTTCTTGGAACCTATAAATGAATGATTTGGAGATTCTCACTAGATTACATACCTGAATAAACACGAAGGCAAAATTCAAACCCAAGTTCTCTTTCTCCAGTTCCAGGGCTTCTTCCACTATGACAAGCCATCTTTAGTTGAGTTAGGGTTGTTAAATTGCTAGAGAGACAACTGACATATTAGCTAGCTAATCTGATACCTTAATACCTCAAGGACTCATGATATACTCAAGGTAGATATTGTTTCCAGCAAATGCAAATTTTAGTCTCTCTGCACTTTAGATTAGTGATCTCCAACTCTATAAAACAATACCCTCATTTTTTGCAAAAAATAGTCACAGCTACTTTTTACAAAACATAATTTTATAAGCTTATAGTTTATTCAAATAAAAATAAGATTTTTATTGCATTTTATTAAAAAATGCATATCATATTATGAATAATTTTTCATGTCATAGGCATCTCACTGTATATACATACATATATATGTATATGTGTGTGTATATATATTTACATATATACATACACATATGTGTGTATGTGTGTGTATATAACAGAAGCATCTAATTTTCCATGGAAAAAAAATGTTATCTTGTCAATGTATTCTATATGCACATTTTGTACTTTTGTACTTCTACTTAAATTCTCTATTATAGTTGCTTAGGTTACTACTCTAGGGGTGATTCTCTTTAGGTTATCTATGTAATTATCACAAAGCAATGTTATTTCACTTTTTAAAATTAAAGACGACAAAATTAATTTCATTGTTGACAATTTTCAAAAATTATAACTTCTCAAATTATTTGAATGTTCTAAAAGTTGCTCAGCTAGTATGGTCTACCAGACCAAGATATGTTAAGATGGCACTGACACACAAATCTTAGTTTATTTCACAAACCCATCAATGCACGTTGCCATGGAGTAGCCCCCATTGCTCAGAGGTTAGGGCACCCAGCCAGGTAAGTTTTAATGGCAGAAAGAAGGGAAGAGAATGGTACAGAGCTGGAGTGTTGCCTAAACCCTAGGTCACGGGTTCCCAAGTAGGTATTTGTAGGTAGTAAAGTAACTGTATGAGGGCAATGGAGACTTGCTGGCTATCAGGGAACAAGGATACCCAGGAAGACTGTAGCAACAATGGGGGAAGACACTCAGTCTAAGTTAAAAAAAAAACAACAACCAACAACTGAACCAACTTTGCCTGATTCACAATTCACTCTAGGTCTGACTCTGCTTCCTCTTGATTGATTCCATAGGGCCTGTTAGGAACCTTAAGGCCCAAGAGAAAACAACAAAACACAACTTTTCTCCTAGGACTTTACCTTCTATTTGGAGATAACAATAGGGAGACAGAAAAGTTTATGCATGCTAATTTGTGGAGAGGGGAGATAACATTAACTACTGGGGCTCTGAAAGAGAATAAGTATATATAAAGAACCTACTATGTGCAGGCACTTTTTTTATTTCACAAATATTTCATTTAGTATGTGCAGTTATTCTCTCTATTTTACAGATGAGGAAAGTGATCTAAACAGAGGTTATGTGACTTACCCAAGATCACACAGCTAGTAAATGTTTTAGGTCAAATTGGAACTGAGATCTGCTTCTGACTCTAGGCACAGTGCTTTATCCCTTGAGCCATCAGCTGCCTCTAAAGAGAGAGGTTTTGAGTAGAAAGTGGCACCTAAGTTGAGCCATAAAGAAAGCTAAGCATTCTAAAAGGAGAGGAGAGGAAGGTGAGGGTAATAGAAAACAAACTAGTTGAATGCTTCTCTTAATTGATTCTCATCATTTACATGTAGTCCTTTACATGCATTTTCATTTAACTCTTGTGATCATACATTTGAGACAGGTCCAGCAGATATCATTATACCATTTTATGGATGAGGAAACAGAGACTCAGGTTATCTGACTTGCCTGTGGCCACACAACTTGTAGTTGTATCATTATGATTATTACATATTATTATACCAGTTTTGCTGATAGGGAAACTGAGGCTCATAGAGTTGAAGTAACTTGATCACAATCACAAAACTAAGTATTAGAACCAAGATTTTCTTCAATTCAAGTACAGAATTTTTTACATTATACTACAGTGTTAGGCATCTCCCCTGCTTCCTCCAAGGTCTGTATCTTAGCTGGTTTTTTTAGTATTCATCATATGGCCTCTTACATCTCTTCTTAAATAGTAAATATTAGAATGTGTAAGTCAACAGAGGGAGACTGAAGGCATCTGTTCTAAACCAACATAGCACTAATCTCTGAATTAACTGTTAGAGCTGATTAGGACTTGGGTAAAGCTGGACTTTCTAAATACAATGGTAAAGAAGACAATTGTATTGTGGTGTTTTCTCATACAGATGCTTGGCACTGTTTTAGGATGATATGCAAAACATGAATAGTTTTGTCAGCAGGGGGATCTTCCTCCACTAGTATAGATGGTCATCTATAACTTAGTAGACAAATCCTAGAGTTGTGAAAGTACATAAAGGTTAATTGATCTTTCCCAGGTTCACATGGTTAATAACTGACCCAGGCAGGATTAGCACAGAGTTCTTCCTGAATTCAAACTCAGAACTCTCTCAACTACACAATGTTTCCTCTAGTATTATTGTAAATCCTCATTTTTATAATTTTCATCATAAATGCAGATAAATTTTTCCCCTTCCTCATCAGTAGTTTATCAAATTGTCACTTGGATCAAGACTTCTCAGAAAATATCCAGAAAGTTAGAGGTGAACATTTGGATTTATTCAAGGAATTTGATTTTAACTTCTGTGTTCTTTTCTGAATCTCTGAATCTGACTCTCAGGTCTCAAATTTAATTACATGACTACAAGGTTAGTAAGTGAATGAGTCTGTGGGGAAAAGAACAGGCAATTTATTAAATTTAGCAAAAGGTATTTTATGACTAAATTAATTTGTACTGACAGTGGCATTTAAGAGGTAAGTTTGACATAAACACAAATATGCATGGCAATTATATATATTAAGAAGAACAGAATAAGCTAGTACAAAATAAAAAGAGTGTATTCATACGTATAATAAAATCCAATTAAGACCAACTGGTGAATATCATAGGTGAGAAAAAGTCTGGGCAGTGGACATCTTTTCAAATATTATTTTGTTCTATGGATTTATACAGTAACTTAAAGTTTAGAAGCTTTGTTCAGGTGAGATTCCAAAGGGATTTGCTATAATAAATTGGAATGATTTGCAATTAGCCTACCAGTCTGTTTATAAATGGATGTTTATAAAGCTTTGAAAACAGCTCTATGGAATAAATTTTAAAATTCCATTTGCAATCTTGCTTACGGAATGCTTCATGGATAACTTAAGGTTGTTTTGCAAAGATAATACGAAAAGGAAAAAAGAGCACAGGCTCATTTTTGAATTTTGAATCAAGGATTCTAGTTCATGAGGCTTTATATATCAAATATTATATTGTGTACATGTATGTGTTACAGCATGTTTATGGAGTAACCATAAGCCTTGTCAAGACACAAATAATAAGAACATAGTGCTTTCCATTTATAGAATAACTTGTTTGCTATAACTCTGTGAGGCAGGTAGTACAAAAATGGCTGTTCCCATTTTGTAGATGACACAACTGAGTGAGGCTCAGAAGCCAGGTGACATACACAAACTTACACAACTAATAAGTATCAGAGCTGGAACTCAAACCTAGGTCTTCTGACTCAATTCTAGTGATCTGTCCACTCTGCCTATCAAACTATTTTAAAGGTACATTATTATTTTTTTTAAAAACATTTACTTCTGCAGACCTAAAGGTAGCCTTTAAAGTTTTTCTCTTATAAGGAGTGTCCTCCAATAAGATAATATCTTCATGTGCTAAGATCATGTAAGATTCCTTAGTAGACAAAACAATAAAGTAACTCCTCAGGATTCTGTCATATAAATAACAAGAAAGGCATAAAATAAAAAGATATCTTTTCCAAAGGGGTGTGCTACTATTGTGGGGGACTGTCCACTCAAATTTGTAGTTCACTGTCTTCCAGTCTATCTCCCTGACTTGAGGTCTTGCTGTTAGGGGCCATTTTTCAAAAGCAGTGGGTAACATTGGGGTCCCCAGCATCCATCCCTTATCCTGTAAGATCACTCATTCTTATTCATCTTTGAAGCCCCAACATAAGTAACTTGCCCAAGGTTGCACATTCAGTTACTAACAGAGCCTCATTATTTCCTTACTACTGGCCAAATAGTCTTTCTATTATACATTTTTAAAATCAAGAATAAAGATGGTATAAATATGCACAAAGTACCCCATTTTACATGAAGTTTTAAAAGATCAGCATCAATTCTGCAAGCTATTATAAAAGTGTCATAAAACTCATATAGTTTTTCTAGTTTTGAGCACTTAAACTTTGGCTTAGCCTTTAGTCAACTATTTTCACCCTGTTTGTCTGGCTTGATTGTTTTAATACTTAAGAAAGATTCCAAGATTCCAAGGTAGATAACATAGATGCAAGTCATGAAATACTGCGATTTCTGAGGAACTGAAGTTAATGGAAACTCAAAGGTCAGTGGACAAGCAAAAGGTGTGCACAAGTCACAACACTTTAAAAATGAAGGACTATAAGAAGTGATATGTCATCACAGGAATTTGTGACTACACACATACACACATACCACACACACACACACACACACACGATGGGCTAGTCACATAGTAGGAGTGACAACCAAAGGAAAATACTCGTCATTGGTGTTTCTTCAGTGTCAAGGGAATGTGAAGACCACCTTCAACCTTCTGGGTGCACCTCTTGTATCAAATTATGGTAAGCAGCATGGATTGGAATCTACATTGCTCGAAGGGATATTCATGTTGATGAAACTGAAAATTCACTGGAGCATAAGAAAGTATTGAAATAGTTAACAGCATTCAATAAAAAATATTGAAACAGTTAATATTAAATGAACACAGGTGTATAGGTATACAGGTATACAGGTGGTGCAGTGGATAGAGCCAAGCATGAAGGTAGGAAGGCTCATCTTCCCAAGATTAAACCTGGTCTCAGACACTAGCTGTGTGACTTTAGACAAATCACTTAGCCCTGTTTGCCTCAGTTTCTTAATCTGTAAAATGAGCTAGAGAAGGAAAAGGCAAATCACTGCAGAATCTTTGCCAAGAAAACCCCAAATGGGTCATGAAGAGTTGGACATGACTGAAATGACTGAACAAGTACAAATGTATAAAATATACAGTATAAAATATAAAGTATACATATATGGAGATGACATTTAGGTAACAATTTGCAGTTTACAAACAGTTTATAAACATCGTGTTATTTAACCTTCACAAAACCCCTAGAATGAAAGCACTACAAATACTAATTAAGAAATGGCAGCAATTCTCACCTCTTTGTTTCAATTCCCTTATTTCTAAAGAGAATAACTTTGGGACGAAAAGGTCAGAAAATAAATCACTATAGGAAGTTGATATCTCATTGAAGTAAGGAGATAGCAGAAGAGCAAGCAGGGTTACTTTTGGTGAATTCAGGTTACTTGGCCCACGTTGAGTATCTTTGGTACTGAAAGAGCTTGTGATGGTGATGTGATGCTGAAGCACTGTTAGTGATCTGTGAAAGACTATAGAAAACAGGAGAGTTACCACAGGACTGAAGAAGGATTAATAACTTTGTCCTGGTTTTCTAAGAAAAAGAAAGAGAGAAGAGAGCCTATATGTCACTTAGCTTGACTTCAATTTCTAAAAATTCCTAGAATAAATTAAAGAGATATTTGTGATGTTCTTTTAAAAAAGATAACAATCATAATATTTAGCATTTATGTAGCATTTTACAAATATTTTATTTGATCCTCACATCAACCTTGGGAAGTAGATGTATTATTATATCCACTTATTATCTCTGTTTCCTCCAGGTGAGGAAACTGAGAAAGGCAGAGGTTGAATGACTTGCCTAGGGTTACGTAGCTAGAGAGTGTTGAAGGCTGGATTTGAACTCAGGTTTTCCTGACTCCAGGTTCAGTTCCTGTGATAGATATACAGGTAAAGTCATATACTTGGGCTGAAGAAATCTACAAGTACAGAATGAAAATGACATGGGTAGACATCTAAAAAAAAAATCTTCAGGCTCTAATGGACAACAGACTCAATATGAATCAACAGTGCAATATGATAGCCAAAAAACCTGATGTGATCTTGGAACTATAATCAGACATTTATTAAAAGCTTACTATGTGCCAGACATCATGCTAACCACTAGAGATACAAAAAGAGGCAAAAAAATGGTCCCTCCCTTCAAGGAACTTGCAATCAATTAGGAGAGATAACATGAAAACAAATATAAACAAAGCAGGAATTGGGAGATGGGTCTACTGTATTCTGCTCTAACCAGATCACATATGGAGCATTGTATTATGTTCCAAGCACCACAATTAAGGATGGATATTGATAGGTTCAGAGGATAATGCAAAATGATGAAAGGTCTCAGATTCATGTTATATGAAGATCAGTTTAAGAAACCGGGGACATTTAGTTTGGAGAGAAATAGACTCAAGAGGAACATAAAAGCTACCTTCAAGTCTTGATAAGCTATCATATGGAAGAAAGAAGGCAGAACTAGACCATGGGTAGGAGCTGCAGAGAGGCAAATTTGGTTTAAATCTTACTATGAGGGTTATCCAAAAAATAGGAGGGCATAGTGAGAAGATGGTGGTATATTAGGATATAGAAGACCTCTAGGTCCACCACCCCCCAAACACTTCAATAGACCTAAAAAAAAAAAATGCAACACAAGGAACAATTATAAAGAAAACAAAAGAGAAACAGCTATAAGCTCTTTTGTGCAGTCCAAGACCACCAAAAAAGACTATCAGAATACTGGAGAAGCTCTGAGCAGAGACAAGCCAGAGCAGATGAAGACAATGCAAGCAAACAGTGTGGTCCTATAACAAGAGTCCAGGCCAGACCAGCATGTGGTGCAGGGCCTTTCCCAAACACTTGAGGAGACAAGGCCAAGCCAGTGTTAGGCAGACTGTACTAGGCCCCAAATCCAGGCACTGATTGTTCAATATTGAGCCCCTGTGGTTTGCACCTGAACCAGAGCAGGAAAATAAATGATAGACCAGTGCCAGGGAAGACTGTTACAGAACCATAGTAGGATAAAAAGACCAAAGCAGTACCTAGGAAGCAAAGCACCGAGGGTCTTGTAAAAAGCCCCCTATCGGTACAAAATAACATCTGAAGTCTGTCAGGGTCATAGTGAGGGAAGGAGCCAATTCTAGCTCAGACACTGTGCAGGGTAAAGGAGACAGAGGCAGAGCCAAGGCCAAAAATCTAAGACAAGAGACTGGAACAAAACCCAATAATTCCCGTGGGAGTTAGGTCAAAAAGAAAGCAATAATTCCAGGCAACAAGAAATATCAAAACAAAATCAAAAGATGAAAAGTAGAATGAAGAGCCCCATAAGATAAACTCGCTTTCACTGGAGGTTTTCAAGAACAGACTGAATGACCACTTGTCTGGAGAGTTGAAGTATGGATTCTTTTGTGGGTATCGGTTGCTGGATAGCCTATGATGTCCCTTATAACCCTGAAATTCTGGTATCCTAAAACCATAAAAAAGTTTTTATTTGATAGAGAAAAATATATTATTAAATACTTTCCTCTAACAAGGTATCTCCCATGCACATGTTGAAACCACACATGATTTCTTCAAAGTTGAAACAATAGAGACACCTGTCTAATCCTAGCTACAAAAACATAGAGTCAAAACCTTCAGTCAGGACTCAAATACACATATAAAATTACACAAAATTAATGAATTTGTATTTTGAGTCTTTTGGAAGCAGCCAAAAAAGTAAATGTTTAAGTAAAAGGATGAACATTTGAGAGCAGCTCTATAACTAAGCATGTGAGATGATAATCTCTCTGAGCCTCAGTTTCCTTAACGGTCAAATTAAGAAAATACTATCTATAGTATATACTTCTCAGGATTGTTGTGAGGATTTAAAAAGCCATGAAAAGGCAGTTGCTATTAATATTATTACCTTGTTAAAAGTAGGGAATAGAGAAAAGGAGCATGGGGAAATTAAAGGGGACAAGTTATGGCAATATCTTATTACCTTATGATGTTTGTTTGCACTTATCAAAATTAATGGTACTGCTAGTTAAACCATCAAGATGGGCAACATAAAAAGAGACTCTTTCAGTACTTAAGTCTTTTTGAAGAATTATTTATTTATGTATAACAATAGCTAGCATTTACATAGCATTTTCAGATTTGCCAAGCAATTTACATGTAATAGTTTGCATGTAATAGTAGCGTTTACACCCTGTGAGATGAGACTAGTATTCCTATTTTTGTGGATGAGATCTCTCCGTGGTGCTGGGAGGTTTAATGACTTACCCGAAGTCAAAGAGTAAGTCTGAATCAAGATTCAAACTCAGGTCTTCCTGATTCTTGAGTCCAATACACTACACCAGTGTGTAACATCACCTAGCTAATTCTACTTATATGTGTGTCTATTAAAAAAAGAAATCATGAAACTAATTGGAGATAGTATACATTTAACTGCCATGAAAATCGAATCATTCTTGCAAGGCATTTACCGTTATTTATTCATTATAGCAAATCACAAAATGAACCTGTGTAAAAGTAACTTTGTATTTCTTACAGATTTGCATGAACTTTTTCTCTTTAGTTATCCTTTCCTTTTAAAACAACATATTCTTTTATATGACTCAAAGTAAAATGTATTTAAACATTTCTAGTCTTTAAAAATTGACGATGAGTCTTTATTAACCTCTTGAATGTATCTTGTTATCATTTTATTGAAAAATCTGACTCAGACATTTAATCTATTTTTCTCAAGCAGAGTCTAAAGGTCACTATTAATCACACTGGTCTGCATTCATGTTGAATCATAGATGGTTTCTCTTACAGAAAACTGCCCCAAAAGTGTTTCTTGGAAATTTAGTACCCTCTAAATATTATTAGGTGCAAATCATGTGTCAGTCTTTCTAGCTTAGTAATGTTAAGGGAATATGGAGCAAGGATAGAAAGGGGTGTCAGGGTTAGTGAGTACTAAAAGGGTAAAGAAAAGGAACTTGAAATAGGTGGGAAGAAACAATTTATCTCACACCGTGGGAAAGGGTAGTAATAAGCCCATCAAATTGTGATTTACACAATTTTGTGTGAAAGGTGCAAGCATGTGAGACTTCTTAGTGCTTAGGTATTCCTCTTATGGGTTTTATAAATATATATATATATACATATATGTATGTATATATCTTGGTTGTATAGTCTCATTTGGAAAAATGGTTGTGAAGGGTAGAACTGGAGATTATTATAGCCCCAGACAGGAAGTAGGTGGTATTTTTTTGCATTGCCCAAATTTGTATTATCTTACTTATAGGAGATTGATCAAAGGAGTTCCCTTGTACATTTGATGAGCTTGTAGGGTAGTAAGCATTTATTTATGACTTTGATGATGTCTACCTAGGGATGATATGGATACTCCTGTTGGTGTAGATTTCATTTATCTAGTTCAAAATGATTGACTTCCATTGGTTTGGGATAGACATGTGAAAGAAGCTATCTTTTTGTGCTGGTTTGTAATTTCTGTCATTTTCTCCTTTTGTCTTTCTTCTGATGAAATTTTGAGAACACAACAAAGCCAAAAACACAGGTAAAGGAAAAGAGACTTGTTAAAACATGAGAATTCTTTAAGATCTCCTCTCTAGTGATTCCTAGTTGGAGAGTTCCAGGTTGTGGCTGTCTGTTTAGTGAAAGAGGCTTTCCTAGGTAGGATGATCCCAGAATATTGCCTTCCAACAGAAGGAGATACTCTTGGCACGTGTCATTCTCAGGAATTTATTTGTGAGTAACCACAAGTGTCTATCTTCTGGTGCCTTCCCTGTTGCCTTAATACATGCCCCTGCTTCTCTAACCTTTAAAAAATCAATAGGCCCTATCAAACCCTTCAGCCACTGTTTTGTATCTTTCCTTCTTTTCACAGCCAAACTCCTTGAAAATGTGGGCTATATTCTCCACCTTCACTTCCTCTCCTCTCACTCAGTCCTCAGCTCTTTGCAACCTAATTTTTGACCTCATCATTCAACTTAAAACTACTCTCTTTAAAGTTACCAACAATCTCTGAATTACAAATCTAATGGTTTATTTTTATTCCTCAATATTATTTACCTACCTGATATTGCCCCTGTAGCAATCTCTAATTGGAAAGTTCCAGAATATGACTGTCTATCTTGGAATGGAAGATTTCCTAGGCCAGATAATCCCAGAATATTGCTTTCTGACAGGAGTAGATATTCTTGGCAAGTGCCATTCTCAACATGGACTCTAATTGGATAGGTGAACATGGATACATTTTAAAATGCAAGTAGAGTGATGTAACATAGAAGGTAGAGAGATGAAAGAAGGAAGTTAAATGGTAGTTGAGTTTAGATTACCTTGTGGGTAGTGTGATAGAAAGAAGCGGTTGTAGCATTAACAGAGGTTAATATACATTGTGCTGTTGCTGTGGTGCTAAAAGGAATCGACATTATCTCTACAATATTCTCCATTTGCTTTGCCAAGATCCCAGCACTCCCAATTGCCTCTGAAATGAGTTGCCCTAGCAATCTTCTGTGAGCAAGCTAAAACGACCCTCTCTTATTCTAGTGGAGAAACAGGAGGGGATTAGCTGGGAATTGACTAATGCCCTAAGACATATATGGGGTATCAAAGCCTTTAGTGAATAGGTGCCAAGAGTATTAAAATTAGATTCAGTTCCTTTTTTATTTCCTCTTTATCCTATTCCACTTAATACCTTTTGCTTTAAATTCATGTGTCCCATGACCTGTTCATTTATAAAGAGGCCCACATAATGGGGGGGGGGGGGCTAAGAAATATATATTAGAATAGATAATTATCCCCACAGTACCTTGAACTCAGGCATAGCTAAATTATGAACCACATTATGTGGCCCAGGGCTACCTTTGTGGGGGCTTTTTTTTTTCAGTGTTATTAATTACAATTTATTTTTAGTTTTCAACATTCACTCCCACAAGATTTTGAGTTCCAAATTTTCTCCGCATCTCTCCCCTCCCCCCACCCCAAGACAGTGGGTATTTGGATTACCCTTTCCCCCAGTCTTCCCTCCTTTCTATCACCCACCCCCTTCTTTTATCCTCTTCCCTTCTCTTTTCCTGTAGGGCAAGATAGATTTCTATACCCAATGCCTGTATATATTATTTCCCAGTTGCATGTAAAAACAGTTTTTAACATTCATTTTTAAAACTTTGAATTCCAAATTATCTGCCTTCTTTCCTCCCTACCCAACCTCATTGAGAAGGCAAACAATTTGATATAGGTTATACGTATATACTTATGCAAAACACTTCCATAATAGTCATGTTGCAAAAGATTAACTATATTTCCCCCACCTTATGCTGCTCACCATTTATTGTATTCTCTCCTTTGACTCTGTCCTTCCTCAAAAGGGTTTGCTTCTGATTACCCCCTCCTCCATCTGCCCTCCCTTCTATCATCCCCTCATCTTGTTCCCTTCCCCCCTACTTTCCTATAGGTAAGAGATTTCCATACCCAATTGAGTGTGTATGTTATTCCCTCCTTAAGCCAAAGCTGATGAGAGTAAGGTTCACTCATTCCCTCTCACCTCCCCCCACCTCTTCCCCTTCTGTAAAAGATTTTTCTTGACTCTTTTATTTGATATAATTTACTCCATTCTACCTCTTCCTTTCCCTTTCTCCAAGCATATTCCTTTTTCATCCCTTAATTTTATTTTAAAATATCATCCTTTCATATTTAATTCAACCTGTGTCCACCCTGTGTCTATACATACATACATACACATAATATTATATATAATATATGTTGTATATAATGTATGTGTGTGTGTGTCTCATGAGTTACCAATATCATCTTTCTATGTAGGAGCCTAAACTGTTCAATTTTAGTAAGTTCCTTATGATTTCTCTTTTCTGTTTACCTTTCCATGCTTCTCTCGATTCCTGTATTTGAAAGTCAAATTTTCTATTCAGCTCTGGTCTTTTCATCAGAAATGCTTGAAAGTCCTCTGTTTCACTGAATGCCCATTTCTCTTCCAGATGGATTATATTCAATTTTGCCAGGTAGGTGATTCTCGGTTTTAATCCTACCTCCTTTGACCACTGAAATATCATATTCCAAGCCCTCCAATCCCTGAATGTAGATGCTGCTAAATCTTGTGTTACCTAACTGTGTTTCCACAATACTTGAATTGTTTCTTTCTGGCTGCTTGCAATATTTTCTCCTTGACCTGGGAACCCTGAAATTTGGCCACAATATTCCTAAGAGTTTTCCTTTTGGGATCACTGGATTCTTTTCAATTTCTATTTTACCTTCTGGTTCTAGAATATCAAGACAGTTTTCCTTGATAATTTCTTGAAAACTGATGTCTAGGCTCTCTTTTTTGATCATGGCATTCAAGTAGTCCAATAATTTTTAAATTATCTCTTCTGGATCTATTTTTCAGGTTAATTGCTTTTCCAGTGAGATATTTTACATTGTATTCTATTTTTTTTTCATTCTTTTGGTCCTGTTTTATAATTTCTTGAGTTCTCATAGAGTCATTAGCTTCCATTTGCTCTATTCTAATTTTTAAAGAATTTTTTCTTCATGAGCTTTTGAATGTTCTTTTCCATTTGGTAAATTTTATTTTTAAAGGCATTCTTCTCCTTGTTGGTTTTTTGGACCTCTTTTGCCACTTGAGTTAGTCAATTTTTTAAGGCATTATTTTCGTCAGCATTTTTTGGGTCTCCTTTAACAAGCTGTCAATGTGTTTTTCATGATTTTCTTACATCATTCTCATTTCTCTTCCCAATTTTTCCTCCACTTCTCTTACTTGATTTTAAAATCCTTTTTGAGCTCTTCCATGGCTTGAGACCAATTCATATTTTTCTTGGAGGCTTTGGAAGTACGTTGTTGACTTTGTTGTCTTCTGGTTGTATGTTTTAATCATTTTTGTCACCAAAGTAAGATTCTATAATCTGAGGGTTTTTTTCTACTGTTTGCTCATTTCCCTAGCCAATTCCTTGACTTTTTAACTCTTTGTTAAGGTAGGACTCTGCTTATAGTGTGGAAGGTATATGCTCCCAAGCTTCAGGGGGTTTGTGCAGCTGTTTTCAGAGACACTTCTGAAGGTCTGTAAATTTTCAGTTCTTTCCAGGTGGAGGTGTTCATCAAAAGCACACTGGCATGTGCTCTGGTCTATGAGTGATCACAAGTACTCTTTTCTGCCTTGGAACTGTGAGAAGGATTCCCTGTCCACTGCAGTCACAAGTTCATCACACCAGCAGTCCTCCTCACACCAGGACCTTCACCCTAGAACTATAACCCAGATCCAAGCAAGACAAAGCAAGAGAATCTTGCCTCAGTGCCAGAAAAGAGATCCCTGCAATCCCCCTCTGATCAGCCGCTTGATCCTCTCAACAGCTGTGGGCCAAAAGCGCTGGAAGCAGACATTCTACCACTGTTACTGCTATCACCACCACCACCTCCACTGCCCTGGGTCTCGCACCTGACCACCAAATTCAACAGACCTTTCCTACTGACTTTCTAAGTTGTCTTTGGCATTTGTGGGTTGAGAAGTCTGGAAGCCACCCCAGCTATCAGTGATTCAGTGCCCTGAGGCCTGCTCCAGGTTTGCATGGCCGACTTTGGCCTTTATTCCTCTCCCAGCCCCCTGCAATAGACCTTTCCTGTCAGCCTTTCAGGTTGTCTTGGGTTGGAAATTTGTTTCACTCTGTCATTTTGTAGGAACTGCTGCTCTAGAATTTGTTTAGAGTAATTTTATAGTTATTTGGAGGAGTTTGGGGGAGAGTTCAAGCAAGTCCCTGCTTTTACTGCACCATCTGGCTCCTCCCCCCTGTAGGTGCTGTTAAAAATCTTTCTATGAATTTTTGAGAAAAGCTGTTTTAGTATTGGATAAGGCTAAATATCCAATGATCTTTTTTCCTCTTTTTAATTTTTCTTTTTCTAGGTATAATTTGACAGCAAAAGTTTTCAGATACAACTTTTTTATAGACCCAAAGCAAGAGACTTCAGTGACTGCTTTGTTGTTGTGTGTCAAAGGATCACTGAGTTTTTGTCATGTATAGCCAAAACAACATTGTGGATTCATCTTGTCAATTGCATATTTGGTTACCATGGTTATTCAGTTTTTGGAAAATTGGGATACAGCATCAGTCCATCAGTCATTCAGTCAACAAGTACGTATCAAACATTCGCTACATGCCAAGCACTGTGGCAAGTAACAAGCACCTAATACGTGTCAGACACTATGCTAGATGCTGGGGTTACAAAGGAAAATATGAAAATCCGTGGTCTCAAGGAGATTATATACTATCAAAATGTATTTAGACTGAGTCCTTGTTAAGAGTTATTTGTTCTGGTAGTGTCTGTGGACAATGATGATGGTGATGTTAAAATGACACTACATCATGCTTTTGGCAATTTCAAAGAATATGAGATACTACCTCATGTTTCAGGAAGGATGGTGAAGAAGAAGCTGTATTATATGAACGACCCTAAAGACTGGAATACTCCAGCAATGCCAAGGAGATAACTGTAGACAGATCTTTGGGGGATCAAGTTATTAAACCTCCCTATTTCCTTATTGTTACCCCCCTGGTAACAAAAAGATTGGCTGAGGAAAACGGAAGCATTCTGAAAAAGCCAACTGCATCTCCCAAAGATTATGTTTTGGTAGGAGAACTTGAGCTTCAGGAAAAGCACCATCATCAAAAGTCAGTGACAGCATCTATACCTACACATCACAGGTAATCCCATGGCAATAATTAGTCCTAGAGGGCAGGTAGCTAGCTTTGATACAAGGGACTCAGCATTAAAGTCATGGTCTTTATTAGAGGGACTTGCCTACCTGCCAGGAGAAGAGTCTTTTAAATCCTGGCTAGGACGTACCAGAGAAGTAATAGCAGGAGTGGCAAGGCTGGGCTAGATTTCTTTTTTTAATGTAATAGGCTAACAGAGGGCATAAAAGAAGCCACTTTTGAAATGACACCTTGAAATGGTGCTTTGGTATTTTCAGAAGCTTGATGGAAAATCTGATAATGCAGATATGCATAGGACCTCTACGTCTAGTTCTTCAGTAACTTTTAACATGTGAGAGGCAAATGTTTATCTGGGTTACATTTTGAAAGGTTACTCCCAGCAATTAAAGGAGCTGTGTGCCAGTTGAGCAGATGGATGATGTGAGCCTGAACAAGATTTAAAAGGGGTTGTTATCTGATCAGTCTTTGTGGGTACACCAATTACTGAGCAAAGAGCAAGGAGAGCCTCTAGGTTGTTTAGATTTGATCAAATGGTAAAGAAAATAGAGGTAAATATGGTGATCAGAGACAGACAGACAGAAGGGGAAAGAGAGAGAGAGAGAGAGAGAGAGAGAGAGAGAGAGAGAAACGAGAAACAAATAAAGCTAGAGACGCTCACTTCCAAACCTTCCCCACGATAAATGAAGAAGTGATATGTCAGAAGCTGGGTTCTAAGGGGACCAGCACTGGGAAACAAAGATAGGGTCAAGGACAGGGGTGAGGGATACAAACTGCTAACTAAACATACTTCCTACTACTGCTTTTCTGGGCTGGACTCGGGATGGCTTTTGGATAGTTTAGGCTGAAAATGTAATGGAATGAGATCCTGATAGATCATTCAACAAAAGGATTTACTTAGCCATAACAGGAGAAGGATATTTGAATTGATTCAGCTGAGCAAAGCTCCTATTATAATACACCATGAATGCATCTGTGAGTTCCTCCAGTTCTTCGTGGCTACTTTGTACACAGGCTATGAGACAAAGGCGTCAATGGTCTGCCCCACCAACTTTCCTGGGTCATTTTTCACTGAACTCATAGAACACCATGCAAAAATAACAATGACAACTGAACGTTTAGTGTTCTGCTGCACTGCATGATGTGGTTCAAGAAAAAGATGCTATATAGGTTTGTTTTTGTTTTTCAAAGGGCGTTCATAGCTTATAATCCTATAAACAATGCAAGGACTAAGCCTTTGTGAATTGACAAGAGTTTGCCTATATTTGAGTAAGACCAGAGTGCATGGAGTTCCTACGGAAATTGGGGGTACCAGTGTAACCAAACTTCCAATGAAGTGTGGGACATTTTACACACTGCTGCGTTTGTGGAGGAAGATATGAATGTTAATTGGTGAAAAGAATCCTACGAATATGCAGGAAAGGCTGAGATGCAAAGTTACTAGAGAGTTCTTAGGAGAGAGGACTATTTTGAGCACTTAGAAGTAAAATGACATATTTTAAAAAATCTTTGTATGCAGAAATCATGTAGGGGAAGCTTTTACCTCAACATATCCCTAATTATCATCTTATCTCCCTTCATACTTCAGAGACTTTCTCCCTGAATGAGACAGGGATCTCTTTCTTGGCTTGAGCTGAAATATCTCACTCCTAACAGAAAGCTCATTCACTCTCATGTATTTTCTGGAATATCCTAATCTGTAGGATTGATCGAGTTCCTGTTTGTTGCTTTGCTTGGATCAATAGGTTTACTCTCTGTTGACTATTTGTGAAGGTCTTTTGTATAACTGACTGTAATCTAAAGGGATTACTAGATTGTGCAGTACTTTTAGGTTCAGATCTTAAGACACAATGACATGCACTTAATAGGCAATTAAGTTTTATTACCACAAATAGTGCAAGTTAGCAAGTGTATACATGTAAACAGTAGATAACAGTTAAGACAGAATAGAAAAAGCAAACGTATGTGTCACCAGCCAAGTCTGAGCTCCAACACGTTGGCACAACTGGGGAGACTGAAAGCGGGGAGCAAAGGTCCTGACTGGGAGAAGCAGAAGCAGGTATCCCCACTTCTGCAGCAAAAGGTCTCCAAAGATCCATCTCTCACTCAGTCCCTTCATACATGTAACTTCAGGGAAAAGAGGACTGTTAGTACAAAGAAGGAACTCTGGCCAGAAGTTCTAGTTGTTGACTTTGATGTATGTGCCCAAGGACTGACCAGGTCCTTGAACACAGGCACCTCCTCCGTTAAGGAGTTTTATGACTCTTAAGATAATGGTCCCTTTACCCTGGCTGCATGCTTCATTAATTCTGCTGCTTTCCCTGGCACTCCCAGTTAAGCATATCAACTTTAAATTACATTCCTTATGTTAGGTCATGTGTCGGTCATGCAAGGGGCTGAGGAGAATCTTCCTCAGTTTCCCCACATTGCCATTTAGTGGAAAAGGGTTAGTTAGACTGGTAAGTATAAGCTGAGAGTTACTTTTCCCCTTAAGAGCAATCAGAGAAGAGATCTTGTTTTGAAGTTCTAAAAACCATACCCCCTAAACTAGAAATAATTTGGAGGGAATAGATAGATACAAATGTATTCCAACATCCTTTCTTAAAGTCAGGCAAGGTGAAGCAAGTGCTCAGCTATAGTCTTTCTCCTGTTGCCCTCAAAGCAGAAATCACAATCTCTCTTGAAGAAAAGTAGGCCAACCATATACTGGGGAATGGCTGATCAAGTTGTGGCATATGAATGCAGTGGAATAGTATTACTTTAGAAGAAATGGTGAACAGGCAGATTTCAGAAAAACCTGGAAAGACTTACATGAATTGATGCTGAGTGCAGTGAGAAGAACCAAGAGAACGTTGTACATAGTAACAGCAATATTGTATGACTGACTGTTAGACTTAGCTCTTCAGAGCAACGCAGTGTTCTAACACAATTCCAAAAGACCCATGGTGGAAAATGCTATCCACGTCCAGAGAAAGAATTATGGAATCTGAATGCAGATTGAAGCATTCTATTTTCTCTCTCTCTTTTTTCCTTCTCATAGTTTTCCCCCTTTGTTCTGATTCTTCTTTCACAACATGACTAATGTGGAAATATGTTTAATATGACTGTACATATAGCCTGTATCAGACTGCATGCCATCTTGGGGAGAGAGGAGGGGAGGGAAGGAATGTATGTATGTGTGGGAGAATTTAGGACTCAAAATCTTACAAAAGTGAATGTGTGAAAACTAAAAATAAAGCAATTTTAAAAAATATAAAGAAAAATGGGCCAAATCCTCAAAGACATATGCCATATATTTAGACAACCCATGTGAAATCACGTATCTTAGATGCGTACGCACTTTTTACATCACCAAATAGATGGTAAGCATAGATCCAGAAAACATCTTTGGAGAGCCAGCATTGAATGCTTGACAGAACTGACCTCTTGATAGCAAATTTAGACCTGAGATAAGGAAAAGTTTCTTAAGAACTAGAGCTGTCCAAAAGGGGAATGGGTTACCTAGAAAAGTTGTATGTTCCCCTTTTTAGAGGTCTTTACATAGAAGCTAGAAATTTGTATATTATCCTAGAGATAACTCTCTTGTAGCGATTGTACTAGGTAGCCTCTGGGGTTCCTGCAGCCTTTCAAATTCTGAGATTCCATGAATGCCTTTTCGAAGTATTATATGCAACAAGGTACTACGTAAAACCTGGACATTTTGGAAATGCATACTTCCTTTGTGAAAGTTTATAAGAAGACAGAGGCCAGTGTAGCAGACAGCATCAAGGAATCACTTAACCCTGTACACCACCTTAGTTTCCTCACCTACAAAACAGGGTTAATAATAGCATAGACTTCCCAGGGTTGTTACGAGAATTAAATAAGCTCATATAGCACATTGCAAACCCTAAAGTAATATATGAATGCTAGCCCTTAATGTTAGGTGCAGCTCTCGTGTTCTTACTAAGCACATAAACACTGAGCACCTACTCCTTCCTCCCCAACTGTCTTCATGCCTTACTTGGGTCTCTTCTCCTTCGTCATTGCCCTTCCTTTAGGACTTTCCGAGGTCATGCTTCACTCTCCTTCCTCCTCACATTTCCAATCCCTTCAGCCTCATGCCTCATCTCCTCAGAGCCAGACATTTCTAGCCTTCCAAAGTGTTAATTAGCTAATTTGTTAGGATAATTATATTAATGTGCCAATGGTGGAAGGCTATAGAAGCTCCTCCAGGCAATTCTTCCAGTTCCTAGGCCACACATGTATATTATAACAAGGGCCATCTGGGGACAATAAATAATTACTACTTGGTCTTGCTATTGAACTGACAAATTATATAAATAAAATAAAATGTATAAAGCTGTGCCGGTAAGATTGGAATAAAATCTCTCTGGCCCCATTTCAATTTCAATTTATCACATATACATATGTGATTATATTTATTTATTATAATTATGCATATATGTATGTAATACACATATGTATATATTATTAAAGCTTAAAACTGCACTAATACTTTTGGGACATATATATTTCATCTCTTCTATGATTATATTTTTAAAAATTGAATTATTTTATTTGTTTTCAGTGTTCTATGATTATATTTTAATAAAAATGCAAAAAGCAACTCTCCTAACTTATAAGGTTGTTAACCTCCTCTCTAATCCAAACCCTTCATTTGATAGATGGGGAAACTAAGAGCTAAAGAGAGGTTACGACCTGTCCAAAAGCATACATCCAGTTATTATCAGACAAGGATTATAATACTTATTCTGACTGGGGCAGCTAGGTGGTGCAGTGGATAGAGCACAAGTGCAGGAGTCAGGAGGACCTGAGTTCACTTGATACTCATTAGCTGGGCAAGTCACTTAACCCCAATTGCCTCATCCTGGGTCATCTCCAGTCGTCCTGATGAATATCTCGTCCCTGGATTCAGATGGCTCTGGAGGAGAAGTGAATCTGGTGACCTGCACAGCCCTACCTCACTCACAACAAAGTCAAGTGCAAGTCATGCCATCATTTCTCTGATGGCATGGTCTTCTTTGGCAATGAAGGACTAACATACACACTTATTCTGATAATCAATCCCCTAGTCTTTCTAACTCATCACATTGGAAATCTAGAAAGACATATCTGAGCTGATGCAAAATGAAATGATCAAAGCTAGGAGAATAATTAAATTAATAATTTAAATTAAATTAATAATTAAATTCAACAATTAAAATAGCAAACAACTTTGAAAAACTTAAGAACTCTGATCAACACAATGATAAATTAAGATTCCAGAAGATTATTGATGAAATGTGCTACTAACCTCTTCACAGAGAGGTGATGGGCTTATGGTATACAATGAGACATACATTTTCTTATGCATATCCAAGGCAGGAATACTTGTTTGTCTATACATATTAATTACAAGGTTGGTAGGTATTTTTTAATATTTGTGGTGGGTCAGGTGGAGTGAATGGTAAGAAGAACTGAAAGTAGACTATTAATAGTTAAATTTAAAGAAAAAAATTAAAATTAAAATTCACCACATTGTCTCCCTTTACTATCATGCTACTTCAGGGAGGCATTATAATTCAGTGTAAGAGTCATATTTGGGTTCAACTCCCAATTGCCAGTGTGTGACCTTGAGCAAGTCACTTAACTTCAGAAAGTCTCAGTTTCCCCCATTTCAAAATGAGGGGTGAAATTAGATAGCCTTTGAGGTCTCTTCCAGTTCTAAGTCCTTGAACTATAATTTTTCAAGTTGAACTAACCTGCCAATTTACAACAACAAAAAAAAGAGGTATTGAAGTAGCACGATACAGAGTATAGAAAGCCAACTTTGAAATCAAGAAGACCTGGGATCATGTCCAGCCTCTAACACATTTTACCTGTGTGAAGATTGCATGTCACTTAACTGCCCTTCACTGTTTCTTGAGAGCTACAGGATGTTCAAGGGAAGTTCCCTACAGAGATGAAGTCATAGACTCAGACAAAATGAGAAAAGGGGTTCATCCCAGATTAAGACAATATTTTAGACCCATGATATGGATCCTGTGGAACTCTGGAAGACCTTTGTGAGAGCTCACTCTCAATCCCCTCAAACTGAGGTCACAGCAGACAGTAAATTCCATTATCTCAGGGAACTGGCCCAGAATTACACCAGGGATTTCCATTTTAGGATATGAAACAATTCAGTTTTCCTTTCACTGAAGTTTCAGAAAACCTCTACATTAGAGAACTACCTACTTTTTGAATAAATAAGAATAGTACTTTGCATAGGAGAAGTACAGTATTGTGTAATTTATCAATAAAAACCACTAGAGGTCAGCAAAGTTTTAATTGAGTTTTCTTCATCTCACAGAACCTACCAATGTTAGAACCATTACGGTTGTACTCTGTAATGAGGATGGTGATGACGATGAATATGGTGATATGATGCTGAGAGCTGACATTTAAATAGGACTGTATTTGGTGTTTGAGTTTTCCCTTTATTACAAAGTCAATAGTCAATAAACACAAACATTTCACTATTAAAAGAACAGGTAGGAGATTTGTATGAGAAACTGTGAACTTTGTGTACAGTTTGTTTTTTAAGTAGCGCATATCTACATATTAAAGTTAAAAGGGCAGTAATAAATAAAAAAAATTCTGTGTTCCCTTTCTAACTGATCAAGAAAAATATGAAGGTCATTCAGGTAAAATTATTTTTAGTTTTATTATGTTAAGTAGATTTTTAAGAGCTGGTAACTAGATGTAAATATTCTTTTTGTCTGTTTATAATAATTTCAATAGAATATAGTCCCACAAAAAATTAATTGAAGGCTTCTGTGACACTTATCTCTTGATTTTACTCCTATCTGACATTTTACAAAGTATTTTTGCTTCCAAATTCTCTCCCTTCTCCAACCACGTAGAGAGCAAAAAAAAAGCAATACTCATTATATATGTCAAGTCATGTGAAATATTTCCACATATGCCATGTTTTTGGGCCAAGGGGAGAATATACTTCAATCTGAGCCAATCTGTTCTCTACCTGGAGATGGATAGCATTCTTCATCATGAGTGTTTTGGAATTGTGGTGATTCATTGTACTGATCAGAATTATTACATCTTTCACAGTTGTTTATCTTTACAATATTACTATTATTGTGTAAATTTTTCTCCTGGTTCTGCTCACCTCACTTTGCATCAGTTCATATAAGTTTCCCCCAGGTATTTCTGAAACCATCCACCTCATCATTTCTTATAGCACACCATTATTCCATTGCTTTCCTATATCATAACTTCAGCCATTCCTCAATTGATGGACATCCTTTAAATTCCCAGTTCTTTGCCACCACTGAAAGAGCTTCTATAAATATTTTGTATACATGGATTCTTATCCCTTTTATTTGATCTCTTTTGGGTATATACGTAATACTGGTAGTGCTGGGTCAAAGGATATGCCCAGTTTAATTGCCCTTTGAGCATAGTTCCAAATTGTTCTCCATAATGTTTGGATTCATTCACAGTTTCACCAACAGTGCCTTAGTGTACCTATTTACCCACATATAACTCTAGAATTTGTCATTTTCCTTTTTCTGTCATCTTAGCCAATCTGATAGGTATGAGATGGTTCTGCAAAGTTGTTTTAATTTGTATTTCTCTAATTATTAATGATTTAGAGCATTTTTATGTGACCATTGGTAACTTTGATTTCTTCCTCTGAAAACTTTTCATATCTCTTGACCATTTATCAATTAAGAAATGACTCCTACTCTTATAAATTTGGCTCAGTTCCCTACATGTATTTTGGCTCACTTCCCTATCTGACTGCTACTTCTTACCTCTGTGAGGGATCATCAACTTTCTCTTGTCTGCTGTGTAGACATCTCCCAAAGTTCCATCTGGTGCCTTCTCCTCTCTTCTCAGCTCCATTTTGGTTCCATTTTAATGTCTATACAACTGACACTCAAATAAATACATCTAATCCTTATCTCTCCCCTGAACTCCAGACCTAAACTAGCGTCTAACTGCCTTTGAGACTCATCTGAATCTCCCATAGGTCTTTCCAATGCTACGTGTTTAAAACAGAACTAATTCTATTTTCTACCAAGTGCAAACCTTTTCTAAACTTCCCCACTTCTCTTAAAGTACTGCCATTATTCCACTTATCAGCTTTCCTTGGAATCATGTTTGACTCTTCCCCTTGCTTAAACTATTATATACAATCAATTACCAAGTATTGTCGATCCTATCTCCACAGTGTTTCAAATCCCATTCCTTCATAGTCACATACCTCGGGGGGCGGAGCCAAGATGGCAGAGTAGAAAGATGGACCTGCTGCAACTCTCCTCCCATGGCCCACAAAATACCTGTAAAAAATGACTAAACAAATTCGAGAGCAGCAGAAGCCACAAAATGGCAGTTAAAGAGATTTCCAGATAGCCTGAAAGGCCAACAGGAAAGGTCTATCACACTGGTCTAGGAGCAGAGCATTGTCTATGGAGCGCAGCCCATCCTTGGTCACTCAAGGAGACACAGAGAGGACTGGAGCAGGCTTCAGGGTGTGGAATCATGGGTAGGAGCTGTGGTTCCCAGATTACTCAACCCACAAATGCCAAAGATAGCTTCAAAGGTCAGTGAGAAAGCTCTTTCACCTGGGTGAGAATGGAGCAGTGTCCTGTTCTAACCTTGGCCCCAAGCAGTAGCAGCAGCTATTTTTGAAGCCCCTGGCCTAAATACCCTAGGGGAATTGAGCTGCTGATCTAGGTCTCAGCCCTGAGTGGTGGTCCTAGGGTGAGAAGAAGCACTGGCTGGTGGAACTGGTGGAGGCCCTGGACAGGAAATCCTACTCGCAGAGCCTGGGCAGAAGAGTGCTTGTGGTTGCTCCCATACCAGAGCCCAGGTCAGGAAAGGAGTAAACTCATCTCCCTTGATTGTGCCACATTGGAGGAACTGAGAACTTATAGGTCCCCAGAGTATACTCTCCACTTCACAAAGGACTGAAAAGTCAAGTAACTGGCTGGGAAAATGCCCTCAAAAAGGGGGAAAAATAAGACTATAGAAGGCTACTTTCTTGGTGAACAGGTATTTTCTTCCATCCTTTCAGAAGAGGAAGAACAATGCATACCATCCTAGGAAAGTCAAGGTTTCTGCATCCAAAACCTCCAAAAAAAAATATGCAATGTTCTCAGGTCATGGAAGAGCTCAAAAAGGATTTTGAAAATCAAGTAAGAGAGGTGGAGGAAAAATTGGGAAGAGAAATGAGAGAGATGCAAGAAAATCATGAAAAATGGGTCAACAGCTTGTTGAAGGAAACCCTGCCCCCCCCAAAAGCTGAAGAAAATAACACCTTTAAAAATAGACTAACCCAAATGGCAAAAGAGGTCCAAAAAGCCAATGAGGAGAAGAATGCTTTATAAAGCAGAATTAGCCAACAGAAAAGGAGGTTTCTTAAACAGTTCTTTAAAAATTAGAATGGAGCAGATGGAAGCTAATGACTTTATGAGAAACCAAGAAATTATAAAACCAAACCAAAGAATGAAAAAATAGAAGACAATGTGAAATATCTCATTGGAAAAACAACTGACCTGGAAAATAGATCGAGGAGAAAAAATTTAAAAATTATGGAACTACCTGAAAGCCATGATCAAAAAAAGAGCCTAGACGTCATCTTTCATGAAATTATTAAGGAAAACTGCCCTGATATTCTAGAACCAGAGGGTAAAATAAATATTGAAAGACTCCACCAACTACCTCCTGAAAGAGATCTGAAAAGAAAAACTCCTAGGAACATTGTGGCAAAATTCCAGAGTTCCCAGGTCAAAGAGAAAATATTACAAGTAGCCAGGAAGAAACAATTTGAGTATTGTGGAAATACAATAAAGATAAAAGGATGTGCTATAAATATTTTTGTATATATAGTACCTTTTCTCCCCTTTGATCACTTTGTGGTGTTAAAATAATAGTAGTATTCCTGGGTAAAAGGGTATGTACAGTTTTATAGTTTTTTGGGCATAGCTCCAAATTGTTCTCCAGAATTGCTGGACCAGTTCACAACTCCACCAACAGTGCATTAATGATCCTATTTTTCCACATTCTCTCCAGCATTTGTCATTTTATTTTTCTGTCATGTTAGCCAAAAATTGGTGTGAGGAGGTACATCAAAATTATTTTAATTTTCATTTCTTTAATAAGTAGTGATTTAGAAAATTTTTTCCTATGACTATTGGTAAATTTGAATTCTCCTTCTGAAAAACTTCCTGTTTATATTCTTTGACCTGTTATCAATGGGAGAATGGTTCTTAATTTTAGAAATTTGGCTCGGCTCCCCATATTTATTTGAGAAATGAAACTTTTTTCAGAGAAATGCAATAATTTTCCCCAGTTTCCTGATTTCCTTCTAATTTTGCTGGCATTGGGTTTTTTTGTACAAAACTTTTTTTAATTTCACGTGATCAAAATGATCCTTCTCCTTCCAATTATCTTCACTATCTCTTGTTTGATCATAGATTCTTCTTTTATACAGATATCTTACAAGTATTTTTTCCATGTTCCCCTAATTTGCTTGTGATATCATCCTTTATGTCTAAATAATGTACCCATTTTGATGTTATCTTGTTATATAGTGCGCAGTGTTGGTCTACATCTAACTTCTGCCAGACTACTTTCCAGTTTTCCCAGCAGATTTGTCAAACAGTGATTTCTTGCCCCCAAAGTTTGGATCTTGGGATTTATCATTACTGTAGTAATTTATTTCTGTGTTGTATACCTAATCTATTCTATTCGTCAACTATTCTATTTCTTATCCAGTACCAGATTGTTTTGATGATTACCACTTTGTTATATAGTTTGAAATGTGCTAGTCTTAGGCTTCATTCCTTCACTTATTTTCTTGATGAATTTGATGATTTGAGTTTTTCAGATGAATTGTGTAATTATTTTTCCTCACTTTATAAAATAATTATTTGGTAGTTCAATCATTATGACATTGATTAAGTGTATTAAGGTAGTTCTGTCATTTTTATTATTTGGCTCAGCCTACTCATTGGGCTGTTAATATTTCTCTAATTTTTTTAATTGGATTCATATAGTTCTTGACAAGTAGATTCCCAAGTATTTTATACTATCTATAGTTATTTTAAGTGGAATTTCTCTTCCTATCTCTTCATGCTAGGTTTTGTTGGTAATATATAAAAATGCTGATAGTTTATATGGATTTATTTTGTATCCTGTACCTTTGCTAAAGTTGTTAATTGTTTCAGCTAGTTTTTTAGTAGATTTTCTAGGATTCTCTATGTATATCATCATGTTATCTTCAAAGAGTGATAGTTTTGTTTCCTCATTGCCCATTTCTATTCTATTTATTTTTCTTGTCTTATTTTTATAACTAGCATTTCTAGAAAAATATTGAGTAATAGAAATGATAGAATAAATCCTTATTTCACCCCTGATCTTATTGGGAAGGCTTCTAGTTTATCCCCATTACAGATAATGCTTGCTCTTGGTTTTAGATAGATACTACTTATTATTTTAAGAAAAGCTCCATTTATTCTTATGCTTTCTGGAATTTTTTAATAGGAAGAGATATCATATTTATAAAAAAAAATCTTTCTGCATCTATTGACATAATCACAAGATCTTTGTTGCTTTTGTTTATATGATCAATTATGTTTATAATTTCCCCAATATTGATCTAGCCCTGTATTCATGGTATCAAACCCACCAGGTCATAGTGCACAATCTTTATAATGTGTTACTGAAGTCTTCAAAATATTATTTTATTTAAAACCTTTGCATCAGTATTCATTCAGGAAATTGGTCTATAATTTTCTTTCTCTGTTTTTGCTCTCCTTGGTTTAAGTATCAAAATGATATTTGTGTCATAGAAGAAATTTGGTAGGACTCTGCAATAGCCTCTTAATAGAGTTCTGCATTCAATATCTTTTCTTTCCAAACCATCCTCTATTCAGTTACCAAACTGATTTTCCTAAAAGCTACATCTAATCATGTCACCACCCCCTCTACCCAAAAATCTTCAGTGACTATCTATTACCTTTAGGATAACTTCCAAAATCCTTGAGCTACTGAGCCCTCAGCAATTTGTCATCTCACTACCCTTCTTATTTTGTATTTCTCCTTTTCACATATTATCTTTTGTAGACAGACTAGCCTTCTAGCCATTCCCCATATTCAACACTCTATCTCCCACTTCCATGCTAAAAGAATGAGTGAACCTGCCTTTCTGTACTATACTCCCTCCTTACCTGTGCGTTGTAGAAGCTCTAACTTTCTTCAAAAGATACAGCAGGTACTAACGACAATCAGTTCCTGATTTCCCTTAGTAGCCCTCTCCTCATTTTAAGTTTCCTTTGTGTATCATCTTCCTTCCTACATTAGATTACAAGCTGCTTAAAAAGAAGTATCTTTCTTTTTCTTACTTGTGTTGCTAATGCTTAGCACCATGCCTGGCACATAGTAAATGCTTAATAAATGTTCATCATATCGTATTTGTAAATAACATTTGAATGAAATTTCTTTGTATATAGTTTATATTTACTTTTCTGTGTAGATGTAGTATCCTCCAAATAGAAGCCAATAGTCTTTGTCCATTTTGTTTTTGTCGTTGTATCTCCAACCCTGGGCTCATAGTACTTTGTAAATCTAGGTGCTTAACAAATGGTGCACCGAAATGATAATGGAATCATAGATGTAGAGCTGGATGAGATGTCAAAATTGTTTAGTAAAATTCCCCAGAATGACAGGTGAATGAACTGCGGGCCACAGAGATTAAGCAGTAAGTAAAAGAATCCAATTTTTAACCCTGGTCCTCTCACTTAAAATCCAATGTTGGGAATATACCCAAAGATGGCTATTGATAAGAAGAAAGTCCCCATATACACCAAATATTTATAGTAGCACTTTTTGTGATAGCAAGCAATTACATACAAAATAGATATCCATCAGTTAGGGAATCACTAAACAAATTATGGAACACAAATGTAATTGAATATTATTATGCCATAACATAATATGTGTGTTGCAAATATAGAGAATCATGGAAAAATCTATGTGAAGGAATTAAGCAAAAGCAAGAAAATAGTATACATAATGGTTATGATGTCAACTGAAAGAATATACACACATACACACAAAAAGAAATCAAAGGGGAATGTGGCACAATTTCAAAGAAAGAGCATGTTTTGAAAGTAGAAATATGAGAAGGCCCTCCCATTCTACCCTTTTTACAGGTGGTAAGTTCACAAGTTTTGTACATTTCACATATTTTCAGACTTTCTCAGTGTATTGATCAGTTATGCTGATTTTTTTTCTCTTCTCTTTCTTTTGTCACAAAATACTATATTTGTTATCTGGGACAACTCTGTAGGAGAGGTAGTGGTCTTCCATTTTACACAAAATATTGTATTGGGTGACTGATTATTCATTCAAGAGATGTTAGGAGGTCATTTGTGGTGGGAGCTAGAGAGACTAAATTTCTAACCAATGGGAAAGAAGAATGAACCCAAGGGTGGCAGTGGAGCAGAGCTTCTAGTTTCCCTCCCAGGATGGGGATTGTGGGATAAAGGGAGGGAGATCTCAGTTTTCAGTCAAGAGGAGAAAACGGCAATATTAATACACAGTTTGGGGGAAGTGTTTCTTACAGGGTGTTCTCCATTGGGCCCTCTTGTATATCTCCTGGGATCTGACTATTGAATGGCCTGGGAGAGAGGAAGGGGATGATTAGTCTCAAAAAATATCTTGGCTTGAAGTAGAACCATACTACCCTCTGTAGAAGATTCTCCAGTATTTGGGGTAGGTGGGGGCAGGACTCAGAATTCCTTATGATGCATTTTATTTTGTATTTCTTGGCTGAAACATTTGTCTCCCTATTGTTTTAAACTGGTCTGACTCAGCAATGGTTACAACATTGACCAGTGAAGTCATGTCTCTGCTGACAGGCATAGTCTGTAAAATGCAATTGGTGTTTTCCAAATAATCTTTTAGGCCTCAACAAATATTTTGGGATAAATGGTATTATTTGTTTTCCCAAACTAAAATGTCAGTTTTTCTGAACTGCTTCACTGACTCATTGTTTAGATCTTACTATCAATTTAAAAGTACCATTAATTTCATTAGACTTTTTTTCAGAATATTACTCACCAGGCATTAAACAGATAATCCTGTGATTTCATTAGAGGGAGACATCTGTGATGTCATCAGAATCAAGAGTACCTAAGATAGGAACTCATTCCACTTCACCAATGCAGATTATGATCTGCTAAGTCTCTGACTCATTCCATAGGAAAAATCCTAGTCAGACATGAGCTCCTTGAAGACAGGGACTTGCTGGCTTTTGTATTCATATCCCCAGCACCTAGCATAGTGCTGAGTACCAAGTAAATAAGTACTTTATAGATGTTTGTTGATTCGTCTTTGTGAGTTGAATGGGGCACATAGAGACTAAATGACTTTTTCCCTAGTGACTCCAGTATTAAACATAAAAATCCTGTTTGGCATTAAATACCTTCACAACCTAGCCTCCTCCCACCTTTCCAGTCTTCTAATACCTTACTGCTCCTCACACACTCTATGAGCAAACATAACATAGCATACAATCACCAAACTCCATGAGTGTGCACTGGCTATACCTCATACCTGAAATACTTTCCCTCCTCACCCTATGACGCCTGGCTTCTCTGGCTACCTTCAAGACTCAGCTCAAATTCTACCTTCTTCAGAAGGCCTTTTCTATCTACTTTGTCATACCTCCTCCAGTTCTGCCCTCTAAAATTAGCACTGCATTTCAATTGTATCTATCTTGTGTGTGTGTGTGTATGTGTGTGTGTGTGTATTTGCAAATTGTCTTCTTCATTAGAATGTGAGCTCCTTCAGGAAAAAAAATGGTGTGCAACTTTTTTGCTTTTCTTTGTATCATTAGAGCTTAGCACAGTGCCTGGCATAGAGTAAGAGCTTAATAAATGCTTATTGATTGACAGTCTGATGAGCCTCAGAGACGACATTAGAGCTTAGGTCTTTCTGATTCCAGCCCTTCAGTCATTGGTCCTACTGTCTTGGTTAAACAGATATCTAAAGACATATGGTCTTTAAATACAAAGGAGAGATCTTTCAATCACATCTTGGCATCTAACTGGATCTCACCAGTACTAAAGTAATAACAGTAATAATGATGATGATGATCACAACAAGCCCCATCTACATAGCACTTAAAGGTTTATAAAGTGCTTTGCCATGCACCAGACACCTAAATTCCCATTGCTTTCAGTCAGAGCAATTGGGGGTTAGGCTAACTGTTGTAATGTCTTATATTCAGCTGTCTATATCGACAGCTGCTGAGCTATATCAAAAGAATTGTTTGGATAATGTCCCCCAAGTGTTCTTTGATTGGCTAGAAAAATCTCATTTGGTTTCTTGCCAAGCTTCAAAGATTAAGCCTGGGGAATCTGGTACTGAGCCAAACTGTAACATTCTTAGCATGACATATAATCTTATTTCTTGTGTATACATAAGAGCTAGGTCTCAAGAAGGAAGGATTTAGTGGCTATCAAGATAGCATTATTCAACACTGAATTAATATTTTTGATTTCATCCTTTTGGTAAAATGGGATTTTTATTCCTAAATATCTATATTTAGCCAACCCTTGGTTTTTTAACTAATCAACAGATAATTTTTGAACACATATTTTGAATAAAAGACTTAACTAGGTACTTTGGAGCATACAAAGATAAGTGGGACATAGCCACTGTGCTCCAGATGCTTAGAAGTTTACCCTTTTGGAGAGAGGTGGTGTGAGAGGAAAACTGCTGGATTTGGAGTCAACATCTAGGCTGAAATTCTGGTCCTGCTTCGCACTACCTATGTGAACTTGGTCAAGCCTCTTAATCCCTGGGAACTTTGGTTTCTACATCTATAAAATTAAGAGACAGGACCAGGTGGTCTTCAAGCTCACGTCAAGCTCTAGAACAATGACACTATAATTTGGATACTTAACACCATAACTAAATAGTCCAGGTAATCCAGAAAAAGTGAAGTATAAGGTTGGGCAATTGTCTGGATAACTTGGGCAAAACTGAGCTTAGGCAAATTATTTAAGCTACTATTCTTTGATATACAACTTGATTTATCTGACTTTATGTACCCTACAATAAAGATTTTTTTGCCCTTACCCATTATTACTGATTAGATTATGAGATTGTTTTTCAATAGACAATTAAAATGGCCCAAATGCTAAGATTAAGTGAAAATTATGCTTTACCCAGCTTTTGGTGACTTATCTACATGGGAGAAAGAATTTTATCTATGGGAACAAATAGTCTTTTTTATTATTACCCCAAACCTTTCATTATATGGTTGAGCTTAATATGTTAGCATATTATAGCAGTATATTATAGTGAACTAAATGCTATATTTTCTGAATTACTTTTAAAAAATAGCCCTGGTAATTGATTACAAACTCATAGAATCTCTAAGTTGGGAAATATGTCTAACACATACAAGAATTCAGTTTTACAACATACCTGGCATAACATAGTTTTTTGCCATGAAGACTTCTGTCTAGGGGGAACTTATTAACTACAAAGCAAGTTGTTCACTTTTTGGATAGCTCTAATGAAAAAAAGATTTCTAATCATCGACTAAATTTTTTTTCTTTGTAACTTCTACTCCTTGCTTCTAGTTGTGCCTTCTGGAGCCAAGTAGAACAAGTTTAATACCTCTTCTATAAGATTCTCAAATATGTGTTCAGGCCCCCAAATAGCCCTTCATGTTATCTCCTTACCCCCTACCTCACAAAGTTTTTAATTTCTGAAAACGATAGCTATCTTAATGTAATCCAAGTTCACATAAACTTTCTTGGCTACAAATATCACACTATTGACATGTTATATTTGTAGCTCTGTACACTCTATAGATCTTTGTTCGAAGAATTACCGTTTAGTCGTGCTTCTGCTATCTTGTACTTGTGAAGCTGGTTTTTTAATCTGTGTAAGAATTTACATTCATTCCAATTAAGTATTTTTAAAGAACATCGTGAACAAAGTAATAATGCAGAATGTGAGAAACTCTATAGCAGATAGTATAGAATAGTGGACTTTGATTCCAGAAGTCTTAAGTTCACATTCTAACTTTGACACTTGCTAGTTACATTATCATGAAGAAATCATTTACTCTCTCTGAGCTGCAGGTAACTCTCTAAGATTATGTTATAGATGGGTTATAATCTTCATCAGAAGATGTAGTTTTCACACTGACAAAAATCACAGGACTCTGACATTGTGACTTAATTTAATATCTATTTATCTACACTTTATGAGAATTGTTAAAACTTGTTAATCTCCATAGCATATCTATGGATTAATAAAGTCAACCTCACTATTAATATTTATACCAATAATAAAATACCTGTTGATCATTTCCTAGTTTTTAATCATATTCTCTCTCCTAGTTATTTCACATTTCTTCATTATGCAATTTTCTCACCAAAGTGTTAGTGAAATAACTCTCTGGCACTAAATGACTTTAAGTAAAAGCTAATTCCAATTTCCATGCATCTATCAAAGAATATATTAAATAATTTCAAAAGTAAAATCAAGTACCACATCTAAAAGCAGGCTATTTTTTATTCTTTATTTCAACAAAATTTCCAGTCTTTATCATATACATCATTGCAATTCTTATCTGTATGCCGTACAAATGTAACTGATGATTATCTAAAATAGCTTTAAAGTATTCCTGAAAGCAAAATGCATTTCTGAACTTTTTATGCAAATACGTAAACATATACTAGACACATTCGACTGTCTGTTAATGGAAGCAGTGACTGAAATGGAAAACAGCAGATAATTCAAAAGCATGTCTATGTCTTTATAACACCAACATGAACTGTGGAAGAGAGAAAAATATAGCCAATTAGGTAATTTTTTTGGTTATAAAGGAATTGAGTGGGCTAATTTGTTCATTCAATTTACTATTTGCTCTGTGTTTGTGCGCATGTGTGTTTTCTGATACTGATTAAACCAGATTTAGGGAAGGGGACATAATCTAGTTTTAGTAGAATAAGTGAGCACGCCCAGACAGACAGGCAGATATACACATAGATGGTCATACACTACACATTTTTCACTTTCATGGAGCAGGACATTCTTCCCCTGCCACAAACATAAAAATGAAATTACCATGTTTTTAGCATTACAACTACAGCATGAAAGCTAGTCTAAGTAGATAGGGATGGTCCAGGAATATGGCAAATGGGTGCTGGTGTAACATCCACAGAAAAACATGTTTGTATGTACATGGCTACTCTATTCACATGCAAGTATCTAATCAGAATTTGCTAATATAAATTAGTAATATAAATATATTTCCATTAAAACACAAACATCCTAAATTATTGAGTAATAACATCATATCTAAAATTAACCAAAATAAGAAACATAAGAGCTTGAGTAGAAAAATAAATTGAAATAAAGCAACAAATTACAAAAATTAGTTCTTACATGATTATAAATGCTGATCAAGTATAATATTGCAAATACAATCCATCCAAATAATTTGCTTACGTGCGAAGATATAATTTAATTTACAAAATTAAATTGTAGATTGAGACAAATATGGAATGTTCATCAAATAAGAAAATAAGATATACATAGTATAAAACATACACATACATACATACGCACACACGTGCACACGCACACACACACACACAATGGTCTATTTTTTTTTTTTTTTTAGAAGAAGGCTCCATTTACAAAGTGGAAGTTAAGGTCTATTTTAAATGGACAACAATGTAGTGTATATACAAAGATAAATGAGAGAAAAGTTTTCATTCTATAATACAAATCAAACAAATTTATTCCTGTGGATTTTCTGGTGTTAACCTTATTCAACCATGGAATGAGGCCTTTCGTCTTCATTACATCACATAAAATTCCAAGGCACTTTTTCTTCAAATTAAGATTACATTTTCTGAGACAAACTAGGAGAAAAGAAGATAAAAATCCAATTTTAAAATTGCCTTTCATTATTAAAAATCATTTATAACATTTTAATATATAGATAACTTACCTTTTCATGCAAATTTCAGAAAAATATTTAATATCTTAAATTTAAAGTACTTGCGAATTCATTATTGTCTGAGAAGTTAGGAGAGGAGGGAGTATTGTCTCTTAACCCAAATTTTTAATCCAAGGAATAAAAACTAATATTCATTATGTTATCCACTTTAAAAGCCACATAATTAAAAACAATAAATCATGATTTCATGATACATGGCATCCAAATAAAGGGAAAGATGTTTGAATTCATCGCTTGAAAATTTACAAAAAATGCTTAACAAAAACACTGATGGAGACTAAAAGATCTAATTTGGATGTCTAAATGAATAATTAGAAGATAGAAGATGAAACAAATTCCTTTGGCCAAAAAAAAAAAAAAAAAGAAGAAGAAGAAGAAGAAAGGTCTAGTATTTTAAAGCCAAATACTTTTCATCTCTACCTTCTAAATGTCTAGCTTTGATGGGAAAAAGTTCAAAATAATATTCTAAATTCTAATAGAGTGTCTGGATTTTGTGATTTCTTCCAGATGTTATTTTATTCACCATTTATTTTCCCTTAAATCAATATTATTAAGTTAAAGAAATTTTCTTAAGTAACTAACAATGGATCTAATAAAATAATTTTACTGTTACTTAATTTGAGGGAACTTATCAAGTTCATAAAATACTTTGTTCCCTTTATGCTGAATACCTGTGAGATGCAATTTTCTTCATAGTAGCCTTTTTGCTCATGCTTAATCATAAGCATTACAGGAGAAGGTGACAAAGTAAAAGTGTACAAAGTGAAGACCAATGTTTACAATGAAAGCACGTTCCACTAGAAGACCTGGGACAATAGTGCACATCATATTTTCTGTGAGGAGTAATTTTAGTCCTTTCATTCTACCTATAGGCTTGTTCACATATAATTAGATTTTATGATGATACAGATACAAAATACAGATACAAAAAGTAGACCTTTTGCAAATGGACCTGTCCACTTCAGAATTGACATAGAACTTAACTAAATAAAGCAAAAGGCTTGATCTAAGGCTAGTTAGGCAAGAACATTTATCTTCAAAGTACACTTTTGTTGAATTCAAAGTAATAAAGATAATGTAAGAGAATTTTCATTGCATTTTAACTTCATAATCAAACTTTCCTGTTTAATTGAGAGGTTCTAACTAAGCTTCTGGATGGGCCAGCTTTCAAAATGACCATTTATAGTATAAGGACCATAGAATATTCATAATTTGAATGTCTGTTAAAAGTTGGAGTTATCTTTAGTGGGATGATCTGTGAAGAGGGGGTAAAAAGACAAAATATCATTTTAACTTGGTTTTTGAATTATATAAACAGTGAAATTTTAATTTATCAATAAATTTTTAAATGTACACTTTCCAAGCTTTCAAAGAACCCACTCATTTTAAGAAGGTGACATGCTGCAATATTTTTGGGATTTATAATGTTTCTGCTACAATATTTTAGGGAAGTTTTTGAAAATGTCAGTCAATTGCCAGTATACTTGTGTGCTTGTGGAAGTGATGTAATATAAAGGCAGATTAAGTTAGTTTAGACATGACAGAAATTGAGGTTATATGATTTTAGAGTCATTCTAATTCATTATATTATAATTCATATCTAAACTTAATAATATTCAGAAAGTAAAGAAACAAAATTAATTTGACCTGAGTTTTAAAATATTTCTTGCTTCATTTATTAATGTAATCATTTTTTGTTATTATATTTATTTGAATATTTCTTGAATGGACTTCTCCATGGTGCTGAAATTTGGGGCAGACCATTTCACTGTCTACTGAAAATATTATGAATTCAAAAGATTGTTGGCAAACAGAATATTTTAATATTGGGGAGGTCACTTTTCTTGGATGTACATATTCTGAGACAGAACAGATTTAGGTTTGCACCAATTTTCAGGAGCTAATTTAGAGTCCTACCTAATTGCAAACTACTAAGGAAGAAAAGATGTACTGTCAGGACCTTTTAAAATATTTATATTTGGATAAATTAAGCCTGCCAAATCACAAAAAAGTAGGCAAAATCTGACTCATCATTTTGCTCATGTCTGAGTGATCAGCTGACAATAAAAAGTCTTCATTATTTCATTTTAATTTTTTCTACCACTTTTTCCTTCCTCTCATTATTATAGCTACCCATGTTACATTAAGCATATAATTTTTTGAGTTTCACTTTACCTTTGTAACATATTTTAATAATTTAAAATAGTGAATACTATTTAACATGTCTGTTTTCATAATGTCGTTCTGGAGCTGACTGCACAAGCAAACTTTGTAATGAACACTGAAACCAGCTCACTCTCTATCTTCAGTACCCACACTGGTAGATTACTTTAATGGGCTACTCATCCACCTCTATGAAGTCTGAAAGAAAGATTTTCTTTATCTATTTGGTTTTTTCCCCTCCATGTGTGGATGGTTAGGATGGTCTATTTCGAGGTGTTGGATCTCATTGGGGAAAGCCCTGTAATATTCTGGGGCTAGATGCAATCAATAATATTGCATCCCAAACCAGGATAATGAAGAAAACCTCACTACTCATATCAAATGAGACAACATTAGTAAAACATGTTGCAAGATATCAATGCACTAGATAAATATGAACTTGTGTTATATATAGGAGTCCTTCTTTAGTTTGAATTGTGCCTATTCAAATAAAGCATGCATCACTTCATTTTGTGTCTTGCTTGATGTATAAATTATGAATTTATTTTTGTTATCTCCATCTATAAATAATAATTTGATGGTATTCAAAATGTGAATATTTGAGTCATTTTCCAATGGTCTATGAGTTGCTATGATACTAGATCAATAGATCAATCAATAAGAATTTGCTAAGCATTTATTCTGTGCCAAGACCAACTGACTCACTGGGAGGGAATACAAAGATAGAAACAAAATATTCCCAGCCCTCAAGGACCTTACATTCTACCCAAGAGGAAGGTGTATGCATATAAGTAAATTGAAAATAATTTGGGACATGCTAACAACTGAGTGAGATGTGTTAGTAAAAATCCTGAACTTTGAAGGAACTAGATATTCTAAGAGGCAGAGGTGAAGTAGGAGTTCATTCCTAGCAGGAGCAACAGTCTGTGTAAAGGCATAGACATGGGAGATAAGATGTTGATTATCAGCAATAGGCCAGGTTTGACTAGAACATATATTGTAGAAGGAATGGTAATGAGAAATAACTTTGAAAAGTCACATTGAAGTGGGATTCTGAAGGGATTTGAAAGACAAAGAAGAGTCTATATTTTTTCCCAAGAGGCAATAGAGAGACACAGAAGCTTTTGAGTTGGATAGTTCCTTGTTCAGTCTTGCCTTTCTTTCATATTATCATCTGTCTGTGCAGAGGATGAATTGGAAAAGAAGAGATTTGAGGGAGGTCAACCAATTAGGAAGCCATTGAAACATACCTGACAAAGGGAACAAGGGCCTAAACTAGGGGGTGACTGTGAATAGATATAAGAAAATACATATGAGATGTTCCTGCTATGAATAAAGCTAAAAGATTTCAGGAAGTTGTAGTTAAATAGAAGCATGGCCTAACTGGAGAGGTAAATAAAGGTGTTGGCAAAGTTAATTTCATTGTGCCCCTAAAGTTGACAAAAAAAATCTTTGCTTGACCTATAGTCATCTCACCTTGTCATGCTCAGGATGAAGATTTGCAAAGAGAAAACCACTATGAAGAAATGCACACCTTATTAACCTGTGTCTGTTGCAGAAGATGAAAAAGTAGAAGTATTGGACAAAATCATTCAAGTAAAGTCAATGGATATATTGATATTTGATGGATTCACTATGAAGGTACAGAGAAGGCTGACATGCAATATACATATATACATACATGCATGTACATAATACATATGTGCAGTTAAAAATTTAGTTTGAGGTTAAAAAGCAAAATATGCCAAAGGCTTGTGTACTGTTCAGGAGTCTGTATACCATTAATATTTTCTCGAAGAATAAAGATATTACCAGTTTTATGTGACTTGGTCTATGACTATTAATATTAGCATATGCCAACAATGACATATAATACTACATACATTATAGGTAAATAAGTTTTCTATTACTAGAAAATAACCATTTACCTTAGCTCTTAGTTCTCTCTCATAATAGGCAATAGAATAAGAACATTACATGAAAACTACATATTGGATTAATTAGTTTCATGCTACTATATTAGTCACATCCTGATAATAAAGCCAGGAAATGCAGCAGAAGGATGATATAAAAATAGGTACATACTTACATGCCAGATTTTCTAAGGCTGTGTACACAGTGGGCTCACTGCTAACCTTGTGAGCAGTCTTGCACATCTTTTGTAATCTATTAAAAAAAAGAGTGGAAAATGGTTCATTTGAGATATTGTACAGCTAGTAAACTCAACAGTAGTTGTTTGCATAAGTTATCATTTATCATTGCCCATAATGATTATGTCATCATATGTAACTAAATAAAACTAATATATGAAGGCACTGAGTTTATTTTTTGTTTCTTTTGTATCCCCCAAATTGCGGTGAATATTTGCTTCACATGCGGTTGGCATTCATCAATCAAATCCTTGCTTAATTAATTTTGCTTTGGTTTCAAGGTGATTTTACTCATCTCTACATCTAACTATTCCAAAGCTGACTTAGTTTTGTTAAGTTTTTCCTTAAGACAATATTTTATTTTTTTAGACACAGTTATAATTTCAGAAAAGAGAACTCTGAGACTTCTGAAAACACATTCTATTATGTTAGATAATAGTAAGTTTGATCATTTCATGGTCATCTACTACAGCTGCCACCTCATAATGAAATTCCCTCAACAATATCCCTAATAGTAGTCATGCTTGAAACATTGGAGAGAAAGGAAATTCAGTGCTTTACAAGGCAGTCCTTCCTATTTATGGACAGCTCTAATTGTTAAGACAGTTTTCCTTATATGGAGCTAAAATATCACCTGCTAAAGCTCCACCCATTTGTCCTAATTCATATACAGATTAACTTTAATCTGTCTTCCATATGGCAGTCATCCAGATATTTGAACACTGCTAACATGACTACTTCTAAGTCTTCTCTAGGCTCAATATTCATGTTTCCTTCAACTATTCTTCACATGATTTTAAGCCTCTTCAAAACTTTCCTTTGCATATAATCCAATTTTTTAATGTCCCTCTTAAAGAAATTAGTACAGTAATTTATATCTGATCTAATTGAAACTAAGTAGAGTTGGGACCATTACTTCCTATGTTCTAGGCAGTATTCCTTTATTTAACATTATATGAGATACCTTGGATTTTTTGACTACTTCATTACACTGTTCCCATTTTTTGTTGAAATATTATTTTAAAGTTTTAAAAATAGATTTTATTTATATAATATATTTTTAATATTATCTATACATCTCTCTACCCACCAAGTTTTCTCTTATGGAATTTGATCAACTTATATCCATAAACATTTTTCATAGAAAGTACTACTGAGTCAGTTCTTGCCTATGTATGGTATGATATAATATAATAGGGTTCGAGGGCACCAAAAATTTTCTCACTCTGTTCCATAACCTTCACAACACATACAATGAATCTTCTATTTTATAGAAGACTCAAAAGGACTCTTTCATACAGTAAAGAGTAAACATGACAAATTCTTGAAGCTAATCTATGAGAAACCTTGATATCTATGATATCTTGAAATCTATGAGAACCTTGATAAAATCATAAAGTGGGATCAAAAAATGAATTTAATATTGCAAGAACAGTGTGGGTGAGGTACTGAGAAGGAGCAGAAGCACTCAGGTATCACAAGTCAGACAGCTTCCTATTCATAGACATGCAAGCATGCAGAACCCCAGCTCTTAGTCCCATAGGCAAGTGTGAGTAGTGGTGTAGGTTATGGTGAAATGACTAACCCAGTTGAGAGCACAGATCTCTGTGTTTCTGCTCTTACATCTGACTGTTGTTGCTGGGCAGATTCACAGGGACCAAGTGGGAGAGAGATTTTAGGTGAAATCATTCAGTAGGTGCCTCAGACTGTGAACCCCTTTATTGATCATTGGTTCATTGTGATTAGGAAAGCATATCTGGATTAAAGTTTGCTGAGCTAGTTATTATCAGGAAAGTCTAATATTCCTTGTCTAGAGGAAGCTGACTAAACCAGTTATTGGGTATAAAGTAACTTTCTAGTACATAGGCTGGACAATCAGTGTTCAAACTTTTCTCCCCCCTAAGACTTAGTAATAGGCCAATTCTCACAAATATGTGTGGTCATTCTTTTCTATTCACTCATTTTATTTTCATCAGAATATGTGCTTACAGGAGTCTATCATATCTAGGAAGTTAGAAGAGACTTCTCTTTTAAATTATATCATCTTAATGTTACATTTGAGTTATAATTATTTTTTGCAATTTAGGTTTCCAGAGGAACAAATTCAATATTTTTTTTAAAAAATAAGACTTCATTATTCAGAAGAATTTATAACCTTGACATGTATGGTTTTATACTAGGAACTACAAAGATACTTCTTTTTATTTTTTAATTACTATCTTGTGAGAAATTTTTAACTTTTAATTCAGATAACATTTTATCATCACATGGATGGAAAATATTTTTCTGCCAGATATTTTTGAAAGGTGATAACAATCCATTTGAGTCTTGATGGGATCTGGATTTTTAAGATTTGGATATATTCCCATTTAGAAAATGGTATCACTCAATGTATTTATAATAGGCTACAGCACTCAAATCTCACTGGTTGTATAAATAATATCACACAGTGTTTAGTCTATTGCCTTCCAAGTGTCAGGAGCATGTGGTTAAAGATCATGTGCATTTATTGGAGAAAGATTACATTAAAAAAAATATTCAATCTTACTTACAAGCTGGTATAGTGCAATCCCTAGTATTGTGATACAGTCGACGGAAGTGTTTGCTACATTCAGCTGAAAATGTGACTGGTCCTATTTAACAGTAAAAGAATGTTTATTATAAACAGAGAACCATTATCCAAAATACTTTGCTAGTACTTATGGACAGGGATAATGTGACTGCATAGTTCACAACCTTGTATTCCCTTAAAAGAGCTTGACAATTCTCCCATGTCCTTATCCTTCCTCAGGCTTATCATAAACTATTTTTAATTTTTTAAAAAATCTTCCAACTTAGTCATTTATTGTCAACATAATGGAACCTCTATTTATTTCCAGGAGTGACTCTTTAGTATATTGGAGGGGGTGTGGGGATAGCATTACACTAATCTCGGAGAAGTCTGGCAGCAGCGGGTCCTAAACAGAACTACACATATTGAGTATTTTCCTTATGTGTGTTTCCTTGGGAATTTCTTTTTATATAAGAGTATTATATTGTCTAAATAGACATTCATATTCTGTTAGGCTTTCATATTAAGAAAAAATAAAGCAGTAAGAAACCTTAAGGTGTCTCTAGATGAGCAGTTCTCAAAATGTGAGAGTTTATCAGGGAATCTATGAAGTCAAAATCATTTTCCTCACAATATTAAGATGTTGAATTTCTAGCCCCATAAAAAAATCTTTGAGAGGTTCTCAGTAGTTTTTAAGGGTGATAAGGGATCCTGAGACCAAAACGTTTGAGAATCACTACCAAGATTTTCAAACACCCTACTTTCAATAAAGGCCACATTTACACCTATCATTTTTCTTAAAAAAGAACTCAAAAGGAGATAACACATTTGAATACGCAACTGAATTAGTGCATTGGCAAAGCATTATAGTATTTAATTTTGTCAAAGAAGGATTAATCTAACAATATGCCTCTTGCTGCTAATCCTTCTCAGTTATGACATGCTAAAATCTCATGAAGAAACAAAGTTTTTACCTGTAAAATGCTTTATGAACTTCTCCTTTAAGTTCAAATCCCTTGGAAGTATATCTACAAAGAAAATATATGTTATTTTAATTGTTTTAAAATATTTTAAATATGGAAATAAACATATAATTATACCATAATTCCATACAAAAATGCTTCTATCCACTAAGCATGTGTACCAGTAGAAATTTATTCCTACAGTTAAGACTTTTATAGTGGGATATAAATCCAAGTGTACACAACCTCATTGAAACTGTTACTGTTGTGTTCTTAGCCTTGTGCCTACAGAATATGAATATGCTTATTTTATAAACATAAACAACTTAACAACAGAACTACAATACAAAATTTGAGTCATCTTTTACATTTTAGTTTGAGAATGGTAATTTACACAAAAAAGTTCCAGCATATAGTAGATAGAAGGCTGACTGTGAAGTCAGGTTTCATTTCTACCTCTGACATACACTAGTTCTGTATAACCATAGAGAAGTCATACCTCAGTATCTCACAAGTGACTCTCTAAAACTATAAATTACAGATGTGCAGCATTGGTGGAAGGAGATTATATACCCAATGTTGCTTAAAATTCATGAAATCACAGGACTGGAGAAAAAAGAATATCATTTTACTGTACTGGAAATCAGAAAGCTAGAGTTCTATTTCTGGTTCCACACAGATGTACCATAATATTTCTGTCTATCGCAAAGGTAAACATTATAAAACTCTTTAAGCTCCTTGGAGACAAACACTATATATACACACAGACACATAAAAATTTAAATTATTCCAATTATGGATATTCTTAGAATAGGAAGATCTAAGTTCAAGCCTTGTCTCTGACCCATACTGGCAGAGTGCTGTTGGAAAAGTGATTCAACTTCTCAGTATTTTGTTCAACTTTCAAGGTTCTAAGTTGCAGAAGTGGTGACCTGTGTTGGTAGAAGGAGTTTCCTCTACCAGTAGGTAGAGGAAATAGGGAATTCTCTCTTTCAATGAAAACATAGGTCTGACCTCCATCCCTGTCCCTATCCCTATCTCCATCCCTATCCCCTAGTACAGTACTATTGAGAGAAATGATTAATAACCAATTATGGGGAAGATATAAGGCTTTTTCTTGTCCTATTTTCTTGTTCAAAGTCCAGTCTTTGAAGGACATTACTGATGTCTGCCAAAAAATACACTCCACTTAGACCATCTTATCTAGGTGAATTCCTGCCCATTGTGTTCTACTCAGGTTTGGATGGAGATAGATTTTTTGATTAGATTGACAAAGCTGGGCATTTTAAAAGTAAATGACAATCAAAGTTCCATTCCCCCAGCCTGTCTTTGGAGTGAGTCCACCTCTCATTGTAATATTCTTCCTCTCATTAATTGTTAATAGAGTTAATTGCCACCATCAGGAACACCCAGTCTTCCAAGGGCATATAAACTATGAGTCCACCACTATGAGTCATCTTTGTTCAAGAGAGACAAAATGACCATTCCTTTTACTTAAAAAATGCTAACATTATTAATAAAATAATTAATTACCCAGACATTATGTCTCTCCAACTTTTAAAAACATCATACCATGCAGTTCTTCAGTGAGCTCAGTTGGATATGCACTACAGTCAATGTGAAGATAGCATGTTTTTTTTAGCATTTGCAAATATTTTAATGTCACATTTAGAAAAAGTAGTAGTTTAGACCATCTACATCATAAGGGCTAATTTTTTTATAGCTATCTTTTTAAAAAAATATATTAAATTATTTTATTTGTTTTCAGTGTTCTACAGTCACTTCCCTGTTCTACACTCTTTCCTCACTTCCCACTCCCTCCCTGAGATGGGGTACGGTCTTATATATAGCATCTACACTCACATTTTCTTCCTTAAGTGTAAATCAGTATCGTTCCAACAAGCCCCAGCTTTAGCTGCTATGAATAGGCAGTCAAGTGACATGATGAATGAAGGGCTGGATTTAGAATCAGGTACACCTGAATTTGAATCCTACCTCAAACACAATATCCACGATATGTATATGACACTCATAAAGTCACTTATCCTCTCTCTTCCTCAGTTTCCTCATCTGGAAAATGGAGATGAGATAGCACCTACATGGGAGGGTTGATAACACTTGTAAAGAGCTTTTCAAACTTTAAAGTGCCACATAAATGCGAACTTTAATTAGTCACTTCTGCCACCAACACTCAAGGCTTTAGGAGAATCTTCTCTTTGGGACAATCTCAGATCCAGAGTAGTCAGGCCGCTGTGCAGTGTTCTCTTGTTGCCTCTTTATAGGCTTATTTCAACAATGATTACTATAATGATGATGAAGATAGCTTACATTTATATAGCACTCTAAGATACTAAAAGGACATTCTTTTCAATACTGTGGGGAAGCTAGTGCAAGAATTATTCCCATTTTACTCATAAGAAAATGAAGATTCTTAGAAATTAAATGACGTTCCCATGGTTACCTAGATAGCACAGAACAAAGGTACAATTTTGCTGGGATTTAAAATCTAGAATTCTTTACACTACATATCATTCTATTATAACTTTATTATAGAATTACCTCCAGCTCCATACAAAGGAGGTACCCATAATATATATGTAATAAGGAGAGGGATATTTTTTACACAGGTTATTCTGGGCCACCATTCAGAATAGCATTACCCCACCTGGAAAGGTCAATGCTATCTGGACTTGTGCACATACAGAGGAGGGAATTCTTTCACCCAAAAGTGGGGCATGTCCTGGAGGCCAATATATGATATTCTTCTTTGGTATAAGGGAGAATGTTGGCATCTACCCAATTTAGACATCTCAGTACCAACCAGGAAAATAACATCAGACCTTAGCTCTATTCCATTAATAGTCCAACTAGCAACTGGTAGCTTCTCAATGCAAGAAAGAATTAGGTTGTCAGAATAATTAGTAACAAAAACACATTTTCTTTATGAGAATCTGCTAGTGTTCTCCCATACAGTCATGAATTTATTCACTAATGTCAATAGTTTCTTCATAATTCAGAAAGCATTCACAAATATACACTATACTACCATACATAGCAAATTGGTCTCTGCGGTGTCAATACTCTGTGTGATATTTGGCAAGGTAACTAGAGTAATCCTTTCTGGGATGCAAGCCAAGTGAATGCAGTAGAAGATTTTCTAAATACTTTTAATGACTAAAAGCAATTTGAAAATGTTGTTTATTCTATAGAAATAAATGTGTCCCTCCAATAACTTAATTATTTTTTCCTATAACATGATTTTAAAAATTATATATGCTGTCTTTGACCCAGATATCCCAAGTTCATTCTATCCATCAAGGACATATATGTGTGTATATTTATATATGGATATGTATATATATTTATGTGTATATATTTATATGTGCATGCATGTATATATACACACATACGCACATATATATGTACATACACATATGTGTATGTGTATATAGTTCAATATACAACAAATATTTTTATGGCAGCACTTTTTGTAATAGCAAAATTAGAAACAAGGTAAAAGCCCATTCCTGGCAAATGACGAACAATGGTATGTAGATTTAATGGAATATTATAATCCTATAAGGTACGATAACTAGGAGGACTATAAAGAAGCATGAGAAGGCTTAGAAGAACTAAGGCAAAGTGAAATAAACATAAAAAAGAAAACAATATACACAACGACTACAGCAAGGCAAATTCTGAAAAGTTCAAAAACAATAGAATCTGAATGTTGTATAATTATAATGATGCAGCTTGACCTTGAAAAAGAGATATGAGAATGCAAATCCATTCCTTCTTTGTAGCAGTGGGCAGCTATGAGTGTGGAACACTGGTTATAGTGTCAGATGTTGTTAACTGCTAGACTTTTTTCTTCTTTCTATATTCTTTGTTTAAAAGGAATAAACAAAGGATGGGGAAGGAGATAAGGACAAACTGAAAGATGAGATGATGCAAAAGAAAAAAAACAATAAAAATATGTTTTAAAGCTTGTAGGCTCAAAAATTCACCAAGAAAGAAAACCCCTAAATTTTAATAAATTGCCACCTTTATTTTAATTAGTAATTTTCTTGTGATTAACTTCCATAGAGAGTTATTGTTCCAATTTGGGCCTATCGTAAGATCTGCCTAATTGATTTTTGTCTACAGTCTTTAAGCTCTCCAATGCATCCTTTACATAGCTACAAAAATTATCTTTCTAATATAAAAACCACTTACCAGCTCAATATCTTGAATGACTCTTCATTGTCTAGAAAACTCCTTGGCCTGGCTTTTCAAATCCTTTCTGGTAGGGTTTCAATCTGCTTGTCCATCCTTATTTCACTCTTCTTTTCACCATTTTATACCAAACTAGACTGCTGGCTCCTCCTCATTTTTGTAATCACGTTTTATCACCATAAGCCATCTCTCCCTCCAACCTTCCACCCATGCCTAAATTATATTCCCATCTCATCTCCACCTGTTGAAATTCTTTTGCCAACTTAGATGTTACCCCCTCCATGGAGTACGATTTCTAAGATATGCAGAGTCCAAACTATTTTTAGAAGAGGACACTGGTTTTATAGAATGTGCATTTGGAATGTACAGTATCTGTAACATTTCAGTGCTACTCAGTCACTTAAGTATTAAGAAGGCTGTGTTTAAATATTTATAAATCATTTTAGTTAGATCATATATAATCATGTTGAATCATACTCTGCATAGAACTAGGCATGGGAGACTTTCAGAATGATTTAGAGTCATATTTTGCCTTTTTACCACATACATGAAAAGAAGAAAGATCGAAAATGTCCCCCAAAGCCTACAAGGATGTTCACTAAAGAATCAAGTATTTGTAATGCATTTATGTAGAAAACTAAAGAAATTTTCATTCAGAAGTAGTCAAGTTGACTTTTCAAAATATTTTCCCCTATTTCTGAAAAATATGGCAGGGAAGATTTTGTGCCAAACTATATTTTGAAGTTTAACTCCATCTATATGAAGATCAGTTTTGTTCAATTGTTTTTTTTTTCATTCACTTATTTTATCTTACATAAGACTGTCATTTTCAAAGATAAGGATAGTGACTGGACTTGTTATTTCGCTGGTACAAGTAGTTTCCAGGTGAGAAAACACCTTCTACTAATGTAGGTCATCACCTTCATATAATACACATTTACTAAGTACTCACTATGTACTGAGTACTATGTTAAATGCTTCTCTGAAACTTAGTCTTAGAGAGTTAAATGGAATACTGAGAAGAACCTTGCCCTGGGTTACTCAGCTAGCTTATATGAGAGGTAGATGAACATGGATCTTCCTGGAGCTCTCTATCCACTACACTATACTGCTAACACCTTGTATCCATAGCCTGATATTGCATGAAGGTAGTTAAAAGAAGGGGGAAAACAGTGTTGCTCTTCTCAAGTTTTTTTTTAATGGCATTTTTAAAGTAAGGGTTGAATGATCATTGTGATCATTTTCTTCATGACAACACCAGATTCCTTGAGAGAGCAGCAAGAGAATAGATTAATTGCCAAATTATGCTCATATGCAGCAAAGGGAAAGCAGATGTGAAATCTAAGTGCTAATACTGGTACTTAGGAAATGTAAGAAGACCTGAAGGAAGGGCTACAACACATTGGGTAAATTCTTTGCATAGGAACTATGATTGAATATGGGCAAGAACTGTATGGGAAAGGAAGACATGGACAGGTTAGGAAATATATCTAGGGGAAAACTACATATTTTGACAAGATCATACTTCCATTGAAGCTGAAAACAAGGCAAAAAATTATCAGCAGCTAAAACTTTTGTGCTTCAAGGACTTCAGCTGTATCTGCAGTCAATACATTTTTATTAAGCATCTACTACTATGTGCCAAACACTGAACTAAATGCTGGGACACAAAGGCCCTCCAAAATGTATTTCTCTCTCCTTTCATCAATTTGGTCCAATCAATTTGTTTCCCTTCAAGCACTATTCATTTTCCTGCCAAAGCACCCCAAAGGGAAGAACTTAAAGCATTCCCTACGGACAGTCATGATTTGGATGTCCCTATTCTGATACTCTACTTTGGTTTTTCTATTTTCTAAATGTTCTTTAATAAAATATGTCTCCATGATGTATCTCAAGAGAATCAGACAATTTCAGAGCCCTAGTACATACAGAAGATAATCTAGATATGAGTAACAGCAATTATAAACTATGATTCCGATGTACTTTGAGGTACACAGAAATGGGTATTTGAAGCTCATAAGCCAAAATATAGAAATGATTTATGAAGACTTGGTGTTTTATTAATTGTATCAGTAATTAATTTGGGTTCATATGACAATAATTTTAACACAAGTCATGCCCTTTTCTAGCAACATTTTTATGGCTAAAATGGATTAAGCAGTTGAAGAATAGGTCCATAGAAATAATTTCACAGAAGGATAAAATTCCAAGTCTAAAAGGTAGGGGAGGAGGAATTTGATGGTTCTCAGGAATAGAAATGGATTTCTCTTGGCACAAATAGATCTTATGCAAAAGTATCCAGACTTTGAATTACTAGGCATGGTTTTCACCTTTCTCACTTCAAAGACTTAAATGGGTCAATACCCTGACATATGTGTACTGCCTACTAGATGAAGTTCCCAATGAAGTACTTACAGTAAAAAAGAATGATCATCTATCTATTTGATGCTTTTGCTAACACTGATAGGTGAAATAGGTATTCCAGGGATTCTGTTCTTATTCAAAATCATTTTGGAACTCCTTCTCAAAAGTTTAAAAAATATTTTAAAAAATCATTCTCATTAAAGTTATATTTTTAGTAAAAATAATTAGCTTGATAACCCTACTCCCTCTCTTCATCAATATTGACTTCAAGTTATGTTTCCAAAAATCAAATATATTCCCAAAGAATGCAGATTTGCCATCAGGGTATACATTCATTTGCAACCCAGTTACAAAAAAAGGAATTTTAAAAAATCTTTCTAACAAAAGACACAATCACACTGGCTATCCGTTACTAGACAGAGAAAGCCTCTCACAGTGACTACTTTGAGGGAGAAAATGCTTTTCTAGAAATATTATTTCTGGTGACATAATGAGTTAGCATGTAACACTGTTCATTTCTGGTACATAACATTAAAAAAATAAATTAGTTACATTGCATTGTCTCTCTCCCTCCTTATATACATACATACATACATATATAAACATTTTTGTTTGTGATATTTATGTGATGTCTTTAGTTTAAATAATTATTTAATAATTAATAATAAATTCTTAAATAATTAAGAATATAAATAAAAATCACTTCCATAAGTATAACCTTCCAATTCTATGATTGGTATCATGTATTTTGAGGGTTATGGAAGTCATAGTGTCAGATGATTTGTCGCAACATCAGAAAAACATGGGAAGAGTACGAGGACACAAATGACTTGAACTAAGGCTGTGACTGTGTGAGTAGGCAGAAATGGCTAGATGTGAGATATATTTGAAGCAAACATCAAAAACTGATTGGATACGTGGGATGAGAGGGAGTGAAACTTCAAGGATCACTCCAAAGTTATAAACATAGGAGAGTGGGAAAATGATGATGCCTTTAACAAAAACAGAAATGTTTAGAAGTGGAGTAGATTTAGGAAAAGTTAATGTGCTCTGTTATAGACATGTTGAGTTTGACATATTTCTGGGACATCTGGCATGAAATGTCCAATAAGTAATTGTTGATGCAACGCTGACGCTTGAGAGATTTAGCCTCAATATATAGATCTTTAAGTCATCTATAAAGAGGTAATAGTCTATCTTTGGAATGAAATCAGGCAGAAGTATAGTTGCTTTATATTATATATATCAAAACCAGAGCCATAACAAAAATTACAAGCATATTGAAAATCTGTTCTTCTAATTGCATTCGGAATATTATATCTGCCTACTAATAACTTTTTCAAAGTAAAGGTCACTATAGAAATAGTCCTCTTTATCATAATACACATAAGAGCATAATCTAGCATACATAAATAGACTAGTCATTTACAAATAGTAAATAACAAATGAGATACCTGCAAATTATATGAGAGAACCATATTTTGAATGAAGAACAGAATGCTAATTACAAAAATACAATTTTACCAATTAAATTCAATAAATATTTATTAAATAGAGAGTACTATGCTACAAGAAGAGTTATTTTATACCAATTATTCTTACCTTATTAAGTACCCCTTTCTAAAAAGTAAGTCTGAGTGACTAATGGATATCATTAAAAAGTGATGTGGGGAAACATACTGGAAGAATTTTATGACCTATGTCACATTAAAAAATGCATCCCCAAACCCTGGTGATTAGTTACCCTTTAAAACCTTGAGATGAGATGTAGCCATTTTTCCATTGGGGACCCAATTTGCTAATAAAAATGGAGGCTTGGGACATAGCCTCAGAGATTTCTAAATTCTCATATTTAATTTAAAATTTTCTCGTAAATATTACAGATAGATCTCATATGAATATAATAGTATATTCCACTCCATAAGGACTATAAGATATTAGAAGAAACAATAGTACAAGGTGTACCTACTTTTTTTTGTCAAAATGCATTCCTGAAAGTTGTATCATAAAACAAATGGTTGTAAATAGAGTCATATTTCCCCATCAGACAATGTTATAGTTAAGGAACCAAGGACTGTGATATGATCAAAGGAGTGCTGGATTTGGAGTCTAAGGACCTAAGTTCAAAGCCCCAGCTCTACCACTTTACAAAATGAGTGAATGAGGGTAGGTAAGTGACTTACCCTCTCTAGGCTTCAATTTCCTCATCTATAAAATGAGGGTATTATGCAAAGCTTTGTTCAGTTTTAAATATGATTCCACAAAACTATTTTTACCAAGAATTTGACTTAAAATTAATCATAAAGACCAAAATGTCATTATTATGACATAGTGAAATATAAAAAATGACTACAGACATACTGACTGTAGATGTATACCACAGAATTATTTAAAATAGTAAGATTATGCTCCAGGTTCTATAAGATATGGACAAACTTGCTTGTATGAATATACACATACACACAGGGCCTCAATGTTCTTACTCAGATATACTTCAATTACTTCACAACTTTTGTCTAAAAATGTGAATTATGATAATCATTAATTAAACATTTAACTTACATTAATTTTGCTTATGGCCTTAGAAATTTATATTTATATACAATTAACCTATTACTTGGCATATGGTAAACATTTAATAAATGTTTTTTATTCATTTATTCATTTTGTTTCTAAAGCCATACTTTTCTATATTAGAAGTTGCTCTGTAATTTTTTTAAAGCTAAATATATAGGCTCATCATCTTCATAAAACTGGCCCAATTTTCTCACTTTTAAGAAATGCCAGAAGCGTCCACCTTTAATGCCAAATGCTGCAGTTAAATTCAATCCCTAAGTTTCTACTTGCAATTTCTTACCTTACATATATTTATTATCATTTACTTGCCCCATAAGAAATAATGAAATATTAATGATTCACTAAATTTTAAAAAAAAAACCCAACTTTTCTCTCTGTTAATTCCTTTAAAGTAACTCATCCCTCAGAAGTAGAGAAAAATTAAATCCTTCAGTCCTAAATATGTAAATTATTATGAACATTGTTCTCTTTCCCACCTCATTTTTTTAGTTATCTAACTCAGAGGATAGCAATCCGAATTCCTAAAGGAAAAAAAAAAAAAACAAGATCTTTTGAAATGTCAGACCTTCTTTCTAAATTAAATGTTGCCTTTAAAGCTCAAGAAAATACATTTACTTATACGTGAACACATTACAAAACCACAGTGCAGAGATGGAGGGAACCTAAGCAGTTTTCTAGACCAATCTAGGCTGGAAAAAGAAGCCCTACTGTAACATACTTTACAAGTCATCATCGAACCTTTTTTTGGAGATCTATGGACACCACCTTCAGATGCAGCTCATTCCCCTTTTGGATGGCTCTGCTTCTGAGAAACCCCTACCAAGTAGAAATCTGTCTCTTTCCATGTTCTGCCCATTGTTCTTGCTTGCACTCTGCGGGTCAAATATGTTGCTTCCTCCAAAACAATGAAAGTTACTTTCAGGATAGAACTGATTTGTTTTGTCTTCATATCACCAACACCTAGCAGAGTGCCTGGAATATATAGATACACACATACGTCTATATGTATATATGTGTGTGTACATACATACACATACATATATGTGTATATATACATGCACGTGCATATCTATGCAACACACACACACACACACACACACACACACACACACACACACACCAGACCTCTATTTCAATTGCATAATTCCCAGGGAGGAAAGCTCTACAAATGCATATCAATAACTGTTCTGTAATTCAGACTTCTCAGAGAGTTGCCCAGGGGGACTGAGAACTCAGGGCCTCTCACTGGACTTGCCCAAGGCCATACAGGCAATAAGTGTCAGAGACGGGGACTTGAACCCAAATGTTCTAACGCCAGTTGTCTACACTGCTTCTCACTGCCCTGAAAGTTTTAAGTGCTTAATAAATGATCTTTGATTAAGACTAACATCACAACTGTCTATTATATCCAGATTATAACATTTCTATTGCACAACAAACGTTCGTTAAGCACCTATAACATGGGCTAATCAATGAGAATACAAAACAAGGTGAAAGATAATCGCTGTCCCTGTTCTCAAGTATCTCATAGTCTAATGAGTCAGGGGAGGCAGGGGGCAGGTAATCGAAGGCAAACAACTAGGCATAAACAAGATATATACAAGAGAAATTGGAGACAATCAAAAGAGAGAAGGTGCTAACCTTATTATGGGGAAATGAGAAAAGCACATTAGAGATGGTGGGGTTTGGGCTGAGAAATGAGGAGGGAGAACATCCTAGAAATGGGGGACAGCCAGGGAAAAGACCCAGAGTTTGGAGACAGAGTATATTGTTTGAGGAATAGCAAGGAAGTCAATGGAGGCAGGAGGAAGCACTAAAATATAAGATTGTAAAAGTAGTAGGAAACTAGGTTATGAAGGACTTTGAATGCCAAATAATTCTGTATTTGATCATGGTGGTGATAGGGAACCCATAGAGTTTACTGAATTGGTGGGGATGGATGAGAAAGTCAGATGTGTACTTTAGGAAGATTAACTTGTTAGCTGAGTAGAAGATAAATTGGAGTAGGGAGAGACTTGAGGCAGGGAGAATCCTCCTCCCCCAAACAGGCTATTTCAATAGTTCAGTCATGCACCAGGGTGGTAGCAGTGGGAGAAGAGAGAAGACATATATAAGAGATGTCATGAAGGTAAAATCAACAGAACTTAGCAACAGATTGGATATGGGGAAGTGAGAAAGAGTAAGGAGCCGAGGAAGACACCTAAGGTGCCAGCCTAAGAAAGATGATGGTGCCTCAACAATAATAGGAAAGTTTGGAAGGGGAATAGGCTTTGGGAAAACAATAATGCATTCAGTTTTGGAGTTTAAGATGTCTATGAGACATCTGGTTTTAAATGACCACTAAGCAATTGAAAAGACAAGTCTGGAAGAGAGTTTAAGGCTGAAAAAAAGTAGATCTGGGAAACATCAGCATGGAAATGATTGATCATTGAATCCGTGGGAGATGATGAGATTAGCATGTGAAATAGGATGGAAAAGAGAAGAGGGCCTAGGACAGAGTCGTGAAGGACATCCAACCAGTGTGGGAGGAGGTCAGTGACCTGAGTAAAGACCCAACAAAGGAGAAGAGCTCACATAGTTAGGAGAACTAGGACAGAAAGTGTCATAAGTAAGTAACTATTAGATATATTGCCAGATTTCATGATAAATCTTAATAAATAATAATAATGATTAAACCTTATATTTGTACAAAATCCTAGTGACCCCTGACATAGACACAGACTCCTGAGAGATGGTATGATTCAACAGATATGGTCAAATTAGCATTTTCAGTGACCCAGACACATCACCATCAGAATATTTTTTAAATATTTTAATATTAAACAATCTTAATACTCTTTATGTCCCAAATCTCATCAGCATGGACTGGTACCTAAAGCACCCAGCACTGTCCAGGGACTACTCACAGAACAGGGAAAAATACACTCCCGGATGCCGATACTAAGAACACCCAACCTTTGCAACTAAGCTATGAAACTTCCAGGTTCCTTCTCTCTCAAGCCCTCTAAGATCTATTCAGACAGTGTACTGGGGACTGGCTTCTAACCAACTGCAGCGATGTTTAAATTGTGATTGCTTGCAAGCAGAACACTGAGCAGGAGGTTCTGATACACTACTCAGAGCTACTGACTGTACCTGCCGTCACTTCCTCCCTCAGCTCAAATGAACAACCTTCCTGACTATACTAATAGTAGGACGCTACAACTGACAAAGCATTGATCCACCCAACAATTCTGAGAGACACAGAACATTAACACAGCCATTTTACAGATGAGGAAACTGAGGGTTTTGTTTAGCTATTTTAAGGTGGATGGGCAATGTTTTCAGAAACAATAAAACCCAGATTATTTCAAAAAACATACAAGAGATTGAAATAATTCCAACTAAATTTCATTTACAGAATATACCACACCTGATTAAGTTTTAAAAGATGATACATTTTCATGTAAGCTAAACATAACAGGAAATTTCTTAGAAAATGTATTCTGTATGTACATCCATATATGCGTAAATATGAACTGTTTATAGAATTACAAGATGCCGATGAATACCTATGTATATGTCAAAACATACTAGCATATGACTTATTCACACTTCTCTAACTCTCTTCACAACTACCATAGATTTGTGAGGAGAAAAATAAATTTTGAGTCCTTCATCTCTTCCTGTCTAGCAACCAAGCAACCATTTTCAGTGTCTTCTCTTCCACCTCTCTCCACGAAAACTATGAGATATAAAATTTTAAGGAATAATCCCTGTTTCTATAGTTATATTGTAGCTGTAGAATTAAGTCAGGATATGAATATGAAAAGGGCTTCATGGCAGACGCTAGAGAGCCAGAATCAGGTTCATAAGTCCTGGTTTCAGGTTTTGTTTCTGATATGTACTGGATGTGTAACCTTGACTGAGTAAGTTACTTAACCTCTAAGGGACCTTGTCATTTTTCTAAAACTTTAAATTGCAGAACAGCTTTAGAGACTCATTAGTAGAGGGAATTTTATCACCTGAAAGTCTCTACAACAATAAAATCATTGCTCTAGAACCTCTTCTCCTCCCCCCAAAAAATCATATAGGTTTACACAGTAGGTCAGTAATAGAGGAAGATTGGCCTCTCATTCTAATAAAAATGTACACTTACAGGATCACAGAAGTGGAAAGCTAAAAGGGACTAATCTCCATTATAACATGCCTCAGAAATGGTTGTTCAGTCTCTGCCTAAAGACCTCCAAGTATGGGGGACCCACCTCAATGCATCCCATGCCACTTCTGGAAAACTCTCAATGCTGGAGAGTTGACGTCAAGCTTAAATTACCTTTGTTTTCAATTTCCATTCATTGCTTCTGGTCTCAAACAGAACAACTTTAATCCATTTTCCACATGATAGTCTTTGAGATGCTTGAAGACAGTCATACTGTCCCCTTGGGGCTTTCTCTTCTCCAAGCTAAATATGCTCAGTTCTTTCAACCAGTATTCATATGACATGATCTCAAGGTCCTTCATCATCTTGGTTGTCTTTCATAGATATATTCTCCAGTTTATTAATGTCCTTCTTAAATCAAGTGCCCAGAAATGAACACAATATTCCAAGAGAGATCTGATGAGGGAAGAGTACAATTCTGCCCTCACCTTCTCGAAAGCTAGAATTTTTTAAAAGCCATCCAAGATCAAATTAGTTTTTTGAGGATGCTACATTATATTGCTGATTCATATTGAAATTGCCCTTTAAAACCCCCATTTCCTTTATAGGACAAATGCTTTCTAACCAGGCTTCCTCTGTCTTATCCTTGTGAAGCTGATTTTATTTTGTACCTAAATGTTAAGACTTACATTTATCCCTATTATGATTCACTTTATTTAATTCAGTCCAATGTTATAGCAGCCTATAAGACCCTTTTGGATCCTAAGAACAATACAATACAATACAATGAAATATTCCATCACTGTGGATAAACACACACAGTTCTGTGTATTTCATTTAATTATTTATTTTGGAAGTAATCATGTTAAGTGACTTGCCTAGTGTCATTCGGCTAATAAGCATCTGAGGCCGATTTTGAACTTCATCCCTCCTGACTCCAGCCTGGTGCTCTATCCACTGCACCACCTAGCAAGATGAAGTAATTTCAAAAGAAAAAGAGTCTCCTATAGAAGATAGCACCTGTTATCTCTGAAGAAAGGTAAGAATTTTATAAGACAGAGAAAAGAAGGAATTGCATTATATATATAGATAGATAGATATGAATATATATATAGATATAGATATACATCTTTAAAAAAACACATAGGAATTTAGGGATGGAATGTGTGGGGTGAGCTGCTGCTGGACCAATTTGACTGAAATAGAGAGTGTTTGTAGGGGAATAATATAAAATAAGACTGGAAAAGGAAATGGGATTCAGATTGTGAAGAAGCAATAGGGAGCTATTGAATATTTTTTTAGTAAGGCAGTGACATAGTTAAGATTTATGTCTTAGGAATATCAATTTATAGCAGCTGAGGGGAAGGTAACCTGGAAAAGGGGGAAAACTTAAACATCTTTAAATCCCATACTGAAAATTTTCCTTGATAGCTATAATTTGGGTTGAGTAGTTGGGCTAAAAATATATTAAAATCAATTGATATGAATGAAACACTCATACCATCATAATTTTGGTCTACCTCAAACTTGTACAATAACTACTACTAAAAAGGAAAAGGTGCTGTGACAGACTTCTGATTCCCCTGTCCTAGATTCTCTCTATTTTCAAAATGTGAAAAATGATGTAGAAGGACCTGAATATATGTGGTATGCCCCAGCAAGTTAGGGTCTGGCAGGAACCTTGAGTTTCCATTCTTCTGCTTAATTCCTGGTCGGTAGAGCATTATGTCAGGAGGCCTACTATAGACAGGACACAGCAACAGGGAATCATTTTATGTTTATTTTATGGGGCAAGATTGATGGCTTTAAGGAACTGCACTGAGAAAGAGGTAGTCTGCCTAGAGATAATAGGTTTAAGTGGAAACTACTACACTTTCTTTACAGTCTGGGCTTGTGACTCCATTACCTAGTTTTCCAGGGGTGTACTTCTAAAAAGCAGGAAGAGAGCAGGGAATATCATCACTTTGGGGTTTACGTAGGACACTTCAAGGAGTGCCATGCAAAATGTGCTGAACTGGCAGCCAAAAGAGCTGGGTTCAAATCCTTGCTCGGTTACATAAGGTTAGGGATCACAGATTTAGAGCTGGAAGAGACTTTGAGTCCAATCTCTTTATTTTTACATATCAGGAACATATGAGGAAGCAGCTAAGAGGAAAAGTGGATAAGAGTGCCAGGCCTGGAATTGGGAAGATTAATCTTCCTGAGTTCAAATCTGGACTCAGACACTTTGTACCTATGTGACCCTGAACAAGTCACTTTACCCTTTTTGCCTCAATTCCTCATCTGTAAAATGAACTGGAGGAGGAAATGGCAAACCACTCCAGTATTTTTGCCAAGAAAACCCCCAATAGGGGTCACCAAGAGTGGGACACTACAAAAAAATGACTAAACAACAACAAAACCAGAGAGGTGATGAGCTTCCTATGGGCATACAAACAGTAAGCAATAGAGGTAGTGCCTAAATAATCTCTAAGGTCCCTCCAGTTTTAAAACTAGAATCATATGACTCTACACAGATAGAAAAAATCACTAACAACAATCTAGTATTAAGGACCAATGAACAAAGATGAAAAAACGAGTAAGTTAACTACCAACTCTTCCAACTCTTTATTTCTTCAAGTTTCCTAGGGCATTTTGCTAGCTTGGCATAGCAGCAGTACAGTGGAAAGGGCACTGGCCTTGGAATCAGAAGATCTGAATTCTAGTTCTGGTTCAGTCATGTAACCACCATGAAGTTATCTGACTGTCCTTGCTTTCTTCAAATGTAAAACTGTATTTGTGTGTGTGGAATAGGAAAATAATAGTTTGTCCCAAGTGTGCAGGGACCAAGGGAATAATAAATTTGAACATGTTTTGTGATATATATGTAAATACCATCTCCTCTTTCCCCTACAATTTTATAGATCTTCCATGTAATTTCTGTCCTTTTCATTCTAGCCAATATCTTTAGTCTTCTTTTACTTCCTTCTCTACTCACTCTTTCCATTACCAGTCTTCTCTCCCCCTCCACACACTATTCACCTCCTGGCAACTTACTCCCCAAAGAAGTTTGGGCGATTCTGTCTCTTTCCAGACCCACCCACAATTTTAAAAGACCTAGAGAAACTGATTAGTGGGTGGAAATTTAGATCATAAGAAAATGGATTTCAAACTACCAAGGATCTTAGAGACTCAGAGAGCTTTAGACTTGCCCAAGGTCACAGTGTTTCGAACACAGGTCCTCTGGCTCCAAATCCAGCTCTAAACAATTTAGATTTAGATAGTGCTTACTCTCAATCCAGCAATCTTTGCATTTTATCCCTCCGTCTTTAACAATAACGGAAATCAACGTGTGTGGCCAGCTGGGAAGAAACGTAAACCTCTCACTGTCCTTAAATGAAATCAAAGCCCAAATTCGTGCAGAAGAGTTTAACTCAACTTCTTTCCGTGACTGAGACTTCTATTCGCCTCAGCATAATTTATTCCCTTTTTTCTTCCTTGGATCCCAGAACATATCCTTCCCCTCCCTTCTCTTCTCAAAGTCCCCGGACCAAAGCACCAATCCCAGAGGTAGATTTTAGAATGGAAAGCTTCAGAGAGGGTGTAAATTTCATGTTTTTGCTTTTCACAATGAGACTGGGATTTCTGGCATGAGACAGGAGGCTCTCTCAAGCCGCAGTCCGTTCCAATGTCCAGAAGTTGGATGCAGATCAGGTGCGCCGAAGCAAAGAATCAAGTTTGGGAATCGTTCTTACCTGCGCTCCTGGGTACGCTGAAGATCCAGGAGCCGGCTGGTTCAGTGGAGGAGGAGGCGGAGAACAGCAGTGCCCGGTCGTGGTCCCTCTGAGGTTCGGAGAACGAAGAAGTGGAGGGGGCTGCATACACCACGCGCTCCCGCTGACTAGAGGAGCGCACCTTGCCCGCGCCGAGGTGCTGCGGGACGTGGGCGCCACTGGAAGCTGCGGGCGCTGGTAGTAGATGGAGAAGCTTCCCTTTATCTCCCTGCGCTCCTGCTTGCCTGCGGCCCCGGGGGCTTCCTTGGCTCTCCTGGGAGGCCAAAGCGAGAATTAAGAGGAAGAGGGTAGGCAGCTTGGGCCACTCGCTAACTGCCTGCATCTTCTGTGCGTCTAAAGAGAAAGAAGGAAGGCGAAAAAGAAAGAAAACAGCAACATTTAGATCCTCCCAGTGCCATGCCCAGCACGTGTCTGGAACGAATTCCTAACCTGGACTGGACTGGGAAGGAAGAGACTCAGATGTCTAAGGAAAGAAACCCGATCAAGGATGATGGAGGGGGAGCGGGAAAAAGAAAAAAGGAAGAAGAAAGCAAGTGAGGGTCTTGTTTAGGTCTAAAATGTAGTCTTTCTGCAATCCTTATCCCTGGCCTCCAGAACCTTACTACCCCTGGGAGCCCTTCCCACCCCCCGCCCCTGCCCGGGGGGAAGAGTATTGGCACTGTTGGACTGTCCCGGACAAGTATCCCTCACCGGTCCATCAGCCCCTGCCTCAGTCCTTGCAGTTCAAATGCCCGAAAAGCAGTGCCTTGGGGAGCGGGCAATAGCCCAAGAGGCTCTCAAGAAGATGGAGAACTTTTCCAGAGGTGGGCGGGAGCACAGGGAGGAGGGAAAGGAGAAAGGAAAAGATGGGTTTAGCCCGATTGCCCAGGAAGCTATGTATGATCTGACACGAATCAACTTCAGAATCTCAAGAAAAGAAGCCTCTCGTGGGTAATTTGTGAAATTCGAACCATCCATCAGCTACCCAGTGCCACTCAGGCATGTGGGAGATGAACCATGGGCCAGACTGGCCAGCAAGCCATGCGCTTAAAGCTTTCTGACACTAGAATGTCACTAGCACACAATTACTATAGAGATTCCCCTATAAGTACAGTGAGAAGAAAGGGGAGAAAGAAGGGGCGGGAGTGGGGGTGGGGAGAGGGAGGAATTGGACTTTGGAGGACTTTTCTATCCCCTGGCAAACCTGAGGGGATAAAAAAGTCTACCAACCCCATGCTTTGGCTGCTTTTCCTGGGGTCCTCTCTACTTCACCAAACAAAGCTTCCTTTCTTCCTTCTTTCTTTCCTTCCTTCTTTTCTTCGTTCTATTATTACCTTCCTTCCATTCGTGCCTTCCCTCTTTTCTTCCTTTCTTGTTCCCTCCCTCCCTCCCTCCCTCCCTTTCTTTCTAAATAAATAAAACACCAGGTCTCTTTTAAATTTTACTCACCCTCAGTCAAGGAGATGTGTAAAACACAATTAACTTTTCAGAGGAAAAATGATAATTCCATTCTTAAGACAATAGTTTAAATGCAAACCTTTCCTGGACTACGATTTTGCATCCTTACAGGGAATCTCCTCCTCCTTCTCTTTACATCCTGGGAACTGCTCACACTAACCTCTGAGGAATAATATTGTTTAATTCCTTCTGTGGTTACCAAAACCAGCCAAAAGTTTTAACCACCCAAGAAGTTACCTATCTGCTGGATACTAAAGAGAGTAGCTTTCAGGTTACAGAGTAAAGCAAAAAAAAAAAAAAAAAATGCCTTTCTATGAGATGCTCTTTGAAGTATGGGGAGTTTACCTTATGCAGATGAATAAATCCTTCTTCACTGGCAAAATGCAAATGCTTTGTCTTCTCTTGCCCTTTAGTTCTTGCTTATGGCGGAGGACTCCCTCTGATTGGAGCAAGTGTGGCTCTCACACCCGCTCAGGAGACAGTAAGTGAGTGCCCCTCTGGAGTCCACTCCTTTGTTTTATACGAGCATGTTCAAATGAGCACTAGTAGGCTTTGGGTGGGTGGCAAATGACGAGGACATTTTAGGTAATCTTTTCTTCAATTCATCCTGGCTATTCATGTCAAACTTCTATTGTTTCCTTTTCCCCTCTGTGGGCTGCACTCAAGGGAAGAGTCATCGGCTAGAGTGCCTCAGATCTTTTTGTGAAATCTAATTTCTCTGTAAATCAGTAATGCTTACCAAAGGACACAAAGGATGACAGCATTTTTAAACTTCAAAAAAATCCCTATTCAAAACTTGTAAGTTCTACTAAATGAAAAATGAAATGAAATTCTTTAGTTCTAAGTAAAGTGACAATTATAAGACAATTATAAGTAAATGTTGTTTGTCAGATAATTATAGTTATTGATTATGAGTAGATATATATTTAGTTTTATATTTAATTGAAGAGACAATAATGAGTGTAGACTTGAAACAAGGATCTGGATTCAAATTTAGCCTCTTACACTCATTAATTCTGAGACTCTAGGGAAGTGTGTTAATGTGTTTATGCCTCAAGAAACTCCTTCAGGTTTGGTAACCAAACTACTTTCATATTACAACCTCTTGTCCTTTTACCTCCCCTATTCCTTGACACTAAACCAATTTTTTGCCCTTCTAGTCTTTGTTTCCTTGACCCATCTCAGTTCTCCGGGTTCATTTTCCCCAGTTGGCTTCATTTGCCTTCTTTTTTAATCTTGACTCCCTACCTCATTCCACATAGCAACTATTGCAAACCTTTTCTTCTACCAGCTCACTTCCACCTTCCACACTTAAAGCAGATTTAATCTCCTTCGCTGGGATGACTGAAACCAACCAATGTGAGGTCCCTTAGCTCCACATCTGTATTCCTGAATTTCTTAACATTAAAATCAATTCCTCCTCCTTACTAGGAATAATCGTTCTACTTGTGACCTTCAGACCATTCTTACTGTATCCTATAGAACTTTGTCCCAGAAGCCATCCCCTCTCACATGTAGGGATGGCAAAATGTAGAACTGTTCTTTTTCTGTATCCTCTGCATCTAACACACTTCCTTAAACATAGTGATCACTTAATAAATGTTTATTATACCATTGTATTGTACTGCATGACATTGAGTACATCTTCAGAAAATTTTTCTCCTCAAGAGTTCCTTTTGATTTGTCTACTTCCCAATCCTAAAAACAAAACAAAACAAACAAAAGAAATCCCAAATCCTCCTCTTCAGTCCCACTCTTCAACTTCCTTTCCTCTTTTTCCACTAAACTGCCTGAGAAAAGTTATCAATACTAGACATCTATATTTCCTCACCATCCACTTCACAATTTGATTCTCTCCATCACTACAACTACCAAGAATGATGACTTGACACTACTCTCTCAAAAGTCACTAGTGGCATCCTAGTCACCAAAGCCAATGGATGCTTCTTACTTTTTATTTTCTTTAACAGTTTTCAGTTTTTGATAGTGTTGATCACCAAAGGTTATGCCAGACAACCTTCTCCCCTCATTTTGAAAACACCACATTCTAGTGGTTTGCCATTTCTGTTGCTTTTCTCTATATCCTCCACATTGCCTTACTTCTCCCCAGTGTGGGTGTTCTCCAGATTTCTGTCCTTGGCCCTCTTCTCTCTCTACCTTTTCTCAGTTGTAAAACTTGTTCATTCCCACAGCTTCATATACTACCTCTAAATAAATAATTTCTAAAATCTAGATCTCCAGTCCCAATATCTCTTATGATATCGTAACTCTGATATCATAACTCTGTACCAGACATGTTCCTCTACTGACACCTCAAATTCAACATTTTCAAAACCAAAGATCAAAACTAAACACCATCTTTTGCTTCAAGCTTGGCCATATGTCTGACCTCATTATTTATGTCTGTGGCATCATTATACACACTATCTCCCATGTTTGTAATCTTGAATTGCCTTGGAAGGTTCCCTTTTCCTCACCTCTCACTTCCAGTCAATTGTCATATTCTATCAATTCTACCTCTATAAATTCCTTTATGCCATCAATCCTGCCTAGTCTCACAACAGCCATACTAGTACAAACTCACATTACTCCCAAATATATTAACATAAATTCCTAATGGTTAATCTTACTTAAATAATTCAAAAGAGCTTTCATAAATAAAGCAAAGCAGATAAAATAAGAAGAGACATAAGAAATGGGAAAGAGGAAATTTTTGCAAGAAGTTTCTCTGAAAAGGTCTCATTTCTTTTTTTGATCTTTTTTGTTTTATTTTTTAATCTAATTAATGAACAAGTTAAGGTATATGAAAGTGATGCATTATCATGCCATATGAAGTGATGAAGGGGGTGGTTTCCAGAAATAAAAAGAAAAAAATAGACCTGAGAAGACTTGTATAACATGATGCAAAGTGAAGTCAGCAGAGCTAGGAGAACAATTCATACAATAGTAATATTATTAGAAAGATAAATAACTTTGAAAGACATAGGAAGACTGATCAACATAATGACCAACCACAATTCTAAAAGGTCTATGATGAAATATGGTATCTACCTCAATATAAAAAGAGATGGACTCAAAATGCCACAAAAAAACCCAAAACTTTTCTTCTCTTTTTTTTTTCTTGCCTTCTCAACAGATGGAGGAGATATATAGGGCCAGGTAGAGAAATCAGAACTGCAAATAATATTTAATTTTTAAAAATAACTTTCCAGTGGGTTTTTTAACTCAACTCTGCCACCTCCAATGTATCCTTCATGCCACTACCAAAATATCTTCCTTATAGATACATCTAGTCATCTATTCATCAACCTGTTAAATTCTTCTGCTCAAAAATCTTCAAGAACATACTATTTCCTACTGAATAAAATTCAAACTTTCTTCCTTGGCATTCAAGATTCTCCACAATCTTGCACACTTACACCCCTCCTGAAACAAACTGGAGTGTTCTCTGCCTCATGAAAATATCCTTTATTCTCCCACTTCCTTACCTTTGTTCATACCTAAAACCATTGCCTTTTTCCTGGATATTGATTGTTTTCTCATTTTTTTCAAACCTAACACAAATGCCAGTAAACCAGACTTTCTATGATCTATTAATCCATCAATCAACATTTATTAGACACTTTGTGGGACATTATGTTAAATGAACCATCTACTGAGATCCCTTGCATTCATTTTGCAAGCTCAGAGTCATTCCAGAACAAAGAGAACTTGGAAGGAGGAAGTGAAGGATAAACTAAAGACAACTGAAGAAAACTTTTTCATTAGAGGTAGATCAAAGTAGAATGACTAAAAAATATTAATCTCATAAAATCATCAAAATAATCTCAATGCTTTCAAGTAATTTTCTTGTCCCTTGAAAATATTTTCAGAGTACTCAACTTAAAGGGGAACCTGGAAGAAGCACTATAAAATTGTGACTTTGAAGAAAACAATTTATTATTTTTTCTGGATTCAGAGTCAACAGGAGTTTTATATAGTAAAGGCACCCTATAAGTTGAACTGGTGAAAAAAAAATTCAAAAGAACAGGGTCAAACATCATGTACAAAAAAGAACTTATTTTGGGTACATGGAAGTAAGGATATCTTCTATCAGTGGGGTGCAGTGAGTAGAGTGTAGGGCCTGGAGTCAGGAAAACCCAAGTTTACATCTGGATTCAGACACTAGCTGTGTGAGCTTGGGCAAGTCACTTAACCTGTTTGCCTCAGTTTCCTCATCTAAAAAATGGCAGTAATAATAGTACCTATCTCCCGGGGATGTTGTGAGGATTGAATGAGATAGCAAAGATAATCACAAGGTTCAGCACAATGCCTGACACACAGTAGGCACTATATAAATGTTAGCTATTATTATCATTACAATCTATTGCCATTCTTTTGTTCTGGCAAAATCCTATTAAACCTCACTCCAGAACCTTCTTTGGCAAGCTGGAAAAACAGTTCCTGCCATGTTTGAAATATTACTAACCAGAAAGCTTTAGAAAATGGTATTTTTAATATTTCCTCAGTCCCTCTCATTGACAATGTCAACACATTTTGGAAGAAGTTTCATAACTAAAAGTGATGGATAGAAGTTGCAGAGAGATTGAATTCAGCTCTAGAAAGAAAGTCCTCTTCAAAGACCTGTTCTGTTGCTTCCTGGTGGCATGGAGGTCACCCCAGGTTATTGAAAGCTAAGTCAGAGGATTATTGACTCTGGCATGTGCTTCCTTGCTGGAAAAGATTAGAGTATTGCCCCAGTAACATACTGTGCTCTGCTTCTATGTTGTCTCCACCATGAGATTGTAAGCTCCTGGAGGGCTGGGACTGTCTTTTTACTTCTTTTTGTACCTCTAGAGCTTAGCACCATGCCTAGCACATTTGTTGTTCAGTCATTTCAGTCATGTCTAACTCTTTGTGAACCCATTTGGGCTTTTCTTGATAAAGATACTGAAAGGATTTGCCATTTCCTTCTCCAGCTCATTTTACAGATGAAGAAACTGGGGCAAATAGGGTTAAGTGACTTGTCCAGGGTCACACAGTCTGAGGCTAGATTTTAACTCAATGAGATGAGTCTTCCTGACTCCAGATCTGGCACTCTATCTGCTGTGGCACCTAGCTGCCCCTGTCTGGGACATAGCAGTTGGTTATTAAATGTTTGTTTATCAATTAACTAAACTAAGTATAGAAATGTTCATTTCACTGGTGGTGAATACTACTATAAGATCATAATAAACAAGATAGCTACTTTGTAATGAATTCTTTTGTCTTGGTCGTCCTTGAAATAAACAAGCAAGTATAAAACGGTCATCAGCAAAAATGGTCCTCAGTATAAAACGAATAATCGGTATCATTTATACAGCACTTTAGAGTTCACAAAGAACTCTACATATATTATTTCACTTTATCCTCATTTGCAAGGTAGATGCTTTTATTACCCCCATTTTACCTTGCCTATAGTTACACAACAAGAGTCTGAGGCTGAGGTTCACACAGCTAGTAATGGTTGAACTCATATCTTCCTTCTTCCAAGTCCCACACTCAATCCCACTGAGTCACTTAGCAGCCACAGTACCAGTACTATGCAGCCCTGTCCACTTCTGCAGTGATAGTGAATATAGTATCAGGAAGACAGGAAAAGGATATTAAGAATAATTTAGCTATTGATATTACAAATATGAAATCCTTATCTCATGACAGATGAGTACACATAACTATTGAGGAAACTGTATATTAATTTTAACATTACTACAAATAAAACCAGAAGATGGTCTTGCCGTGTGACAGGTGTGAGAATAATTGATAGATAACTCATCTGTTCCATTTGTATCCTCACAACATCAAGCAAAAATGAGAAAGCTCCCCAGGAAGGGAATGATACAGACAAGAATAACAGGCTATACATGAATGAATGACCTGTAATATGTATATTAGAAGGCTAAAAAGATCATAGATTTAGTGTTACAAAGGATCTTAAAGGTCATCGTGTCCAACCTCTTCATTTTATTCATGAGGAAACAGGCTTAGTAAGGTCAAATGACTTGTTCAAAGTCACACGGGATAGGACAGTAAGTAACAGAATCCAGGTCTCCTGGTTCCAAGAACAGGAATATCCCTTCTTTTTAAAATTTTTAATTGTTTTGATATGTGTGTGCTACCCAAGTAGATTATATATGACCACATGAATTATCTAAATTCAACTCATGGATTGGCTCTATCATCTATCAATGTCTTTAAAATCCTTTAGAACCCTTCTCTCTCAGGGAGACTTACCATTCCTGCCTTGAGGGAAGCAGGAGAAAGGGTAACTAGACTGACTGTTCTGTTCTCTGAGAGAGGGGATACTGAAATAGAATTATATTTATCTGCCTCCCTAAATATTGCTGGCCTACTGGCAGAATGGTTCAAAAACAAAATCATTAGCTTCCTTGGTTGCTATCCCATAAAGCAGAAGGCATCCTCAACTTAAACTCAGTGGCTACAATTTGGCTACAAAAATGGCTACCCACTAAATGCTAGTTATACAAAAGACCATCACAAATAGTGAAAAGCAAGTGAATCCCTTTATCCAAGCAATAGAAGGCGGATACTGGAAAAGTTATACAGATCACAATATACGAGAAAACACACAAGAGAGAGCTAATTATTTAGAAGACAGTAAGATGAAATCTTGATAAACTGAGACTGCCCTCACTCAGTGGAAAATTTTCCTCAAGTTTCTAGGGAATCAAGCTTGAAATCAGAGAAAAGATGATGATCCCACTTCCTTTACATGTCTTCTACTTCCACAGTCTATCTCTCTCTGAATATATGGTTCCTAAGAAAGTCTTAAACCATAAATGTGTCCTCTCCTGAAATAGGAATGAAGAACATCCCTTCTATCCAAAGCTCTTGAACCAAATCTGCCCTTCCTGTAGTCATGTAAGTTCATGTCAGCATTCTCTCTACCAATCTAGAATCACACTCTAAAAACAGCATTCAGCATAGTTATATCATAAACCTAACAAATATAAATAAACATAATCTTTTTAATGAAAAAAGAAAAAAGCATAGTATAACACACATAATAAAAAAGATGATTGTACATCAAACTGAACATTCCTTTAAAATATATAATAAAATTATGATGTAAAATTGAGGGATCTTAAAGTACAAAACGATTTTTCATACAAGATAGATAAATCTATAGAACAAATGGGAAAATGATGCACTACTTGTTGATTTCACATAAGTTCTCAAGTATTTCTCTTAAATAAATTTCACTAAATAGAATACATTCTTCTCAAATAAATTATGTGATTAGGAAAAAAAAAGAAAAAATCTTTGTGTTCTAAAATATTTATAGCAGCTCTCTTTGTTGTGGAACTGGAAATTGCAGGGATTCCTGTCAAGTGGGGAATGACTGATCAAATTGCGGTAGATGATTGTGATGGGATGCTATTGTGTTATAAGAAATCATGAGCTTGAAGATCTTAGGGAAACATGGATAGACTTGCACAAAATATTGAAGAGTGAAATGAGAACCAAGAGAACACTGTATACAGTAATAGCAATATTGTTTTAAGAAAATTTTAAGCAAATAAGGTATTTCAACTATTACAAATACCCAGATTAACTACAAATGACATATGAAGGAAGATGGTATCTGCAGCCAGAGAAAGAACTGATAAATAATAGTATGTATATAATGAATTTTTATGTCCGTACATATAGGTATGTGTGTATACATACACACATACATACATACACATATACATTTCTGTTTTAATGGTAGCCATCTCTGAGAGTGGAGGAGGGAGAAAAAAAGGAAATTTACATGATAATTTTATTATATATTTAAAAGAAATTTACACTTTCATGTACAATCATCTTTTTAATTATACTTTGTTATGGAAATGCTTTTTAACCCAGAAATTTGAGAAAAATAAAACAAAAACTAAAATAAAATAAATTATGTGACACTATTTTAAACTCATCATTAACAAAACCCTTGAGAGCTTTAAGAAATATTGTGTTGCTTTAAAAAAAATACATATAATTCCTAGCCCATTATCCACAACTATTATTGATGTGAAAATATTCTTTTACATTATATATAATAAATATGTGTATATGTATAAAACATAAAAGGCTATTATTTCTAATGAAAATCATTAATATGAATCCCCAAATTTAGGTTAATCTACTGATTCAACATATATTACAAAATAAAAATGAAATAAATTTAAAATATGTATATTTAAGAATTAGAAAGTATCTCAGAAAACATTTCAAATAAATGCATTCCCTGTTTCCAAGGTAAGTTGCTAATCTTTATCTTCTTTAACTATTCCAAAGAAAAAAAGATATACTTCTATTACTATTTCTGCCAGAGGATCATGTGTGAATTTAAATTTAAGCTTGGCTATTATTTATGTAATATGAAATAGACCACTTTTTCATTAGACATGCTGCTATTGTGGAATTATCCCAACTTCTATAACTTACTTTAAAGGGCTATAAAGTTAACTTGATAAGAACTGTCATCTGAAATCAATATCTTGATAGTAATAAAGTCATGGTTGGTTGGTTGGTTGGTTGTTGTTCTTTGTTCTAGAAGAGGACTAAAATGACATCACTATGATAAAGTCAAGTTTCAATGTGTCTGACTGTGGCTGATCAGACCAATAGGAGTTCAGAATGCTCTACCGCAGGTCAGGCACAAATAGTCCATGTGAATGTGAACTAAATGTGCACATCCTGCTTTTCCTTTGAGCTGTTTCAATTCTGCTTTGCTCATAGAGCATAGCACCTTCTCTGATGTGGGCATGCCGTACTGAGCAGTACTGTGCCCATATCTCTCATGTCACACAATTAATTTCAAAGTTCTTGAGAGACATCTTGAGAGTATCCTTGTATGACTACCACATTGATTGCTTGCTCTGTGTGAGTTCTCCAAAAAATGATTATTTTGGCAAGACTACATTTTGAATTCAAACAACGTAGCCAGCCCATCAGAGTTGCACTCTCTGAAGTAGAATTTGATGCTTTGCAGTTCAATTCAAGCAAAGACCTCTGGTCTGGTCCTTATCCTGCCAACTGATCTTCAGAATCTTCCTAAAACAACTCAAATGAAAGTGACTCAATTTCCTGGCATGGCACTGGTAGACTGTCAAGGTTTCACAGGCATACAACAATGAAATCAGCACAATGGCTCTATAAAGGCTTAAAGCATTATTCAGTCATATTGTCAAATGCTTTTTATGAGGATGAACATGGCATCAAGGTCAGCTACCTCACTGATGGTAATTCTTCAATTTGAAAAGGCTACAAGCCAAGATCAAAGTGGAGGGAGTGTTGGCTCATGATTTTCTGTTTGGAGATGATTGTGCACTCAGTACAACCTCTGAAGCTGAGATGCAGCAAAGTATGGATCAATTTCTCTGCTACTTGTGCTCATTTTGGCCTAACAACACCAAGAAAACACAGGCTCTCCATCAGCCACCACCGCACCATCTATACATGGAACCATCAGTTATAGCAAATGGAGAAGTTTTGAATGCTGTACGTAAGTTCATTTACCTTGGTAGTGTGCTTTCCAGGGATGAACACTTTGATAATGAGGTTGACTCACTCATTACCAGAGCTAGCTCAGTGTTTGGGAGGTTCTGAAGGAAAGTATGGAAGAGAAGAAGTATTAGATTGACTACCAAACTGAAGATAAAGTCATAGAGCAAAAAGTAAGTAGCACACAACACTGAATTAAGCAATTAGCTTAATTTATGTATTAAGTTGTGGTAAGAGATCAGAAAAAGCAGAAACTACTTCTAATCATTCCTCTCCAGGATGCACTCTGGGCCTTCTCCACCACTTCTTAGAAACAAGAAATTCCCTCTAACACTGAAATTCATACTTTGGAAGCACCCCCAACACACATATCCAGGCTTCTCTGATTAGATGGTTCCTCCTAAAACCTTTAAGTAGCACGGCCAGGCTAACCATGCTTTCCATTCCTCTCCAGGCTACATTCTGGACTTTGTCTACCTTAACATCCCCTATCTCCTTCTTTTTATGTGAAATCTTCCTCTATTAGAATATAAGTTCCTAGAGGGACTAACTTTCTTTCTGCTTGTATTTGGATTCCCAGCATTTACCACAGTGCCTGACACACAGTAAGCACTTAATAAACATTTTTTGACTGACTGACTGACCAGGGAAGTCTTCCCAGTTGAAGAGGCATAGTCCAATTTGAACTAGGCCTTGATGGATAGATAAGATTTCAATTGGAGTTGCTGAAATGGAATGGAGGAGAGAATTTCAAGCAGGAGGAATGATATAAGCAAAGGCATAGAGGTAGGACAGTTTGAGGAATGCTGAAAACAATGAATAATTTAGTTTGATTAGACCATAGAAGTAAGTGAGAAGACATAACGTGAGATAGATAAGTTTGGGAAGACAGGCTAGGCTCATCAATACCTGGCTAATGAATTTAGACTTCATTCAATAGGAAGTGGGGAACCCATGGAAGTTTTTGGAGAGTGTCATGATTAAAACTGTACATTAGGAAGATCATTCTAGCATCATTCTAGAGACAAGATCTTGAAGGCAATTGAGATGTGAGTCAATGACGTTCTGAGTTAGTCTGGCAACAGGGAGAATGAAAAGGAATGGACAGATGCAATAAATCGTGGAGTTGTAACTGATAGGTTTTAGTGAATGAATTTATATAGAGATGAGGCAGAGGGATTCCAAGACAAGTCTAGGGTTTGAGGCTTGGATGACAGGAATAATGTTGATGTAAATAACACCTTGCCTCAAAAGAAGAGGCAAATATATTGGGGGAAACATCATTCATACAAAAGTAACATGTATCCCCTCTTGCCTTATGTCCTCTTTTTTTAGGTTAAAAATCTTCAGTTCAGTTAAATGATCCTCACATAGTATGATTTTTAATCTTCTTCCATTCCAAATCCTTTTTTTCATGTACATTCCACCTTCCTAGAATCTGGTATCCAGAACAGAACCTCAATCCTTATATGGTCCCATCAGATGACCCTGATCTTTGTGGACACAGTGCTTCTATTAATATTGCCAAAAGTAGCACTGATGATTTTATAAGCCATGACATGCTATTAAGTAGAATTATCCCATTAAATTACATGTTATTAGATTTAGCCTGTCATTTAACCCTTTTGGAATCTTTAGGTCCTAATTATCATCAAACATATTAGTGACCCCCTCCCCCATTGCATTATACCCAAATTTGATAAGTATGTCACCTATGCCTTCACCTAAGTCTCACTGAAAAAATGTTGGACAGAATTGAGCCCAGAACAGATTCCTGGGACATTCAATTGGAGTTTCTCCCAAATGATCTTATTCATCAATCTTTATTCTTGAAGTCAGTTTTAAATTCACCCAGCTGTACTTCTATCCAGTCTATTTCTCTCTATTTTGCCCACAAGAATATCATGGAGTGGTGTCATGTGTGTGGCTAATATTAAGGTACATTATGTCTACAGCATTCCCCTGTACAGCAATCCTGTCAAAATAAGAATTGAGCTTCATTTTTGATGGTCAAATCAAGCTCATAGGCTTATTTTGAATAAGCTATCTTTCCTTCTTCTAATGTTATACCACCTTCCCTGTTCTCTACAATTTTTTAAAGATCTTCAGCAGCAGCTCAGCAATTGCATTTGCCTGCTTTGTAAGTATCCTAAGATAGAGTTTCTCTCAAATTCATGAGATGAACCATATCAATGAGATGCCCCTTCTGTTAAATTAATCAGGCAACAAGCATGTACTAGGTGCCTACTATGTACCGGTCCTAATGAGGGCTGAATGTGTAGATTTGGGAGTCATCTTCAGATAAATGATACTTGAGTCCATTGGAAGCACATGAGATCACTGAAAAAGGCTCTATGCCTCTTAATGAAAGGATTTGTTTATGAAATTTGAATTCAATCAAAGGGCTGACTTGAGGAAGTAGAGGGTTCCATGTGGCCTCGAGGTCACAAGTTCCCCACTCCAGGAGAGAAAAAGAAGAGAGCCCAGGACAGAAGCTTGAATAGGGCATGGGATATGTGGCAAAAGAATTAGAAAGGAATTGTCCAACAAGTACAATGAGAGCAAAGTCACAAAAACCCAGGGAGGAGACTGCACGCAAAGGAAGGTGTGGCCAATAATGTTAAATATTACATAAAAGGTGGAGGGCTAAGAAAAAGTCTGGCTTTATCAATTATGTTGGCCTGGAAGGGAACAATTCCAGTCAAACAGTGGAAGTCAGATTGAAAGGGTTGAGAATTGAGTGGAAGATGAGTAGCAGCAATAAATATAGATAATTTTGGCAGCAAAGCGGGGGAGATATATAGTACAGTAGCTTGAGGAGAGGGTAGTGTCAAGTGATGAGCATGAAAATGACTTGGTCATGTTTACAGGCAACAAAGAAAGAGATCAAATTTTTCAATGAAGCATGAGTTAAGATCCTTTGCTAAGAGGAAAGGAGAAAGTGCTAGTATAAATGGCTTTGAGAAGAGATTTAGAAAAGCAACTTTGGTGAGATTGAAGTTGGGTTGTAATTACATTTTAACTATTTTTGTTTGACAGTATGTTTCCTATTTTGTAAATCATTCCCACTGTAAAAGAAAACAACAAAATGGAAATTGAGTAGTAGTTCCTCCTATTCGTTGTCCTTTATAATTGTCCGGTAATCCTATCTTTCTTTTAATGTCCCTCTTGGTCTCCTTACTACTTTTAAAAGGCTTTTTTATTTATTTCTTTAACATTCATTGTAAAACTTACCTTATTCTGAGACTTAGAGCTCCTGACCTTCTCAGTTACATGGTCTTATTTCCTTCATCTGTATACAGCCTTTTAAAAATAGGGTTAATGATTTCTCTGTGCAGCTACCACCCCTCTGTTTCCTTTTCTTGGCTTGTCTCAGTTTTCTTCCTCACTGCAGGTGTCCTTAAAGGCTCTGGCCCACTTTTCTCTCCATACTTTTCACTTTGGATACTTCATCCATTCTCAAACCTTCAACTGCTATGTCTATGCAGGTGACTCCTAATGCTCTGTCCTCTCTAATGGGATCAACCCACACTGATGTGACTTTTCTTAAAATTCACATTCTAGTCAATGGCATACACTTTAGCCCTAAATTATTTCCTAAATTGTGTGTGTATTTTGTTTCCTTAACTAGGTGGTAATAAGCTTCTTTCATCAAGGCACAAGTTCTATATCTATATCATATTTCTCTCCATCTCCATCTATACATATAAGACCTATCTACTTACTCCTATCAATATCTGTCTATATATAAAATCTTCTTAGCTCAGTGTGCTAGGAATATAAAAAGTGATCTATAAATTTTTGTTGTTTTGATAAAAAATTGGGGTAATCCAAATTACTATTTATTCTCCCTCTAATCATGAAAAATGCTCTTTCTGAAATATAAATATCTATATGCTTGCACACATGTGTATGTCTATACAGTTGTATAGAAAGTCGATCTAGGGTGTGTCTTTTGTTCACCAACAGGTGGCAGTGGCTACTTACTTAGTTTGCTAGTCCCATTGTAAGAATGCGCTGGAAAATCTGAACTTCCACATGTGCCTAATTTTAATGTTAAAAAACAACTTTAGATCCATAAAATATCTAGAATTTCTTTGATACTATGATATGCAAACATCATAGACTAGTGTACAAAGTCTTTTTTAAAGGAAGTTTTTCAAAATCCACAGTCAGTTGCAAGTTATAGCAAATTTCCATTGCATAATACCTACAAAATGCTCACATCTTGACAACATATAATATTCCTCTCCCCCAGATTTAAGAGATTTTGACTCTATATCAAATATAATTTGTTTTAATTAGGTAGAGTTTTAGGTACACCTAGATCCAAACTAGATTAAGTGTGAAGCTGACATAATTAAAGCCAACTCTCCCCGGCTCCTGGAGCACACCTGCTACCTTTGTTCACACGTATTCAAGAAAGAGTCAAAACCAGAGTGGTAAATAGCTAGACTATGTGTTGGATTATGGATAGAATGTTCTCTCTTTCAGAATCATAGCATCTGAGCTGGAAAGAAATTTAGTTCAAACTATCTAATCCAAACTATCCCCTTTACAAAATTCTCATCAAATTATTCTTCTAGCCATTGTTTGGAAATCTCTAAATGCAGAGGATTTACTACTTCTTGAGAAAGCCTATTTCTTTTTTGGATTGCTCTAGAGTTACTAAAAAGTTTTAATTACATCAAGGCTGAATCTGCCTCTGTAATCTAATCCCTCTTCCAAATGCCAGCCCTTCAAATACTTGAAGACAACTTTCAAGTCTCTCCTAAGTCTTCTTTAAATTAACCATCCTCATGTTCTCCAACCAACTTCCTGTGTCATAATCTTGAAGCCTGTCACCATTCTGATCACCTTCCCTTGGACATTATTTGGTTTATAATTGTCCTTTCTAAAATGTGGCATCCAGAATTGAACAAAAGGCTCCATGTGTAATCTGATCAAGGCAGAATACAAAGGGACTGTTACCTCTTCCCCCTTGGGCACTGTGCCTCTCCTTACAGTGAAAGGTCTCACTAACTTTCTTCACTGCCATATCATAATTGAATCATATTGAATTTACAGTCCATCAAATTCCCAAGTCTTTCTTCAGGTAAGCTGCTATAATCATGTCTCAACTATCTTGGACTAACAGATTTAAAAAATTCCGTGTATACATTTATTTAAACTTTTTATTCTAAATTTAAACACCAAAAAAAAAGAGCATATTCATACATGCAACAGAACATGCAAAAAAGAAAATACTATATGTAACCTCAAATCTTCATTTCATACCACTTACTTTATAAAAATACACATAATAAATTCCAAAAGTTATTTTCAAAACTGTCCTGCTTGTGTGTACTTCCTTCTGAACCTCTTTATCTTTGTGAAGTAGATTTCTTTATCCCAAATTGTAAGAATTTGCCAATTCAATTTCCTCTTAGTAGATTTAGCCCAATACTCTTGCCTGTTGATTATTGATTGCCTTGTTGTTGCCCGTTTTAGCATCTTGATTCCATCACTAAATGAAATGTCAGCTATTCTTCCCAGCTTTGTGTTATCTACCATATTTGATAAACATGGCATATGTGCAATTATCGAATTCATTGATAAAATATTAAATAATGAAGGACCAATAAAATGTTTTTCATTAAAATATACTCTAAATTAACATTGAGCAATCTGAAAGGTAGGCAGCCTGGCATAGTAGACAGAGAACTCAAGGTATAGTCAGAAGACCTTGATTCAAATCTCTCTTGAGACACTAATTGTATGATCATGGGCATGTCATAACTTCTGTAAGCTTTGGTTCCCTTATATGTATAATGGGGATGTTATCTTTTATTTCCTACCACACCACACTATTGAGGATCGCATGGGATAATATAAATAAGATTTTTAAAAATCTAAAAACTTTATACAGCAGACAAATTTTTTTTCAATTTTTTTAGGTCAGTCAGTCAACAAGTACTTATTAAGCACTTACTATGTGTCAGGCACTATGCCAAGTGCTAGGAATACAAATACATGCAGAAAAAAAGATCATCTTTGCCCTCAAAGAGCTTACATTCTAAAGAAGGAGGATGACCTACAAGTGGATGGAGGGAAGGAAAGAAGAAGGTACCTGGCATGGAGGCATAGTAGACAAAGTCCTGTGGAGATGAATCACAAGTGTAGCCTAAAGAAGAATGGAGATATAATTGACTTGGCCTCCTCCTTAAAATGGAAGTTCTGGAAAAAGTTCCAAATCCATATAACTATGCCCTTATTTAGAATACAACTCTCTATCTTGTCCACAGAGATAATAGGTGAGATTTTTGTCATGTTTCACTGAAATTCAGATATTCAATTCTACCTCGCTAACTTAATCTACCATCAAAAGAGGAAATTAGGAAGATGGTAGAGTGATAGCAACTACTCACCTAAGTTCTAAGACAAACTCCTTCAGATACCTCTAAAAAAGAAATCTGAACAAATTTTAAGGTGGCAGAATCTAATAGGAGACAGAGTGTGGCAGATTTCCAACCCAGGACAGATTGGAAGGTGGATAGGAAGGATCTGTTGCATGAAACTGGGGGAATGCAGAGTATACAGGCTGTACCAGCACAGATCCCACCACAACAAAGTTGAGCATGAAGCCCCAAGTGGTCTGAAGCAGCAACTGCACTGCTCAAACATATCAGCCCAGGATGGGAGTCTAGTGGAACTGAGTGAGAAAGAACTGCAGAACCCCAAGTAACTGCAGCAGCCACTCATGAGACTATCAGCTGTAAGTAACCTACTTGAACTTCTGGGAGCCAAGACAGCAGGGTGATCAGTAAATGCTCTACTCCTCCTCTCAGTGACCTTGAAAAACTCAGAGAATATTTCCCCAGGAAAAATCCTGGAACAATAGGATCAGTCTAAGGGGTAAACAGTCTCAGCCTGAGAGGTTAGGAAAATTGCAAAAGGAGGTCCCATTTGCTGTGGCTAAAGGGAATTAGTACAGGATCTGAGCTGTCTTAGACAGCCCCACCTCACTGAACTGGGAAAAGATCCTGAGCCCCAGAGGCGTGGATCCCACAATCATCAATGCAAGGACCCCAGGCATGCCTCAGCATGGTCAGGGGAATAAGGAACATAGTAGAGCAAACAGGGTTCACCAAGCACTGAGTCTGCCTGTGCTCAGGAGAGACTTCCTGTGGTCAGACCACCCCTCCCCCACACTGTATGCAGCTAGCTCCAGCATAACTCCAGGGAAACTAAGAAAGACTTCACCTAGCCTCTGCTTTGGCACATCAGCCAGGTCAGTACTAGGTAAGCTACAGCATTCTGGCTTCTAGCTGAAAGAACCAGAAGCCGCAATACACAAAGCCTCACGTTCTAAACACAAGAATGGTGGGACAGAGCCCCTAGTGCCCAAGAAGCAGAGATCCACTTTAAAAGCCAGGAAAAGGGTGATCACCTTGAGCAACAAGCAAACCAGAAAAGATAAGACCACAGAATCTTTCTATGGAGACAAGGACCCAAAACACAAATACCAAAGAGGGCAGCATTGAGACTGTACTCCCATCTGAAACTTCAGAAGAGAATATGAACTGGTCTCAATCCCAAAAAGAATTCTTGGAAGAGCTGAGGATTTTAAAATCCAAATTAGGGAAGTAGAAGAAAAACTGGTCAATGATTTCAAAAATATGAAAAAAGAAATCACAGAAGAATTTAAAAGGAAAATTAGACTAATGGGAAAAGAAGCACAAAACCTAACTGGGAAAATTGGACAAATGGAAAAGGAAGCACCAAAACTAACTAGAGAAAATAACTCCTTAAAAAGAACAATTGGACAGATGGAAAAGGAGATGCAAAACTTAACTGAAGAAAACAATTTGATAAAAATTAGATTTGGGCAAGTAGAAGCTAATGACTCTATGAGACATCAAGAATCAGTCAAACAGAATCTAAAGAATGAAAATTTAGAAGAAAAGGTAAAATATCTAATTGGAAAAACAATTGACCTGGAAAATAGATCCAGGAGAGAAAAATCTAAGAATTATTGGTTTACCAGAAAGCCATGATGAAAAAAAAAAGAGCCTAGAAAATATCTTCCAAGAAATCAGCAGAGAAAACTAACCAGAAGTCCTAGATTCAGAGGGCAAAATAGTCATAACATTCACCTCCTGAAAGGGATCCCAAACTGAAAACACCAAAGAATATCATTGCCAAATTACAGAACTGTCAAGTGAAGGAGAAAATACTGCAGGCAGCCGGAAAGAAACAATTCAAATATCGAGGAGCTACAGTCAGGATCACATAGGGCCTTGCAGCTTCTACATTAAAAGATCGGAGAGACTGGAATATGATATTTTGTAAGGCAAAGGAGCTGGGACTACAACCAGGGATCAATTACCCAGCAAAATCGAGCATAATATTTCAGGCAAGGAGATGGATATTCAATGAAATAAGGGATTTCCAGAACTTCCTGATGAAAAGACCAGAGTTCAATAGAAAATTCAATCTTTAAGCACAAGTCTCAAGAGAGGCAGAAAAAATGTAAACAAGGGGGGAAAAAAAGCTTGTTATTCAATATGGGCAAACTATTTGAATCCCTACAAGGAAAGACAATACTTGTTAATCTTGAGAATTGTATATTTATTATGATATATAAAAGAGATATCCATAGATAGAGGGAGTGGGTATAAAGTATATGGTGTGATGATAAAAATATGATTTAAGGGTGCAAAGGGATTGCAACAGGAGATGTGGAAAGGAGGGGGCAGAAAAAGGTAAATGACATCACAGGAATAGGCACAAAAACATATTATAGTAGAGAGAAAGAGGGGAGGGAGATGAGTATTGAGATTTACTTTCCTCTGTTTTAGTTCAAGGAGGGAACAACAAACTCAGTTATGTATAAAAATCTAACTAGCTCTATAGGTAGTAGGAAGGGAAAAGGGAAAGAAAAGGGAGGGGAGGCTAAAAGGGAGGGAAGATGTAGTAAGGGACAAGGGGAGTTAAAGGGAGAGGGGCTGAAAGAAGGGAGGGAAGACTGAAGGAGGCAGTGGTTAAAAAGAGGAAATTAGTTTCATCTGGCATAATCTGTTCACTATGAAATCATGTGCTGTCTCTTGTCACCATAACTTCTGTTTTTCATTTGTCCTGTTTGTAACTTTTCTGATGATAATACTTTAATAATATATTCTAGAATTTTGCCAAGAATTGTAATTCAGCACCCACGTATTAAATTATTATCTCTATGCTGAAGATTCTTAAATTTACTTATCCAGCCCTAACCTTTCTCTTAACCTCCAGTTTCACATTTCCAACAGCCTATTACATATCTCAAACTTCATACACCTTAAACTCAATATGCCCAAAGTGAAACTCATCTTTCCCTTCACATAGGTTATAAAGAGCTAAGACAGTTTTATAATCATCTCAAATTTGAAAAATATACCTCATAGTTGGCAGTACACATTTCTCTGTTTTATATTCCAGACAAGTCAAGAGAAAGCACATGCTATTTTTGCTACATTATTTGGAGAAAAAAAATTCAGGTATACCAAAGATGGAAGCAAAGGCATGTAACCAAGGAAGAAGACAAAAGGACAGCATGAACATGTAAAAAGCATATCCAGGAGGCTAAGGTCAAAAATGAGGTGACTCACATGAAAAAATTATTCTAGGAATAAAAAAAACTTTGAATATTATATCTGGATTTGAAAAAAAGCAGTCTGTACCTTGTGATAGAGAGCATAATGTTAATAGGTGATAGGAAGAAAATAAGACTTTTAAACTCCTATTTTGTTCCCATATCATCTGTCAAAAAGACAAGAGGAAACAGAGATATGGACTAAAACAATATTCTCTGTCAAAGAAAATTTTTTCTAAATGAAAAGGAAATGCTAACATAAAAATATGTTTCTGGATTTCCCAGGGAGGAAGATGGTGTTTCCTGGTTTGATAGATGTGACACACTGTTTCAATGAGACTAGAGTAATGAGAAAGATGATTTGGGGGCAGCTAACAAAGTGAATCATCATTTTTTGCCCTTTTTTGGGTGTAGGTTTTTAATAAAACAACATAAAAAAGAGAAGAATAAGAGTTTGGCTATAACCAAAATTATGACAAATGTAGTTTGAGCTATATATCTAGGGATTACAATTCACTTTAAAGTTCATAACATTTAAAGATCTTGGTATCTTGGTGACTCATTTTTTTATAAATTGATGCAATGTTTCAGAATAGATGAGTTAATCCTTGACTCAAAAGGATTGGCTTATTGGGGCCCAACAAACTAGTAATCCCACTAGGAAAACCTCCAAAATGTCATGCCTGGTAAGCTTATTATAAAATAGGTATAACTTTTCCTCTTTAGTCTTCTTAAATTGTGTTGAATATGAAAAGAATTCTTTGAGGATAAAAAGGAACATATATCTTCACTAATAGACTTAGGTGTCTTTGAGGTGGATTAACATGATTATTTAATCCAAACCTCTCCAAAAGGATTTTAGAAGAATAATTTACCTATTTTAATTTCCTTTATTGCTTTTTTAAGAGACTATTTAAAGTAGTTCTGTAGTATATCTCATGAGCTTTCCTTTCTCAGCTTTTAATTCCTTGACAAATACCTACTATCACTGTCTGCTCCTCTACATTAATATAATTAAAAACTTAATTTCAGTTGATGTCACTTGCCTGAGACTACCATCTTTCCATTGATCTCCCCTTTAACCATTCTTATTTTGTTAAACTAAAACACGATCATTAAATAACCACTTGGTTGTCACTTCAGCCATGCCATTCTTGAAACCCTTAAAGGAATCT